>NC_062576.1:17500-317500 GCF_022837055.1 Prionailurus viverrinus
TAAGCCTGCCTCGACACCTAATCCTGCATTTGAGCCGCCTCCTGGCATGGGCCCTCACTTCAGCCCTCGAGGGAGATCACGAGACCGGAGTCGCTTTAGCCCTGGCGACGTCCCTGGACCGAACCCTAACCATAGCTAAGGCTCTCTGCTCATGGGGACACAATTCCAAGGTCGGACAGCATCATGCGCCTGGGGTCCAGAGGCGGTGCAGGCTGACTCGGCATGGAACTTGGAATCTCACCATGTCGTTTCCCAGGCCCGGCTGCAGCTCCCGAGAGGATTCCGGAGGCCTCCTCGACCAGGGGCTTATTGCCATGTGTGGTCTTGGCAGCCAAAGAGGGACCCTGACCGGCACCGTCCCTTGTGCCCTCAACTCAGCCCTTCGGGGAGACCACTGCCCTGCTGTGAGTTCAGCGCCTGGAACCTCCTGGGACCTAACCCTAACCCTAACCCTACCCCGAACCAGGACCCTCCACCGAAACCTAAGCCTGCCTCGACACCTAATCCTGCATTTGAGCCGCCTCCTGGCATGGGCCCTCACTTCAGCCCTCGAGGGAGATCACGAGACCAGAGTCGCTTCGGCCCTGGCGACGTCCCTGGACCGAACCCTAACCCTAGCTAAAGCTCTCTCCTCATGGGGACCCAATTCCAAGGTCGGACAGCATCACGCGCCTGGGGTCCAGAAGCAGTGCAGGCTGACTCGGCATGGAACTTGGAATCTCACCATGTCGTTTCCCAGGCCCGGCTGCAGCTCCCGAGAGGATTCCGGAGGTCTCCTCGACCAGGGGCTTATCGACGTGTGTGGCCTTGACAGCCAAAGAGGGACCCTGACCGGCACGGTCCCTTGTGCCCTCAACTCAGCCCTTCGGGGAGACCACTGCCCTGCTGTGGGTTCGGCGCCTGGAACCTCCTGGGACCTAACCCTAACCCTAACCCTACCCCGAACCAGGACCCTCCACCGAAACCTAAGCCTGCCTCATTCCCTTATCCTGCATTTGAGCCGCCTTCTGATATGGGCCCTCACTTCAGCCCTCGAAGGAGTTCACAAAATCGGAGTCGCTTCGGCCCTGGCGACGTCCCTGGACCGAACCCTAACCCTAGCTAAGGCTCTCTCCTCATGGGGACCCAATTCCAATGTCGGACAGCATCACGCGCATAGGGAACAGAAGAGGTGCAGGCTGACTCGGCAAGGAACCTGGAAGCTCACCATGTCGTTTCCCAGGCCCGGCTGCAGCTCCCGAGAGGATTCCGGAGGCCTCCTCGATCAGGGGCTGTTCGACGTGTGTGGTCTTGGCAGCCAAAGAGGGACCCTGACCGGCACCGTCCCGTGTGCCCTCAACTCAGCCCTTCGGGGAGACCACTGCCCTGCTGTGAGTTCAGCGCCTGGAACGTCCTGGGACCTAACCCTAACCCTAACCAAACCACGAACCAGGACCATCCCCCGGAACCTAAGCCTGCCTCGACACCTAATCCTGCATTTGAGCCGCCTCCTGGCATGGGCCCTCACTTCAGCCCTCGAGGGAGATCACGAGACCAGAGTCGCTTCGGCCCTGGCGACGTCCCTGTACTGAACCCTAACCCTAGCTAAGGCTCTCTCCTCATGGGGACCCAATTCCAAGGTCGGACAGCATCACGAGCCTGGGGTCCAGAAGCGGTGCAGGCTGAATCGGCATGGAACTTGGAATCTCACCATGTCGTTTCCCAGGCCCGGCTGCAGCTCAAGAGAGGATTCCGGAGGCCTCCTCGACCAGGGGCTTATCGACGTGTGTGGCCTTGACAGCCAAAGAGGGTCCCTGACCGGCACGGTCCCTTGTGCCCTCAACTCAGCCCTTCGGGAAGACCACTGCCCGGCTGTGGGTTCGGCGCCTGGAACCTCCTGGGACCTAACCCTAACCCTAACCCTACCCAGAAAAAGGACCCTCCACCGAAACCTAAGCCAGGCTCGATCCCTATTCCTGCATTTGAGATGCCGTCTGGCATGGGCCCTCATTTCAGGCCTCGAAGGAGATCAACAGACCGGAGTCACTTCGGCCATGGTGACGTCCCTGGACTGAACCCTAACCCTAGATAAGGTTCTCTCAGCATGGGGACCCAATTCCAAGGTAGGACAGCATCACGAGCCTGGGGTCCAGAAGCGGGGCAGGCTGACTTGCCAAGGAACCTGGAAGCTCACCATGTCGTTTCCCAGGCCCGGCTGCAGCTCCTGAGAGGATTCCGGAGGCCTCCTCGACCAGGGGCTTATTGCCATGTGTGGTCTTGGCCGCCAAAGAGGGACCCTGACCGGCACCGTCCCTTGTGCCCTCAACTCAGCCCTTCGGGGAGACCACTGCCCTGCTGTGAGTTCAGCGCCTGGAACCTCCTGGGACCTAACCCTAACCCTAACCCTACCCCGAACCAGGACCCTCCACCGAAACCTAAGCCTGCCTCGACACCTAATCCTGCATTTGAGCCGCCTCCTGGCATGGGCCCTCACTTCAGCCCTCGAGGGAGATCACGAGACCAGAGTCGCTTCGGCCCTGGCGACGTCCCTGGACCGAACCCTAACCCTAGCTAAAGCTCTCTCCTCATGGGGACCCAATTCCAAGGTCGGACAACATCACGCGCCTGGGGTCCAGAAGCAGTGCAGGCTGACTCGGCATGGACCTTGCAATCTCACCATGTCGTTTCCCAGGCCCGGCTGCAGCTCCTGAGAGGATTCCGGAGTTCTCCTCGACCAGGGGCTTATCGACGTATGTGGCCTTGACAGCCAAAGAGGGACCCTGACCGGCACGGTCCCTTGTGCCCTCAACTCAGCCCTTCGGGGAGACCACTGCCCTGCTGTGGGTTCGGCGCCTGGAACCTCCTGGGACCTAACCCTAACCCTAACCCTACCCCGAACCAGGACCCTCCACCGAAACCTAAGCCTGCCTCATTCCCTTATCCTGCATTTGAGCCGCCTTCTGATATGGGCCCTCACCTCAGCCCTCGAAGGATATCACAAAACCGGAGTCACTTCGGCCCTTGCGTCGTCCCTGGACCGAACCCTAACCCTAGCTAAGGCTCTCTCCTCATGGGGACCCAATTCCAATGTCGGACAGCATCACGCGCATAGGGAACAGAAGCGGTGCAGGCTGACTCGGCAAGGAACCTAGAAGCTCACCATGTCGTTTCCCAGGCCCGGCTGCAGCTCCCGAGAGGATTCCGGAGGTCTCCTCGACCAGGGGCTTATCGACGTGTGTGGCCTTGACAGCCAAAGAGGGACCCTGACCGGCACGGTCCCTTGTGCCCTCAACTCAGCCCTTCGGGGAGACCACTGACCTGCTGTGGGTTCGGCGCCTGGAACCTCCTGGGACCTAACCCTAACCCTAACCCTACCCCGAACCAGGACCCTCCACCGGAACCTAAGCCTGCCTCATTCCCTTATCCTGCATTTGAGCCGCCTTCTGATATGGGCCCTCACTTCAGCCCTCGAAGGAGATCACAAAACCGGAGTCGCTTCGGCCCTTGCGTCGTCCCTGGACCGAACCCTAACCCTAGCTAAGGCTCTCTCCTCATGGGGACCCAATTCCAATGTCGGACAGCATCACGCGCATAGGGAACAGAAGCGGTGCAGGCTGACTCGGCAAGGAACCTAGAAGCTCACCATGTCGTTTCCCAGGCCCGGCTGCAGCTCCAGAGAGGATTCCGGAGGCCTCCTCGACCAGGGGCTTTTCGACGTGTGTGGTCTTGGCAGCCAAAGAGGGACCCTGACCGGCACCGTCCCTTGGGCCCTCAACTCAGCCCTTCGGGGAGACCACTGCCCTGCTGTGAGTTCAGCGCCTGGAACCTCCTGGGTCCTAACCCTAACCCTAACCCTACCACGAACCAGGACCATCCCTGGGAACCTAAGCCTGCCTCGACACCTAATCCTGCATTTGAGCCGCCTCCTGGCATGGGCCCTCACTTCAGCCCTCGAGGGAGATCACGAGACCAGAGTCGCTTCGGCCCTGGCGACGTCCCTGGACTGAACCCTAACCCTAGCTAAGGCTCTCTCCTCATGGGGACCCAATTCCAAGTTCGGACAGCATCACGCGCCTGGGGTCCAGAAGCGGTGCAGGCTGACTCGGCATGGAACTTGGAATCTCACCATGTCGTTTCCCAGGCCCGGCTGCAGCTCAAGAGAGGATTCCGGAGGCCTGCTCGACCACGGGCTTATCGACGTGTGTGGCCTTGACAGCCAAAGAGGGTCCCTGACCGGCACGGTCCCTTGTGCCCTCAACTCAGCCCTTCGGGAAGACCACTGCCCGGCTGTGGGTTCGGCGCCTGGAACCTCCTGGGACCTAACCCTAACACTAACCCTATCCAGAAAAAGGACCCTCCACCGAAACCTAAGCCAGGCTCGATCCCTATTCCTGCATTTGAGCTGCCGTCTGGCATGGGCCCTCATTTCAGGCCTCGAAGGAGATCAGCAGACCGGAGTCACTTCGGCCCTGGTGACGTCCCTGGACTGAACCCTAACCCTAGATAAGGCTCTCTCCGCATGGGGACCCAATTCCAAGGTAGGACAGCATCACGAGCCTGGGGTCCAGAAGCGGGGCAGGCTGACTTGCCAAGGAACCTGGAAGCTCACCATGTCGTTTCCCAGGCCCGGCTGCAGCTCCTGAGAGGATTCCGGAGGCCTCCTCGACCAGGGGCTTATCGAAGTGTGTGGCCTTGGCAGCCAAAGAGGGATCCTGACCGGCACCGTCTTTTGTGCCCGCAACTAAGCCCTTCGGGAAGAACACTGCCCTGCTGTGAGTTCGGCGTCTGGAACCTCTTGGAACCAAACCCTAACCCTAACCCTTCCCCGAACCGTTACCTCCACTGAAACCTAGCCTGCCTCGTTCCCTTATCCTGCATTTGAGCCGCCTCTGGCATGGGCCCTCACTTCAGCCCTCGAGGGAGATCACGAGACCGGAGTCGCTACGGCCCTGGCATCGTCCCTGGACCGAACCCTAACCCTAGCTAAGGCTCTCTCCTGTTGGGGACCCAATTCCAAGGTCGGACAGCATCACGCGCATAGTGAACAGAAGCGGTGCAGGCTGACTCGGCAAGGAACATGGAAGCTCACCATGTCGTTTCCCAGGCCCGGCTGCAGCTCCCGAGAGGCTTCCGGAGCCTCCTCGACCAGGGGCTTATCGACGAGTGTGGTCTTGGCAACCAAAGAGGGACCCTGACCGGCACCGTCCCTTGTGCCCTCAATTCAGCCCTTCGGGGAGACCACTGCCCTGCTGTGAGTTCAGCGCCTGGAACCTCCTGGGACCTAACCCTAACCCTAACCCTACCCCGAACCAGGACCCTCCACCGAAACCTAAGCCTGCCTCGACACCTAATCCTGCATTTGAGCCGCCTCCTGGCATGGGCCCTCACTTCAGCCCTCGAGGGAGATCACGAGACCGGAGTCGCTTTAGCCCTGGCGACGTCCCTGGACCGAACCATAACCATAGCTAAGGCTCTCTGCTCATGGGGACACAATTCCAAGGTCGGACAGCATCATGCGCCTGGGGTCCAGAGGCGGTGCAGGCTGACTCGGCATGGAACTTGGAATCTCACCATGTCTTTTCCCAGGCCCGGCTGCAGCTCCCGAGAGGATTCCGGAGGCCTCCTCGACCAGGGTCTTATCGACGTGTGTGGCCTTGACAGCCAAAGAGGGACCCTGATCGGCACGGTCCCCTGTGCCCTCAACTCAGCCCTTCGGGGAGACCACTGCCCTGCTTTGGGAAAAGCGCCTGGAATCTCCTGGGACCTAATCCTAACCCTAACCCTACCCCGTACCAGGACCCTCCACCGAAACCTAAGCCAGCCTCGATCCCTATTCCTGCATTTGAGCCGCTTTCTGGAATGGGCCCTCACTTCAGTCCTCGAGGGAGATCACGAGACCCGAGTCGCTTCGGCCCTGGCGACGTCCCAGGACCGAACCCTAACCCTAGTTAAGGCTCTCTCCGCATGGGACCCAATTCCTACGTAGGACAGCATCACGAGCCTGGGGTCCAGAAGCGGTGCAGGCTGACTTGCCCAGAAACCTGGAAGCTCACCATGTCGTTTCCCAGGCCCGGCTGCAGCTCCCGAGAGGATTCCGGAGGCCTCCTCGACCAGGGGCTTATTGCCATGTGTGGTCTTGGCAGCCAAAGAGGGACCCTGACCGGCACCGTCCCTTGTGCCCTCAACTCAGCCCTTCGGGGAGACCACTGCCCTGCTGTGAGTTCAGCGCCTGGAACCTCCTGGGACCTAACCCTAACCCTAACCCTACCCCGAACCAGGACCCTCCACCGAAACCTAAGCCTGCCTCGACACCTAATCCTGCATTTGAGCCGCCTCCTGGCATGGGCCCTCACTTCAGCCCTCGAGGGAGATCACGAGACCAGAGTCGCTTCGGCCCTGGCGACGTCCCTGGACCGAACCCTAACCCTAGCTAAAGCTCTCTCCTCATGGGGACCCAATTCCAAGGTCGGACAGCATCACGCGCCTGGGGTCCAGAAGCAGTGCAGGCTGACTCGGCATGGACCTTGCAATCTCACCATGTCGTTTCCCAGGCCCGGCTGCAGCTCCTGAGAGGATTCCGGAGTTCTCCTCGACCAGGGGCTTATCGACGTGTGTGGCCTTGACAGCCAAAGAGGGACCCTGACCGGCACGGTCCCTTGTGCCCTCAACTCAGCCCTTCGGGGAGACCACTGCCCTGCTGTGGGTTCGGCGCCTGGAACCTCCTGGGACCTAACCCTAACCCTAACCCTACCCCGAACCAGGACCCTCCACCGAAACCTAAGCCTGCCTCATTCCCTTATCCTGCATTTGAGCCGCCTTCTGATATGGGCTCTCACCTCAGCCCTCGAAGGATATCACAAAACCGGAGTCGCTTCGGCCCTTGCGTCGTCCCTGGACCGAACCCTAACCCTAGCTAAGGCTCTCTCCTCATGGGGACCCAATTCCAATGTCGGACAGCATCACGCGCATAGGGAACAGAAGCGGTGCAGGCTGACTCGGCAAGGAACCTAGAAGCTCACCATGTCGTTTCCCAGGCCCGGCTGCAGCTCCCGAGAGGATTCCGGAGGCCTCCTCGACCAGGGGCTTTTCGACGTGTGTGGTCTTGGCAGCCAAAGAGGGACCCTACCGGCACCGTCCCTTGTGCCCTCAACTCAGCCCTTCGGGGAGACCACTGCCCTGCTGTGAGTTCAGCGCCCGGAATCTCCTGGGTCCTACCCCTAAACCTAAACCTAACCTGAACCGTTAACTTCCACCGATACCTAAGCCTGCCTCGATCCCTAATCCTGCATTTCAGCCGCCTCCTGGCATGGTCCCTCACTTCAGCCCTCGAGGGAGATCACGAGACCGGAGTCGCTTCGGCCCTGGCGACGTCCCTGGACCGAACCCTAACCCTAGCTAAGGCTCTCTCCTCATGGGGACCCAATTCTAAGGTCGGACAGCATCACGAGCCTGGGGTCCAGAAGCGGTGCAGGCTGACTTGCCCAGGAACCTGGAAGCTCACCATGTCGTTTCCCAGGCCCGGCTGCAGCTCCCGAGAGGATTCGGAGGCCTCCTCGACCAGGGGCTTATTGCCGTGTGTGGTCTTAGCAGCCAAAGAGGGACCCTGACCGGCACCGTCCCATGTGCCCTCAACTCAGCCCTTCGGGGATGCAACTGCCCTGCTGTGAGTTCATCGCCTGGAACCTCCTGGGACCTAACCCTAACCCTAACCCTACCCCGAACCAGGACCCTCCACCGAAACGTAAGCCTGCCTCATTCCCTTATCCTGCATTTGAGCCGCCTTCTGATATGGGCCCTCACTTCAGCCCTCGAAGGAGATCATGAAACCGGAGTCGCTTCGGCCCTTGCGTCGTCCCTGGACCGAACCCTAACCCTAGCTAAAGCTCTCTCCTCATGGGGACCCAATTCCAATGTCGGACAGCATCACGCGCATAGGGAACAGAAGCGGTGCAGGCTGACTCGGCAAGGAACCTGGAAGCTCACCATGTCGTTTCCCAGGCCCAGCTGCAGCTCCCGAGAGGATTCCGGAGGCCTCCTCGACCAGGGGCTTTTCGACGTGTGTGGTCTTGGCAGCCAAAGAGGGACCCTGACCGGCACCGTCCCTTGTGCCCTCAACTCACCCTTCGGGGAGACCACTGCCCTGCTGTGAGTTCAGCGCCTGGAACCTCCTGGGACCTAACCCTAACCCTAACCCTACCACGAACCAGGACCATCCCCCGGAACCTAAGCCTGCCTCGACACCTAATCCTGCATTTGAGCCGCCTCCTGGCATGCGCCCTCACTTCAGCCCTCGAGGGAGATCACGAGACCAGAGTCGCTTCGGCCCTGGCGAAGTCCCTGGACTGAACCCCAACCCTAGCTAAGGCTCTCTCCTCATGGGGCCCAATTCCAAGGTCGGACAGCATCACGCGCCTGGGGTCCAGAAGCGGTGCAGGCTGACTCGGCATGGAACTTGGAATCTCACCATGTCGTTTCCCAGGCCCGGCTGCAGCTCAAGAGAGGATTCCGGAGGCCTCCTCGACCAGGGGCTTATCGACGTGTGTGGCCTTGACAGCCAAAGAGGGTCCCTGACCGGCACGGTCCCTTGTGCCCTCAACTCAGCCCTTCGGGAAGACCACTGCCCGGCTGTGGGTTCGGCGCCTGGAACCTCCTGGGACCTAACCCTAACCCTAACCCTACCCAGAAAAAGGACCCTCCACCGAAACCTAAGCCAGGCTCGATCCCTATTCCTGCATTTGAGCTGCCGTCTGGCATGGGCCCTCATTTCAGGCCTCGAAGGAGATCAGCAGACCGGAGTCACTTCGGCCCTGGTGACGTCCCTGGACTGAACCCTAACCCTAGATAAGGCTCTCTCCGCATGGGGACCCAATTCCAAGGTAGGACAGCATCACGAGCCTGGGGTCCAGAAGCGGGGCAGGCTGACTTGCCAAGGAACCTGGAAGCTCACCATGTCGTTTCCCAGGCCCGGCTGCAGCTCCCGAGAGCATTCAGGAGGCCTCCTCGACCAGGGGCTTTAGGACGTGTGTGGTCTTGGCAGCCAAAGAGGGACCCTACCGGCACCGTCCCTTGTGCCTTCTACTCAGCCCTTCGGGGAGACCACTGCCCTGCTGTGAGTTCAACGCCCGGAACCTCCTGGGTCCTACCCCTAAGCCTAAACCTAACCTGAACCGTTAGCCTCCACCGAAACCTAAGCCAGCCTCAATCCCTATTCCTGCATCTGAGCCGCCGTCTGGCATGGGCCCTCATTTCAGGCCTCTAGGGAGATCACCAGACCGGAGTCGCTTCGGCCCTGGCGACGTTCCTGGACCGAACCCTAACCCTAGATAAGGCTCTCTATGCATGGGGACCCATTTACAAGGTAGGACAGCATCACGAGCCTGGGGTCCAGAAGCGGGGCAGGCTGACTTGCCAAGGAACATGGAAGCTCACCATGTCGTTTCCCAGGCCCGGCTGCAGCTCCCGAGAGGATTCCGGAGGCCTCCTCGACCAGGGGCTTATCGACGTGTGTGGCCTTGGCAGCCAAAGAGGGATGCTGACCGGCACCGTCCTTTGTGCCCGCAACTAAGCCCTTCGGAAAGAACACTGCCCGGCTGTGAGTTCTGCGTCTGGAATCTCTTGGGACCTAACCCTAACCCTAACCCTTCCCCGAACCGTTACCCTCCATTGACACCTAAGCCTGCCTCATTACCTTATCCTGCATTTGAGCTGCCTTCTGATATGGGCCCTCACTTCAGCCCTCGAAGGAGATCACGAGACCGGAGTCGCTTAGGCCCTGGCGTCGTCCCTGGACCGAACCCTAAACCTAGCTAAGGCTCTCTCCTCATGGGGACCCAATTCCAATGTCAGACAGCATCACGCGCATAGGGAACAGAAGCGGTGCAGGCTGACTCGGCAAGGAACCTGGAAGCTCACCATGTCGTTTCCCAGGCCCGGCTGCAGCTCCTGAGAGGATTCCGGAGGCCTCCTCGACCAGGGGGTTTTCGACGTGTGTGGTCTTGGCAGCCAAAGAGGGACCCTGACCGGCACCGTCCCTTGTGCCCTCAACTCAGCCCTTCGGGGAGACCACTGCCCTGCTGTGAGTTCAGCGCCTGGAACCTCCTGGGACCTAACCCTAACCCTAACCCTACCCCGAACCAGGACCCTCCACCGAAACCTAAGCCTGCCTCGACACCTAATCCTGCATTTGAGCCGCCTCCTGGCATGGGCCCTCACTTCAGCCCTCGAGGGAGATCACGAGACCAGAGTCGCTTCTGCCCTGGCGACGTCCCTGGACCGAACCCTAACCGTAGCTAAAGCTCTCTCCTCATGGGGACCCAATTCCAAGGTCGGACAGCATCACGCGCCTGGGGTCCAGAAGCAGTGCAGGCTGACTCGGCATGGAACTTGGAATCTCACCATGTCGTTTCCCAGGCCCGGCTGCAGCTCCCGAGAGGATTCCGGAGGTCTCCTCGACCAGGGGCTTATCGACGTGTGTGGCCTTGACAGCCAAAGAGGGACCCTGACCGGCACGGTCCCTTGTGCCCTCAACTCAGCCCTTCGGGGAGACCACTGCCCTGCTGTGGGTTCGGCGCCTGGAACCTCCTGGGACCTAACCCTAACCCTAACCTTACCCCGAACCAGGACCCTCCCCCGAAACCTAAGCCTGCCTCATTCCCTTAATCTGCATTTGAGCCGCCTTCTGATATGGGCCCTCACTTCAGCCCTCGAAGGAGATCACAAAATCGGAGTCGCTTCGGCCCTTGCGTCGTCCCTGGACCGAACCCTAACCCTAGCTAAAGCTCTCTCCTCATGGGGACTCAATTCCAATGTCGGACAGCATCACGCGCATAGGGAACAGAAGAGGTGCAGGCTGACTCGGCAAGGAACCTGGAAGCTCACCATGTCGTTTCCCAGGCCCGGCTGCAGCTCCCGAGAGGATTCCGGAGGCCTCCTCGACCAGGGGCTTTTCGACGTGTGTGGTCCTGGCAGCAAAAGAGGGACCCTGACCGGCACCGTCCCTTGTGCCCTCAACTCAGCCCTTCGGGGAGACCACTGCCCTGCTGTGAGTTCAGCGCCTGGAACGTCCTGGGACCTAACCCTAACCCTAACCCTACCACGAACCAGGACCATCCCTGGGAACCTAAGCCTGCCTCGACCCCTAATCCTGCATTTGAGCCGCCTCCTGGCATGGGCCCTCACTTCAGCCCTCGAGGTAGATCACGAGACCAGAGTCGCTTCGGCCCTGGCGACGTCCCTGGACTGAACCCTAACCCTAGCTAAGGCTCTCTCCTCATGGGGACCCAATTCCAAGGTCGCACAGCATCACGCGCCTGGGGTCCAGAATCGGTGCAGGCTGACTCGGCATGGAACTTGGAATCTCACCATGTCGTTTCCCAGGCCCGGCTGCAGCTCAAGAGAGGATTCCGAAGGCCTCCTCGACCAGGGGCTTATCGACGTGTGTGGCCTTGACAGCCAAAGAGGGTCCCTGATCGGCACGGTCCCTTGTGCCCTCAACTCAGCCCTTCGGGAAGACCACTGCCCGGCTGTGGGTTCGGCGCCTGGAACCTCCTGGGACCTAACCCTAACCCTAACCCTACCCAGAAAAAGGACCCTCCACCGAAACCTAAGCCAGGCTCGATCCCTATTCCTGCATTTGAGCTGCCGTCTGGCATGGGCCCTCATTTCAGGCCTCGAAGGAGATCATCAGACCGGAGTCACTTCGGCCCTGGTGACGTCCCTGGACTGAACCCTAACCCTAGATAAGGCTCTCCAGCATGGGGACCCAATTCCAAGGTAGGACAGCATCACGAGCCTGGGGTCCAGAAGCGGGGCAGGCTGACTTGCCAAGGAACCTGGAAGCTCACCATGTCGTTTCCCAGGCCCGGCTGCAGCTCCCGAGAGGATTCCGGAGGTCCTCTCGACCAGGGGCTTATCGACGCGTGTGGCTTGACAGCCAAAGAGGGACCCTGACCGGCACGGTCCCTTGTGCCCTCAACTCAGCCCTTCGGGGAGACCATTGCCCTGCTGTGGGTTCGGCGCCTGGAACCTCCTGGGACCTAACCCTAACCCTAACCCTACCCCGAACCAGGACCCTCCACCGAAACCTAAGCCTCCCTCATTCCCTTATCCTGCATTTGAGCCGCCTTCTGATATGGGCCCTCACTTCAGCCCTCGAAGGAGATCACAAAACCGGAGTCGCTTCGGCCCTTGCGTCGTCCCTAAACCGAACCCTAACCCTAGCTAAGGCTCTCTCCTCATGGGGATCCAATTCCAATGTCGGACAGCATCACGCGCATAGGGAACAGAAGAGGTGCAGGCTGACTCGGCAAGGAACCTGGAATCTCACCATGTCGTTTCCCAGGCCCGGCTGCAGCTCCCGAGAGGATTCCGGAGGCCTCCTCGACCAGGGGCTTTTCGACGTGTGTGGTCTTGGCAGCCAAAGAGGGACCCTGACCGGCACCGTCCCTTGTTCCCTCAACTCAGCCCTTCGGGGAGACCACTGCCCTGCTGTGAGTTCAGCGCCTGGAACGTCCTGGGACCTAACCCTAACCCTAACCCTACCACGAACCAGGACCATCCCTGGGAACCTAAGCCTGCCTCGACCCCTAATCCTGCATTTGAGCCGCCTCCTGGCATGGGCCCTCACTTCAGCCCTCGAGGGAGATCACGAGACCAGAGTCGCTTCGGCCCTGGAGACGTCCCTGGACCGAACCCTAACCCTAGCTAAGGCTCTCTCCTCATGGGGACCCAATTCCAAGGTCGGACAGCATCACGCGCCTGGGGTCCAGAAGCGGTGCAGGCTGACTCGGCATGGAACTTGGAATCTCACCATGTCGTTTCCCAGGCCCGGCTGCAGCTCCAGAGAGGATTCCGGAGGCCTCCTCGACCAGGGGCTTATCGACGTGTGTGGCCTTGACAGCCAAAGAGGGTCCCTGACTGGCACGGTCCCTTGTGCCCTCAACTCAGCCCTTCGGGGAGACCACTGCCCTGCTGTGGGTTCGGCGCCTGGAACCTCCTGGGACCTAACCCTAATCCTAACCTTACCCCGAACCAGGACCCTCCCCCGAAACCTAAGCCTGCCTCATTCCCTTATCCTGCATTTGAGCCGCCTTCTGATATGGGCCCTCACTTCAGCCCTCGAAGGAGATCACAAAATCGGAGTCGCTTCGGCCCTTGCGTCGTCCCTGGACCGAACCCTAACCCTAGCTAAAGCTCTCTCCTCATGGGGACTCAATTCCAATGTCGGACAGCATCACGCGCATAGGGAACAGAAGAGGTGCAGGCTGACTCGGCAAGGAACCTGGAAGCTCACCATGTCGTTTCCCAGGCCCGGCTGCAGCTCCAGAGAGGATTCCGGAGGCCTCCTCGACCAGGGGCTTTTCGACGTGTGTGGTCTTGGCAGCCAAAGAGGGACCCTGACCGGCACCGTCCCTTGTGCCCTCAACTCAGCCCTTCGGGGAGACCACTGCCCTGCTGTGAGTTCAGCGCCTGGAACGTCCTGGGACCTAACCCTAACCCTAACCCTACCACGAACCAGGACCATCCCTGGGAACCTAAGCCTGCCTCGACCCCTAATCCTGCATTTGAGCCGCCTCCTGGCATGGGCCCTCACTTCAGCCCTCGAGGGAGATCACGAGACCAGAGTCGCTTCGGCCCTGGCGACGTCCCTGGACTGAACCCTAACCCTAGCTAAGGCTCTCTCCTCATGGGGACCCAATTCCAAGGTCGGACAGCATCACGCGCCTGGGGTCCAGAAGCGGTGCAGGCTGACTCGGCATGGAACTTGGAATCTCACCATGTCGTTTCCCAGGCCCGGCTGCAGCTCCCGAGAGGATTCCGGAGGTCTCCTCGACCAGGTGCTTATCGACGTGTGTGGCCTTGACAGCCATAGAGGGACCCGGACCGGCACGGTCCCTTGTGCCCTCAACTCAGCCCTTCGGGGAGACCACTGCCCTGCTGTGGATTCGGCGCCTGGAACCTCCTGGGACCTAACCCTAACCCTAACCCTACCCCGAACCAGGACCCTCCACCGAAACCTAAGCCTGCCTCATTCCCTTATCCTGCATTTGAGCCGCCTTCTGATATGGGCCCTCACTTCAGCCCTCGAAGGAGATCACAAAACCGGAGTCGCTTCGGCCCTTGCGTCGTCCCTGGACCGAACCCTAAACCTAGCTAAGGCTCTCTCCTCATGGGGACCCAATTCCAATGTCGGACAGCATCACGCGCATAGGGAACAGAAGCGGTTCAGGCTGACTCGGCAAGGAACCTGGAAGCTCACCATGTCGTTTCCCAGGCCCGGCTGCAGCTCCAGAGAGGATTCCGGAGGCCTCCTCGACCAGGGGCTTTTCGACGTGTGTGGTCTTGGCAGCCAAAGAGGGACCCTGACCGGCACCGTCCCTTGTGCCCTCAACTCAGCCCTTTGGGGAGACCACTGCCCTGCTGTGAGTTCAGCGCCTGGAACCTCCTGGGTCCTAACCCTAACCCTAACCCTACCACGAACCAGGACCATCCCCCGGAACCTAAGCCTGCCTCGACACCTAATCCTGCATTTGAGCCGCCTCCTGGCATGGGCCCTCACTTCAGCCCTCGAGGGAGATCACGAGACCAGAGTCGCTTCGGCCCTGGCGACGTCCCTGGACTGAACTCTAACCCTAGCTAAGCCTCTCTCCTCATGGGGACCCAATTCCAAGGTCGGACAGCATCACGCGCCTGGGGTCCAGAAGCGGTGCAGGCTGACTCGGCATGGAACTTGGAATCTCACCATGTCGTTTCCCAGGCTCGGCTGCAGCTCAAGAGAGGATTCCGGAGGCCTCCCCGACCAGGGGCTTATCGACGTGTGTGGCCTTGACAGCCAAAGAGGGTCCCTGACCGGCACGGTCCCTTGTGCCCTCAACTCAGCCCTTCGGGAAGACCACTGCCCGGCTGTGGGTTCGGCGCCTGGAACCTCCTGGGACCTAACCCTAACCCTAACCCTACCCAGAAAAAGGACCCTCCACCGAAACCTAAGCCAGGCTCGATCCCTATTCCTGCATTTGAGCTGCCGTCTGGCATGGGCCCTCATTTCAGGCCTCGAAGGAGATCACCAGACCGGAGTCACTTCGGCCCTGGTGACGTCCCTGGACTGAATCCTAACCCTAGATAAGGCTCTCTCAGCATGGGAACCCAATTCCAAGGTAGGACAGCATCACGAGCCTGGGGTCCAGAAGCGGGGCAGGCTGACTTGCCAAGGAACCTGGAAGCTCACCATATCGTTTCCCAGGCCCGGCTGCAGCTCCTGAGAGGATTCCGGAGGCCTCCTCGACCAGGGGCTTCTTGCCATGTGTGGTCTTGGCAGCCAAAGAGGGACCCTGACCGGCACCGTCCCTTGTGTCCTCAACTCAGCCCTTCGGGGAGACCACTGCCCTGCTGTGAGTTCAGCGCCTGGAACCTCCTGGGACCTAACCCTAACCCTAACCCTACCCCGAACCAGGACCCTCCACCGAAACCTAAGCCTGCCTCGACACCTAATCCTGCATTTGAGCCGCCTCCTGGCATGGGCCCTCACTTCAGCCCTCGAGGGAGATCACGAGACCAGAGTCGCTTCGGCCCTGGCGACGTCCCTGGACCGAACCCTAACCCTAGCTAAAGCTCTCTCCTCATGGGGACCCAATTCCAAGGTCGGACAGCATCACGCGCCTGGGGTCCAGAAGCAGTGCAGGCTGACTCGGCATGGAACTTGGAATCTCACCATGTCGTTTCCCAGGCCCGGCTGCAGCTCCCGAGAGGATTCCGGAGGTCTCCTCGACCAGGGGCTTATCGACGTGTGTGGCCTTGACAGCCAAAGAGGGACCCTGACCGGCACGGTCCCTTGTGCCCTCAACTCAGCCCTTCGGGGAGACCACTGCCCTGCTGTGAGTTCAGCGCCTGGAACCTCCTGGGACCTAACCCTAACCCTAACCCTACCACGAACCAGGACCATCCCCCGGAACCTAAGCCTGCCTCGACACCTAATCCTGCATTTGAGCCGCCTCCTGGCATGCGCCCTCACTTCAGCCCTCGAGGGAGATCACGAGACCAGAGTCGCTTCGGCCCTGGCGACGTCCCTGGACCGAACCCTAACCCTAGCTAAAGCTCTCTCCTCATGGGGACCCAATTCCAAGGTCGGACAGCATCACGCGCCTGGGGTCCAGAAGCAGTGCAGGCTGACTCGGCATGGAACTTGGAATCTCACCATGTCGTTTCCCAGGCCCGGCTGCAGCTCCAGAGAGGATTCCGGAGGCCTCCTCGACCAGGGGCTTATCGACGTGTGTGGCCTTGACAGCCAAAGAGGGTCCCTGAACGGCACGGTCCCTTGTGCCCTCAACTCAGCCCTTCGGGGAGACCACTGCCCGGCTGTGGGTTCGGCGCCTGGAACCTCCTGGGACCTAACCCTAACCCTAACCCTACCCAGAAAAAGGATCCTCCACCGAAACCTAAGCCAGCCTCGATCCCTTTTCCTGCATTTGAGCTGCCGTCTGGCATGGGCCCTCATTTCAGGCCTCGAGGGAGATCACCAGACCGGAGTCGCTTCGGCCCTGGCGACGTCCCTGGTCCGAACCCTAACTCTAGATAAGGCTCTCTCTGCATGGGGACCCAATTCCAAGGTAGGACAGCATCACGAGCCTGGGGTCCAGAAGCGGGGAAGGCTGACTTGCTAAGGAACCTGGAAGCTCACCATGTCGTTTGCCAGGCCCGGCTGCAGCTCCCGAGAGGATTCCGGAGGCCTCCTCGACCAGGGGCTTATCGACGTGTGTGGCCTTGGCAGCCAAAGAGGGATCCTGACCGGCACCGTCTTTTGTGCGAGCAACTAAGCCCTTCGGAAAGAACACTGCCCTGCTGTGAGTTCTGCGTCTGGAACCTCTTGGGACCTAACACTAACCCTAACCTTTCCCCGAACCGTTACCCTCCACTGAAAACTAAGCCTGCCTCGTTCCCTTATCCTGCATTTGAGACGCCTTGTGGCATGGGCCCTCACTTCAGCCCTCGAGAGATCCCGAGGGTGGAGTCGATACGGCCCTGGCATCGTCCCCGGACCGAACCCTAACCCTAGCTAAGGCTCTCTCCTCTTGGGGACCCATTTCCAAGGTCGGACAGCATCACGCGCATAGGGAACAGAAGCGGTGCAGGCTGACTCGGCAAGGAACCTGGAAGCTCACCATGTCGTTTCCCAGGCCCGGCTGCAGCTCCCGAGTGGATTCCGGAGGCCTCCTCGACCAGGGGCTTATCGACGTGTGTGGTCTTGGCAGCCAAAGAGGGACCCTACCGGCACCGTCCCTTGTGCCCTCAACTCAGCCCTTCGGGGAGACCACTGCCCTGCTGTGAGTTCAGCGCCCGGAATCTCCTGGGTCCTACCCCTAAACCTAAACCTAACCTGAACCGTTAACTTCCACCGATACCTAAGCCTGCCTCGATCCCTAATCCTGCATTTCAGCCGCCTCCTGGCATGGGCCCTCACTTCAGCCCTCGAGGGAGATCACGAGACCGGAGTCGCTTCGGCCCTGGCGACGTCCCTGGACCGAACCCTAACCCTAGCTAAGGCTCTCTCCTCATGGGGACCCAATTCTAAGGTCGGACAGCATCACGAGCCTGGGGTCCAGAAGCGGTGCAGGCTGACTTGCCCAGGAACCTGGAAGCTCACCATGTCGTTTCCCAGGCCCGGCTGCAGCTCCCGAGATGATTCGGAGGCCTCCTCGACCAGGGGCTTATTGCCGTGTGTGGTCTTAGCAGCCAAAGAGGGACCCTGACCGGCACCGTCCCATGTGCCCTCAACTCAGCCCTTCGGGGATGCAACTGCCCTGCTGTGAGTTCATCGCCTGGAACCTCCTGGGACCTAACCCTAACCCTAACCCTACCCCGAACCAGGACCCTCCACCGAAACGTAAGCCTGCCTCATTCCCTTATCCTGCATTTGAGCCGCCTTCTGATATGGGCCCTCACTTCAGCCCTCGAAGGAGATCATGAAACCGGAGTCGCTTCGGCCCTTGCGTCGTCCCTGGACCGAACCCTAACCCTAGCTAAAGCTCTCTCCTCATGGGGACCCAATTCCAATGTCGGACAGCATCACGCGCATAGGGAACAGAAGCGGTGCAGGCTGACTCGGCAAGGAACCTGGAAGCTCACCATGTCGTTTCCCAGGCCCGGCTGCAGCTCCCGAGAGGATTCCGGAGGCCTCCTCGACCAGGGGCTTTTCGACGTGTGTGGTCTTGGCAGCCAAAGAGGGACCCTGACCGGCACCGTCCCTTGTGCCCTCAACTCACCCTTCGGGGAGACCACTGCCCTGCTGTGAGTTCAGCGCCTGGAACCTCCTGGGACCTAACCCTAACCCTAACCCTACCACGAACCAGGACCATCCCCCGGAACCTAAGCCTGCCTCGACACCTAATCCTGCATTTGAGCCGCCTCCTGGCATGCGCCCTCACTTCAGCCCTCGAGGGAGATCACGAGACCAGAGTCGCTTCGGCCCTGGCGAAGTCCCTGGACTGAACCCCAACCCTAGCTAAGGCTCTCTCCTCATGGGGCCCAATTCCAAGGTCGGACAGCATCACGCGCCTGGGGTCCAGAAGCGGTGCAGGCTGACTCGGCATGGAACTTGGAATCTCACCATGTCGTTTCCCAGGCCCGGCTGCAGCTCAAGAGAGGATTCCGGAGGCCTCCTCGACCAGGGGCTTATCGACGTGTGTGGCCTTGACAGCCAAAGAGGGTCCCTGACCGGCACGGTCCCTTGTGCCCTCAACTCAGCCCTTCGGGAAGACCACTGCCCGGCTGTGGGTTCGGCGCCTGGAACCTCCTGGGACCTAACCCTAACCCTAACCCTACCCAGAAAAAGGACCCTCCACCGAAACCTAAGCCAGGCTCGATCCCTATTCCTGCATTTGAGCTGCCGTCTGGCATGGGCCCTCATTTCAGGCCTCGAAGGAGATCACCACACCGGAGTCACTTTGCCCCTGGTGACGTCCCTGGACTGAACCCTAACCCTAGATAAGGCTCTCTCCGCATGGGGACCCAATTCCAAGGTAGGACAGCATCACGAGCCTGGGGTCCAGAAGCGGGGCAGGCTGACTTGCCAAGGAACCTGGAAGCTCACCATGTCGTTTCCCAGGCCCGGCTGCAGCTCCCGAGAGGATTCAGGTGGCCTCCTCGACCAGGGGCTTTAGGACGTGTGTGGTCTTGGCAGCCAAAGAGGGACCCTACCGGCACCGTCCCTTGTGCCTTCTACTCAGCCCTTCGGGGAGACCACTGCCCTGCTGTGAGTTCAACGCCCGGAACCTCCTGGGTCCTACCCCTAAGCCTAAACCTAACCTGAACCGTTACCCTCCACCGAAACCTAAGCCAGCCTCAATCCCTATTCCTGCATCTGAGCCGCCGTCTGGCATGGGCCCTCATTTCAGGCCTCTAGGGAGATCACCAGACCGGAGTCGCTTCGGCCCTGGCGACGTTCCTGGACCGAACCCTAACCCTAGATAAGGCTCTCTATGCATGGGGACCCATTTACAAGGTAGGACAGCATCACGAGCCTGGGGTCCAGAAGCGGGGCAGGCTGACTTGCCAAGGAACATGGAAGCTCACCATGTCGTTTCCCAGGCCCGGCTGCAGCTCCCGAGAGGATTCCGGAGGCCTCCTCGACCAGGGGCTTATCGACGTGTGTGGCCTTGGCAGCCAAAGAGGGATGCTGACCGGCACCGTCCTTTGTGCCCGCAACTAAGCCCTTCGGAAAGAACACTGCCCGGCTGTGAGTTCTGCGTCTGGAACCTCTTGGGACCTAACCCTAACCCTAAACCTTCCCCGAACCGTTACCCTCCACTGACACCTAAGCCTGCCTCATTACCTTATCCTGCATTTGAGCCGCCTCCTGGCATGGGCCCTCACTTCAGCCCTCGAGGGAGATCACGAGACCAGAGTCGCTTCGGCCCTGGCGACGTCCCTGGACCGAACCCTAACCCTAGCTAAAGCTCTCTCCTCATGGGGACCCAATTCCAAGGTGGGACAGCATCACGCGCCTGGGGTCCAGAAGCAGTGCAGGCTGACTCGGCATGGAACTTGGAATCTCACCATGTCGTTTCCCAGGCCCGGCTGCAGCTCCCGAGAGGATTCCGGAGGTCTCCTCGACCAGGGGCTTATCGACGCGTGTGGCTTGACAGCCAAAGAGGGACCCTGACCGGCACGGTCCCTTGTGCCCTCAACTCAGCCCTTCGGGGAGACCACTGCCCTGCTGTGGGTTCGGCGCCTGGAACCTCCTGGGACCTAACCCTAACCCTAACCCTACCCCGAACCAGGACCCTCCACCGAAACCTAAGCCTCCCTCATTCCCTTATCCTGCATTTGAGCCGCCTTCTGATATGGGCCCTCACTTCAGCCCTCGAAGGAGATCACAAAACCGGAGTCGCTTCGGCCCTTGCGTCGTCCCTGGACCGAACCCTAACCCTAGCTAAGGCTCTCTCCTCATGGGGATCCAATTCCAATGTCGGACAGCATCACGCGCATAGGGAACAGAAGAGGTGCAGGCTGACTCGGCAAGGAACCTGGAATCTCACCATGTCGTTTCCCAGGCCCGGCTGCAGCTCCCGAGAGGATTCCGGAGGCCTCCTCGACCAGGGGCTTTTCGACGTGTGTGGTCTTGGCAGCCAAAGAGGGACCCTGACCGGCACCGTCCCTTGTGCCCTCAACTCAGCCCTTCGGGGAGACCACTGCCCTGCTGTGAGTTCAGCGCCTGGAACGTCCTGGGACCTAACCCTTACCCTAACCCTACCACGAACCAGGACCATCCCTGGGAACCTAAGCCTGCCTCGACCCCTAATCCTGCATTTGAGCCGCATCCTGGCATGGGCCCTCACTTCAGCCCTCGAGGGAGATCACGAGACCAGAGTCGCTTCGGCCCTGGCGACGTCCCTGGACCGAACCCTAACCCTAGCTAAGGCTCTCTCCTCATGGGGACCCAATTCCAAGGTCGGACAGCATCACGCGCCTGGGGTCCAGAAGCGGTGCAGGCTGACTCGGCATGGAACTTGGAATCTCACCATGTCGTTTCCCAGGCCCGGCTGCAGCTCCAGAGAGGATTCCGGAGGCCTCCTCGACCAGGGGCTTATCGACGTGTGTGGCCTTGACAGCCAAAGAGGGACCCTGACCGGCACGGTCCCTTGTGCCCTCAACTCAGCCCTTCGGGGAGACCACTGCCCTGCTGTGGGTTCGGCGCCTGGAACCTCCTGGGACCTAACCCTAACCCTAACCTTACCCCGAACCAGGACCCTCCCCCGAAACCTAAGCCTGCCTCATTCCCTTATCCTGCATTTGAGCCGCCTTCTGATATGGGCCCTCACTTCAGCCCTCGAAGGAGATCACAAAATCGGAGTCGCTTCGGCCCTTGCGTCGTCCCTGGACCGAACCCTAACCCTAGCTAAAGCTCTCTCCTCATGGGGACTCAATTCCAATGTCGGACAGCATCACGCGCATAGGGAACAGAAGAGGTGCAGGCTGACTCGGCAAGGAACCTGGAAGCTCACCATGTCGTTTCCCAGGCCCGGCTGCAGCTCCCGAGAGGATTCCGGAGGCCTCCTCGACCAGGGGCTTTTCGACGTGTGTGGTCTTGGCAGCCAAAGAGGGACCCTGACCGGCACCGTCCCTTGTGCCCTCAACTCAGCCCTTCGGGGAGACCACTGCCCTGCTGTGAGTTCAGCGCCTGGAACGTCCTGGGACCTAACCCTAACCCTAACCCTACCACGAACCAGGACCATCCCTGGGAACCTAAGCCTGCCTCGACCCCTAATCCTGCATTTGAGCCGCCTCCTGGCATGGGCCCTCACTTCAGCCCTCGAGGGAGATCACGAGACCAGAGTCGCTTCGGCCCTGGCGACGTCCCTGGACTGAACCCTAACCCTAGCTAAGGCTCTCTCCTCATGGGGACCCAATTCCAAGGTCGGACAGCATCACGCGCCTGGGGTCCAGAAGCGGTGCAGGCTGACTCGGCATGGAACTTGGAATCTCACCATGTCGTTTCCCAGGCCCGGCTGCAGCTCCCGAGAGGATTCCGGAGGTCTCCTCGACCAGGGGCTTATCGACGTGTGTGGCTTTGACAGCCATAGAGGGACCCTGACCGGCACGGTCCCTTGTGCCCTCAACTCAGCCCTTCGGGGAGACCACTGCCCTGCTGTGGATTCGGCGCCTGGAACCTCCTGGGACCTAACCCTAACCCTAACCCTACCCCGAACCAGGACCCTCCACCGAAACCTAAGCCTGCCTCATTCCCTTATCCTGCATTTGAGCCGCCTTCTGATATGGGCCCTCACTTCAGCCCTCGAAGGAGATCACAAAACCGGAGTCGCTTCGGCCCTTGCGTCGTCCCTGGACCGAACCCTAACCCTAGCTAAGGCTCTCTCCTCATGGGGACCCAATTCCAATGTCGGACAGCATCACGCGCATAGGGAACAGAAGCGGTGCAGGCTGACTCGGCAAGGAACCTGGAAGCTCACCATGTCGTTTCCCAGGCCCGGCTGCAGCTCCAGAGAGGATTCCGGAGGCCTCCTCGACCAGGGGCTTTTCGACGTGTGTGGTCTTGGCAGCCAAAGAGGGACCCTGACCGGCACCGTCCCTTGGGCCCTCAACTCAGCCCTTCGGGGAGACCACTGCCCTGCTGTGAGTTCAGCGCCTGGAACCTCCTGGGTCCTAACCCTAACCCTAACCCTAACACGAACCAGGACCATCCCTGGGAACCTAAACCTGCCTCGACACCTAATCCTGCATTTGAGCCGCCTCCTGGCATGGGCCCTCACTTCAGCCCTCGAGGGAGATCACGAGACCAGAGTCGCTTCGGCCCTGGCGACGTCCCTGGACTGAACCCTAACCCTAGCTAAGGCTCTCTCCTCATGGGGACCCAATTCCAAGGTCGGACAGCATCACGCGCCTGGGGTCCAGAAGCGGTGCAGGCTGACTCGGCATGGAACTTGGAATCTCACCATGTCGTTTCCCAGGCCCGGCTGCAGCTCAAGAGAGGATTCCGGAGGCCTCCTCGACCAGGGGCTTATCGATGTGTGTGGCCTTGACAGCCAAAGAGGGTCCCTGACCGGCACGGTCCCTTGTGCCCTCAACTCAGCCCTTCGGGAAGACCACTGCCCGGCTGTGGGTTCGGCGCCTGGAACCTCCTGGGACCTAACCCTAACCCTAACCCTACCCAGAAAAAGGACCCTCCACCGAAACCTAAGCCAGGCTCGATCCCTATTCCTGCATTTGAGCTGCCGTCTGGCATGGGCCCTCATTTCAGGCCTCGAAGGAGATCAGCAGACCGGAGTCACTTCGGCCCTGGTGACGTCCCTGGACTGAACCCTAACCCTAGATAAGGCTCTCTCAGCATGGGGACCCAATTCCATGGTAGGACAGCATCAAGAGCCTGGGGTCCAGAAGCGGGGCAGGCTGACTTGCCAAGGAACCTGGAAGCTCACCATGTCATTTCCCAGGCCCGGCTGCAGCTCCTGAGAGGATTCCGGAGACCTCCTCGACCAGGGGCTTGTTGCCATGTGTGGTCTTGGCAGCCAAAGAGGGACCCTGACCGGCACCGTCCCTTGTGCCCTCAACTCAGCCCTTCGGGGAGACCACTGCCCTGCTGTGAGTTCAGCGCCTGTAACCTCCTGGAACCTAACCCTAACCCTAACCCTACCCCGAACCAGGACCCTCCACCGAATCCTAAGCTTGCCTCGACACTTAATCCTGCATTTGAGCCGCCTCCTGGCATGGGCCCTCACTTCAGCCCTCGAGGGAGATCACGAGACCAGAGTCGCTTCGGCCCTGGCGACGTCCCTGGACCGAACCCTAACCCTAGCTAAAGCTCTCTCCTCATGGGGACCCAATTCCAAGGTCGGACAGCATCACGCGCCTGGGGTCCAGAAGCAGTGCAGGCTGACTCGGCATGGAACTTGGAATCTCACCATGTCGTTTCCCAGGCCCGGCTGCAGCTCCCGAGAGGATTCCGGAGGTCTCCTCGACCAGGGGCTTATCGACTTGTGTGGCCTTGACAGCCATAGAGGGACCCTGACCGGCACGGTCCCTTGTGCCCTCAACTCAGCCCTTCGGGGAGACCACTGCCCTGCTGTGGGTTCGGCGCCTGGAACCTCCTGGGACCTAACCCTAACCCTAACCCTACCCCGAACCAGGACCCTCCACCGAAACCTAAGCCTGCCTCATTCCCTTATCCTGCATTTGAGCCGCCTTCTGATATGGGCCCTCACTTCAGCCCTCGAAGGAGATCACAAAACCGGAGTCGCTTCGGCCCTTGCGTCCTCCCTGGACCGAACCCTAACCCTAGCTAAGGCTCTCTCCTCATGGGGACCCAATTCCAATGTCGGACAGCATCACGCGCATAGGGAACAGAAGCGGTGCAGGCTGACTCGGCAAGGAACCTAGAAGCTCACCATGTCGTTTCCCAGGCCCGGATGCAGCTCCAGAGAGGATTCCGGAGGCCTCCTCGACCAGGGGCTTTTCGACGTGTGTGGTCTTGGCAGCCAAAGAGGGACCCTGACCGGCACCGTCCCTTGTGCCCTCAACTCAGCCCTTCGGGGAGACCACTGCCCTGCTGTGAGTTCAGCGCCTGGAACCTCCTGGGTCCTAACCCTAACCCTAACCCTACCACGAACCAGGACCATCCCTGGGAACCTAAGCCTGCCTCGACACCTAATCCTGCATTTGAGCCGCCTCCTGGCATGGGCCCTCACTTCAGCCCTCGAGGGAGATCAAGAGACCAGAGTTGCTTCGGCCCTGGCGACGTCCCTGGACTGAACCCTAACCCTAGCTAAGGCTCTCTCCTCATGGGGACCCAATTCCAAGGTCGGACAGCATCACGCGCCTGGGGTCCAGAAGCGGTGCAGGCTGACTCGGCATGGAACTTGGAATCTCACCATGTCGTTTCCCAGGCCCGGCTGCAGCTCAAGAGAGGATTCCGGAGGCCTCCTCGACCACGGGCTTATCGACGTGTGTGGCCTTGACAGCCAAAGAGGGTCCCTGACCGGCACGGTCCCTTGTGCCCTCAACTCAGCCCTTCGGGAAGACCACTGCCCGGCTGTGGGTTCGGCGCCTGGAACCTCCTGGGACCTAACCCTAACACTAACCCTATCCAGAAAAAGGACCCTCCACCGAAACCTAAGCCAGGCTCGATCCCTATTCCTGCATTTGAGCTGCCGTCTGGCATGGGCCCTCATTTCAGGCCTCGAAGGAGATCACCAGACCGGAGTCACTTCGGCCCTGGTGACGTCCCTGGACTGAACCCTAACCCTAGATAAGGCTCTCTCCGCATGGGGACCCAATTCCAAGGTAGGACAGCATCACGAGCCTGGGGTCCAGAAGCGGGGCAGGCTGACTTGCCAAGGAACCTGGAAGCTCACCATGTCGTTTCCCAGGCCCGGCTGCAGCTCCTGAGAGGATTCCGGAGGCCTCCTCGACCAGGGGCTTAACGACGTGTGTGGCCTTGGCAGCCAAAGAGGGATCCTGACCGGCACCGTCTTTTGTGCCCGCAACTAAGCCCTTCGGGAAGAACACTGCCCTGCTGTGAGTTCGGCGTCTGGAACCTCTTGGAACCTAACCCTAACCCTAACCCTTCCCCGAACCGTTACCTCCACTGAAACCTAGCCTGCCTCGTTCCCTTATCCTGCATTTGAGCCGCCTTCTGGCATGGGCCCTCACTTCAGCCCTCGAGGGAGATCACGAGACCGGAGTCGCTACGGCCCTGGCATCGTCCGTGGACCGAACCCTAACCCTAGCTAAGGCTCTCTCCTGTTGGGGACCCAATTCCAAGGTCGGACAGCATCACGCGCATAGGGAACAGAAGCGGTGCAGGCTGACTCGGCAAGGAACATGGAAGCTCACCATGTCGTTTCCCAGGCCCGGCTGCAGCTCCCGAGAGGCTTCCGGAGCCTCCTCGGCCAGGGGCTTATCGACGAGTGTGGTCTCGGCAACCAAAGAGGGACCCTGACCGGCACCATCCCTTGTGCCCTCAATTCAGCCCTTCGGGGAGACCACTGCCCTGCTGTGAGTTCAGCGCCTGGAACCTCCTGGGACCTAACCCTAACCCTAACCCTACCCCGAACCAGGACCCTCCACCGAAACCTAAGCCTGCCTCGACCCCTAATCCTGCATTTGAGCCGCCTCCTGGCATGGGCCCTCACTTCAGCCCTCGAGGGAGATCACGAGACCGGAGTCGCTTTAGCCCTGGCGACGTCCCTGGACCGAACCCTAACCATAGCTAAGGCTCTCTGCTCATGGGGACACAATTCCAAGGTCGGACAGCATCATGCGCCTGGGGTCCAGAGGCGGTGCAGGCTGACTCGGCATGGAACTTGGAATCTCACCATGTCGTTTCCCAGGCTCGGCTGCAGCTCCCGAGAGGATTCCGGAGGTCTCCTCGACCAGGGTCTTATCGACGTGTGTGGCCTTGACAGCCAGGGAGGGACCCTGATCGGCACGGTCCCTTGTGCCCTCAACTCAGCCCTTCGGGGAGACCACTGCCCTGCTTTGGGAAAAGCGCCTGGAATCTCCTGTGACCTAATCCTAACCCTAACCCTACCCCGTACCAGGACCCTCCACCGAAACCTAAGCCAGCCTCGATGCCTATTCCTGCATTTGAGCCGCTTTCTGGAATGGGCCCTCACTTCAGTCCTCGAGGGAGATCACGAGACCCGAGTCGCTTCGGCCCTGGCGACGTCCCAGGACCGAACCCTAACCCTAGTTAAGGCTCTCTCCGCATGGGACCCAATTCCTCCGTAGGACAGCATCACGAGCCTGGGGTCCAGAAGCGGTGCAGGCTGACTTGCCCAGAAACCTGGAAGCTCACCATGTCGTTTCCCAGGCCCGGCTGCAGCTCCCGAGAGGATTCCGGAGGCCTCCTCGACCAGGGGCTTATTGCCATGTGTGGTCTTGGCAGCCAAAGAGGGACCCTGACCGGCACCGTCCCTTGTGCCCTCAACTCAGCCCTTCGGGGAGACCACTGCCCTGCTGTGAGTTCAGCGCCTGGAACCTAATGGGACCTAACCCTAACCCTAACCCTACCCCGAACCAGGACCCTCCACCGAAACCTAAGCCTGCCTCGACACCTAATCCTGCATTTGAGCCGCCTCCTGGCATGGGCCCTCACTTCAGCCCTCAAGGGAGATCACGAGACCAGAGTCGCTTCGGCCCTGGTGACGACCCTGGACCGAACCCTAACCGTAGCTAAAGCTCTCTCCTCATGGGGACCCAATTCCAAGGTCGGACAGCATCACGCGCCTGGGGTCCAGAAGCAGTGCAGGCTGACTCGGCATGGAACTTGGAATCTCACCATGTCGTTTCCCAGGCCCGGCTGCAGCTCCCGAGAGGATTCCGGAGGTCTCCTCGACCAGGGGCTTATCGACGTGTGTGGCCTTGACAGCCAAAGAGGGACCCTGACCGGCACGGTCCCTTGTGCCCTCAACTCAGCCCTTCGGGGAGACCACTGCCCTGCTGTGGGTTCGGCGCCTGGAACCTCCTGGGACCTAACCCTAACCCTAACCCTACCCCGAACCAGGACCCTCCACCGGAACCTAAGCCTGCCTCATTCCCTTATCCTGCATTTGAGCCGCCTTCTGATATGGGCCCTCACTTCAGCCCTCGAAGGAGTTCACAAAATCGGAGTCGCTTCGGTCCTGGCGACGTCCCTGGACCGAACCTTAACCCTAGCTAAGGCTCTCTCCTCATGGGGACCCAATTCCAATGTCGGACAGCATCACGCGCATAGGGAACAGAAGAGGTGCAGGCTGACTCGGCAAGGAACCTGGAAGCTCACCATGTCGTTTCCCAGGCCCGGCTGCAGCTCCCGAGAGGATGCCGGAGGCCTCCTCGACCAGGGGCTTTTCGACGTGTGTGGTCTTGGCAGCCAAAGAGGGACCCTGACCGGCACCGTCCCTTGTGCCCTCAACTCAGCCCTTCGGGGAGACCACTGCCCTGCTGTGAGTTCAGCGCCTGGAACGTCCTGGGACCTAACCCTAACCCTAACCCTACCACGAACCAGGACCATCCCCCGGAACCTAAGCCTGCCTCGACACCTAATCCTGCATTTGAGCCGCCTCCTGGCATGGGCCCTCACTTCAGCCCTCGAGGGAGATCACGAGACCAGAGTCGCTTCGGCCCTGGCGACGTCCCTGGACTGAACCCTAACCCTAGCTAAGGCTCTCTCCTCATGGGGACCCAATTCCAAGGTCGGACAGCATCACGAGCCTGGGGTCCAGAAGCAGTGCAGGCTGACTCGGCATGGAACTTGGAATCTCACCATGTCGTTTCCCAGGCCCGGCTGCAGCTCAAGAGAGGATTCCGGAGGCCTCCTCGACCAGGGGCTTATCGACGTGTGTGGCCTTGACAGCCAAAGAGGGTCCCTGACCGGCACGGTCCCTTGTGCCCTCAACTCAGCCCTTCGGGAAGACCACTGCCCGGCTGTGGGTTCGGCGCCTGGAACCTCCTGGGACCTAACCCTAACCCTAACCCTACCCAGAAAAAGGAACCTCCACCGAAACCTAAGCCAGGCTCGATCCCTATTCCTGCATTTGAGATGCCGTCTGGCATGGGCCCTCATTTCAGGCCTCGAAGGAGATCAGCAGACCGGAGTCACTTCGGCCATGGTGACGTCCCTGGACTGAACCCTAACCCTAGATAAGGCTCTCTCCGCATGGGGACCCAATTCCAAGGTAGGACAGCATCACGAGCCTGGGGTCCAGAAGCGGGGCAGGCTGACTTGCCAAGGAACCTGGAAGCTCACCATGTCGTTTCCCAGGCCCGGCTGCAGCTCCCGAGAGGATTCCGGAGGCCTCCTCGACCAGGGGCTTATCGACGTGTGTGGCCTTGGCAGCCAAAGAGGGATCCTGACCGGCACCGTCTTTTGTGCGCGCAACTAAGCCCTTCGGAAAGAACACTGCCCTGCTGTGAGTTCTGCGTCTGGAACCTCTTGGGACCTAACACTAACCCTAACCTTTCCCCGAACCGTTACCCTCCACTGAAAACTAAGCCTGCCTCGTTCCCTTATCCTGCATTTGAGACGCCTTGTGGCATGGGCCCTCACTTCAGCCCTCGAGAGATCCCGAGGGTGGAGTCGATACGGCCCTGGCAACGTCCCCGGACCGAACCCTAACCCTAGCTAAGGCTCTCTCCTCTTGGGGACCCATTTCCAAGGTCGGACAGCATCACGCGCATAGGGAACAGAAGCGGTGCAGGCTGACTCGGCAAGGAACCTGGAAGCTCACCATGTCGTTTCCCAGGCCCGGCTGCAGCTCCCGAGTGGATTCCGGAGGCCTCCTCGACCAGGGGCTTATCGACGTGTGTGGTCTTGGCAGCCAAAGAGGGACCCTACCGGCACCGTCCCTTGTGCCCTCAACTCAGCCCTTCGGGGAGACCACTGCCCTGCTCTGAGTTCAGCGCCCGGAATCTCCTGGGTCCTACCCCTAAACCTATACCTAACCTGAACCGTTAACTTCCACCGATACCTAAGCCTGCCTCGATCCCTAATCCTGCATTTCAGCCGCCTCCTGGCATGGGCCCTCACTTCAGCCCTCGAGGGAGATCACAAGACCGGAGTCGCTTCGGCCCTGGCGACGTCCCTGGACCGAACCCTAACCCTAGCTAAGGCTCTCTCCTCATGGGGACCCAATTCTAAGGTCGGACAGCATCACGAGCCTGGGGTCCAGAAGCGGTGCAGGCTGACGTGCCCAGGAACCTGGTAGCTCACCATGTCGTTTCCCAGGCCCGGCTGCAGCTCCCGAGAGGATTAGGAGGCCTCCTCGACCAGGGGCTTATTGCCGTGTGTGGTCTTAGCAGCCAAAGAGGGACCCTGACCGGCACCGTCCCATGTGCCCTCAACTCAGCCCTTCGGGGATGCAACTGCCCTGCTGTGAGTTCATCGCCTGGAACCTCCTGGGACCTAACCCTAACCCTAACCCTACCCCGAACCAGGACCCTCCACCGAAACGTAAGCCTGCCTCATTCCCTTATCCTGCATTTGAGCCGCCTTCTGATATGGGCCCTCACTTCAGCCCTCGAAGGAGATCATGAAACCGGAGTCGCTTCGGCCCTTGCGTCGTCCCTGGACCGAACCCTAACCCTAGCTAAGGCTCTCTCCTCATGGGGACCCAATTCCAATGTCGGACAGCATCACGCGCATAGGGAACAGAAGCGGTGCAGGCTGACTCGGCAAGGAACCTGGAAGCTCACCATGTCGTTTCCCAGGCCCGGCTGCAGCTCCCGAGAGGATTCCGGAGGCCTCCTCGACCAGGGGCTTTTCGACGTGTGTGGTCTTGGCAGCCAAAGAGGGACCCTGACCGGCACCGTCCCTTGTGCCCTCAACTCACCCTTCGGGGAGACCACTGCTCTGCTGTGAGTTCAGCGCCTGGAACCTCCTGGGACCTAACCCTAACCCTAACCCTACCACGAACCAGGACCATCCCCCGGAACCTAAGCCTGCCTCGACACCTAATCCTGCATTTGAGCCGCCTCCTGGCATGCGCCCTCACTTCAGCCCTCGAGGGAGATCACGAGACCAGAGTCACTTCGGCCCTGGTGACGTCCCTGGACTGAACCCTAACCCTAGATAAGGCTCTCTCAGCATGGGGACCCAATTCCAAGGTAGGACAGCATCACGAGCCTGGGGTCCAGAAGCGGGGCAGGCTGACTTGCCAAGGAACCTGGAAGCTCACCATGTCGTTTCCCAGGCCCGGCTGCAGCTCCCGAGAGGATTCTGGAGGCCTCCTCGACCAGGGGCTTATTGCCATGTGTGGTCTTGGCAGCCAAAGAGGGACCCTGACCGGCACCGTCCCTTGTGCCCTCAACTCACCCTTCGGGGAGACCACTGCCCTGCTGTGAGTTCAGCGCCTGGAACCTCCTGGGACCTAACCCTAACCCTAACCCTACCCCGAACCAGGACCCTCCACCGAAACCTAAGCCTGCCTCGACATCTAATCCTGCATTTGAGCCGCCTCCTGGCATGGGCCCTCACTTCAGCCCTCGAGGGAGATCACGAGACCGTAGTCGCTTCGGCCCTGGCGACGTCCCTGGACCGAACCCTAATATTAGCTAAAGCTCTCTCCTCATGGGGACCCAATTCCAAGGTCGGAGAGCATCACGCGCCTGGGGTCCAGAAGCAGTGCAGGCTGACTCGGCATGGAACTTGGAATCTCACCATGTCGTTTCCCAGGCCCGGCTGCAGCTCCCGAGAGGATTCCGGAGGTCTCCTCGACCAGGGGCTTATCGACGTGTGTGGCCTTGACAGCCAAAGAGGGTCCCTGACCGGCACGGTCCCTTGTGCCCTCAAATCAGCCCTTTGGGGAGACCACTGCCCGGCTGTGGGTTCGGCGCCTGGAACCTCCTGGTACCTAACCCTAACCCTAACCCTACCCCGAACCAGGACCCTCCACCGAAACCTAAGCCAGCCTCGATCCCTATTCCTGCATTTGAGCCGCCGTCTGGCAAGGGCCGTCATTTCAGGCCTTGAGGGAGATCACCAGACCGGAGTCGCTTCGGCCCTGGCGACGTCCCTGGACCGAACCCTAACCCTAGATAAGGCTCTCTATGCATGGGGACCCAATTTCAAGGTAGGACAGCATCACGAGCCTGGGGTCCAGAAGCGGGGCAGGCTGACTTGCCAAGGAACCTGGAAGCTCACCATGTCGTTTCCCAGGCCCGGCTGCAGCTCCCGAGAGGATTCCGGAGGCCTCCTCGACCAGGGGCTTATCGACGTGTGTGGCCTTGGCAGCCAAAGAGGGATCCTGACCGGCACCGTCCTTTGTGCCCACAACTAAGCCTTTCGGAAAGAACACTGCCCTGCTGTGAGTTCTGCGTCTGGAACCTCTTGGGACCTAACCCTAACCCTAACCCTTCCCCGAACCGTTACCCTCCACTGACACCTAAGCCTGCCTCGTTCCCTTATCCAGCATTTGAGCCGCCTTCTGACATGCGCCCTCACTTCAGCCCTCGAGGGAGATCACGAGAGCGGAGTCGCTTCGGCCCTGGCATCGTCCCTGGCCCGAACCCTAACCCTAGCTAAGGCTCTCTCCTCTTGGGGACCCAATTCCAAGGTCGGACAGCATCAGGCGCATAGGGAACAGAAGCGGTGCAGGCTGACTCGGCAAGGAACATGGAAGCTCACCATGTCGTTTCCCAGGCCCGGCTGCAGCTCCCGAGAGGATTCCGGAGGCCTCTTCGACCAGGGGCTTATCGACGTGTGTGGTCTGGCAGCCAAAGAGGGACCCTACCGGCACCGTCCCTTGTGCCTTCTACTCAGCCCTTCGGGGAGACCACTGCCCTGCTGTGAGTTCGGCGCCCGGAACCTCCTGGGTCCTACCCCTAAGCCTAAACCTAACCTGAACCGTTACCCTCCACCGAAACCTAAGCCAGCCTCAATCCCTATTCCTGCATCTGAGCCGCCGTCTGGCATGGGCCCTCATTTCAGGCCTCTAGGGAGATCACCAGACCGGAGTCGCTTCGGCCCTGGCGACGTTCCTGGACCGAACCCTAACCCTAGATAAGGCTCTCTATGCATGGGGACCCATTTACAAGGTAGGACAGCATCACGAGCCTGGGGTCCAGAAGCGGGGCAGGCTGACTTGCCAAAGAACATGGAAGCTCACCATGTCGTTTCCCAGGCCCGGCTGCAGCTCCCGAGAGGATTCCGGAGGCCTCCTCGACCAGGGGCTTATCGACGTGTGTGGCCTTGGCAGCCAAAGAGGGATGCTGACCGGCACCGTCCTTTGTGCCCGCAACTAAGCCCTTCGGAAAGAACACTGCCCGGCTGTGAGTTCTGCGTCTGGAACCTCTTGGGACCTAACCCTAACCCTAACCCTTCCCCGAACCGTTACCCTCCACTGACACCTAAGCCTGCCTCGTTCCCTTAACCTGCATTTGAGCCGCCTGGACCTGGCGACGTTCCTGGACCGAACCCTAACCCTAGATAAGGCTCTCTATGCATGGGGACCCATTTACAAGGTAGGACAGCATCACGAGCCTGGGGTCCAGAAGCGGGGCAGGCTGACTTGCCAAGGAACATGGAAGATCACCATGTCGTTTCCCAGGCCCGGCTGCAGCTCCCGAGAGGATTCCGGAGGCCTCCTCGACCAGGGGCTTTTCGACGTGTGTGGTCTTGGCAGCCAAAGAGGGACCCTGACCGGCACCGCCCTTTGTGCCCTCAACTCAGCCCTTCGGGGAGACCACTGCCCTGCTGTGATTTCAGCGCCTGGAACCTCCTGGGACCTAACCCTAACCCTAACCCTACCACGAACCAGGACCATCCCCCGGAACCTAAGCCTGCCTCGACACCTAATCCTGCATTTGATCCGCCTCCTGACATGGGCCCTTATCTAGGCCCTCGAGGGAGATCACGAGACCAGAGTCGCTTCGGCCCTGGCGACATCCCTGGACCAAACCCTAACCCTAGCTTTGGCTCTCTCCTCATGGGGACCCAATTCCAAGGTCGGACAGCATCACGCGCCTGGGGTCCAGAAGCGGTGCAGGCTGACTCGGCATGGAACTTGGAATCTCACCATGTCGTTTCCCAGGCCCGGCTGCAGCTCCCGAGAGGATTCCGGAGGCCTCCTCGACCAGGGGCTTATCGACGCGTGTGGTCTTGGCAGCCAAAGAGGGATGCTGACAGGCACCGTCCCTTGTGCCCTCAACTCAGCCCTTCGGGGAGACCACTGCCCTTCTGTGAGTTCAGCGCCTGGAACCTCCTGGGACCTAAACCTAACCCTAACCCTACCCCGAACCGTTAGCCTCCACCGAAACGTAAGCCTGCCTCGTTCCCTTATCCTGCATTTGAGCCGCCTCCTGGCATGGGCCCTCACTTCAGCCCTCGAGGGAGATCACCAGACAGGTGTCGCTTCGGCCCTGGCGACGTCCCTGACCGAACCCTAACCCTAGCTAAGGCTCTCTCCTCATGGGGACCCAATTCCAAGGTCGGACAGCATCACGCGCATAGGGAACAGAAGCGGTGCAGGCTGACTTGCCAAGGAACCTGGAATCTCACCATGTCGTTTCCCATGCCCAGCTGCAGCTCCCGAGAGGATTCCGGAGGCCTCCTCCCCAGGGGCTTTTCGTCGTGTGTGGTCTTGGCAGCCAAAGAGGGACCCTGACCGGCACCGTCCCTTGTTCCCTCAACTCAGCCCTTCTGGGAGACCACTGCCCTGCTGTGAGTTCAGCGCCTGGAACCTCCTGGGACCTAACCCTTACCCTAACCCTACCCCGAACCAGGACCCTCCACCGAAACCTAAGCCTGCCTCGACACCTAATCCTGCATTTGATCCGCCTACTGACATGGGCCCTTATCTAGGCCCTCGAGGGAGATCACGAGACCAGAGTCGCTTCGGCCCTGGCGACATCCCTGGACCAAACCCTAACCCTAGCTATGGCTCTCTCCTCATGGGGACCCAATTCCAAGGTCGGACAGCATCACGCGCCTGGGGTCCAGAAGCGGTGCAGGCTGACTCGGCATGGAACTTGTAATCTCACCATGTCGTTTCCCAGGCCCGGCTGCAGCTCCCGAGAGGATTCCGGAGGCCTCATCGACCAGGGGCTTATCGACGTGTGTGGCCTTGAGCCAAAGAGGGACCCTGACCGGCACCGTCCCTTGTACGCTCAACTCAGCCCTTCGGGGAGACCACTGCCCTGCTGTGAGTTCGGCGCCTGGAATCTCCTGGGTCCTACCCCTAAACCTAAACCTAACCCGAACCGTTACCCTCCACCGAAACCTAAGCCTGCCTCGATCCCTAATCCTGCATTTGAGCCGCCTCCTGGCATGGGCCCTCACTTCAGCCCTCGAGGGAGATCACGAGACCAGAGTCGCTTTGGCCCTGGCGACTTCACTGGACCGAACCTTAACCCTAGCTAAGCCTCTCTCCTCATGGGGACCCAATTCAAAGGTCTGACAGCATCTCGCACCTGGGACCAGAAGCGTTGCAGGCTGACTCGGCAAGGAACCTGGAAGATCACCATGGCTTTTCCCAAGCTCGGCTGCAGCTCCCGAGAGGATTCCGGAGGCTCCTCCATCAGGGGCCGATCGACGTGTGTGGCCTTGGCAGCCAAAGACGGATCCTGACCGGCACCGTCACTTGTGCACTCAACTCAGCCCTTCGCCTAGACCACCACCCTGCTGTGGGTTCGGCGCCTGGAGGATCTGGGAGCTAACCCTAACCCTAACCCTACCACGAACCGGGACCCTCCACTGAAACTTAAGCCTGTCTCGATCCCTAACCCTGCAGTTGAGCCGCCTTCTGGCATGGGCCCTCACTTCAGTCTCGAGGAAGATCACGAGACCGGAGTCGCTACGACCTTGGCAACGTCCCAGGACCGAACTCTAACCCTAGCTAAGGCTTTCTCCCCATGGGGACCCAATTCCAACGTCTGACAACACCACGCGCCTGGCGTCCCGAAATGGTCAGGCTAAGTCGGCATGGAACCTGGAAACTCACCATGTCATTTCTCAGGCCCAGCTGTAGCTGCCCAAGAGGATTCCTGAGGCTCCTCCATCAGGGCCGATCGACGTGTGTGGCATTGGCAGCCAAAGAGGGATCCTGACCGGCACCGTCCCTTGTGATCTCAACTCAGCCCTTCAAGGAAACCACGACCCTGCTGTGGGTTCGGCGCCTGGAGCTCCTGGGAGCTAACCCTAACCCTAACCTACCCCAATCCTGGACCCTCCACCGAAACCTAAGCCTGCCTCGATCACTACCCATGCAATTGAACCACCTTCTGGCATGGGCCCTGACTTCAGCCCTCGAGGGAGATCACGAGACTAGAGTCGCCACTGACCTGGTGACGTCCCTTACCGAACCCTAACCCTAGCTAAGGCTCTACCCCATCGGGACCCAATTTTACCGTCTGAAATCACCATGCGCCTGGGGTCCAGATGCGGTGTAAGCTGACTCGGCATGGAACCTGGAAGCTCACCATGTCGTTTCCCAGTCCCGGCGCCAGCTGCCCGAGTGGATTCTGGAGGCCTCCTCGATCAGGGGATGTGTTGCCTTGGCAGACCAAGACGGATCCTGACGGGCACCCTCCCTTGTGTCCTCAACCTAGCCCTTCAGGGAGACCACTGTATTTCTGTGGGTTCGTCGTCTGGAGCTCCTGGGATTTAAACTTCACCCTAAACCTACCCTCTGGAGGTTTCTACAGCTATCCTCAAATCCTAACCCTCTCAGCCATCCTCAAATCTCAGCCATCCTCAAATCTCAGCCATCCTCAAATCCTAACCATCTCAGCCATCCTCAAATCCTAACCTTCTACTTGAGCCGCCCCATTGCATGGGCCCTCATTTCAGGCCTTGAGAGAGATTTCGGGCTCAGTGTGCCTTCGGCCCTGGTGACGTCCCTGGACCAAACCCTTATCCTAGGTAAGGCTCTCTCTCCGTGGGGACCCAATCCCTACGTCTGACAACACCATACGCCTTGGGACATGAAGGGTTGCATGGTCACTTGGTATGGTATCTGGAAGCTCACCATATCGTTTCCCATGCCTGTTGCAGCTGCCAGAGAGGATTCCTGAGTCTTCCCCGACCAGGCGCTCATAGAGTTGTGTGGCCTTGGAAGAACAGAGTCTGACCCTGCCCGGAACTCTCCCTTGTGCCCTGAACTCAGTCCTTCGTGGAGACCACGTGTGTGTTCTGGCTTCAGCACTTGGGGGCTCCTGGGACGTAACCCCAATCCTACCCTTAACCGGACCCTCATCCAAATCCTAAGCTGGACTTGAACCCTATCCCTTCATTTTAACCTCACCTTCACATGAGCCCTCACTTCATCTCTCGAGGGAGATCTCGAGACTGGAGTTACTTCGATCCTGGCTACGTCCCTGGTCCAAACACTAACCGTAGCTAAGTCTCTCTCCTCTTGTGGACCCAATCCCAAGGTCTGGCAACACCACGCGCCTGGGGTTCCAGAAGTGACGCAGTGTCCCTCGGCATGGTGCCGGGAACCTCACAATGTCATTCTGCAGGCCCGGCTGCAGTTGTCTGAGAGAATTCCTGAGGCCTACCACCAGTGGCCCATAGATTTGCGTGGCCAGGAAGCCAAAGACTGAACCTTACCAGCCCTCTCCCCTGTGCCCTCAACTTACCCCATTCGGGTGACCACTGCCCTGCTGTGGGTTCAGTACCTGGAGCCTCTTGGGTCCTAACCCAAACCCTACCCCTAACCGGAAACCTCAACCGAATCCTAACCCGATCTTGAAACCTAATCAAACAATTGACCCCCGCTGTCTCCTGGTCCCTTACTTCATTCCTCTAGGGAGATCACGAGACTGGAGTTGCTTTGGCCCTGGCAACGTCCTGGACCGAACCCTAACCCTAGCTCAGACTCTCTCCCAATGGGGATGTAAGCAACAAACTATAAATCGTCTATGAGAAAAATTGAAAAAAACCCAAAGAAAAGGAAAACATTCCATGCTCACGTATTAGAAGAACAAACATTGTTACGATGTCAATACTACCAAAGCAGTCGAAACACTCAATGCAATCCCTATCAAAATAACACGAGCTTTCTCCACAGAGCTAGAACAAACAACCCTACAATGTGTAAGGATCCAGAAAAGATACCAAAAAGTAAAGTCATGTTGAAAAAGAAAACAAAGGTGGAAACATGACTATTTTGGATTTATGGTGTATTAGAAAGCTGCATTCATCAAGACAGGACGTACAGGCACAGAAACGGAGACAGACGTCAATGGAACAGAATATGGAACCCAGAAATATACCCTCAAACATATGGTGAGGAATCTTTGTTAACACAGAAAGAATATCGAATGGAATCAGAGTCTCTTCAGCAAATGATACTCGGGATACTGGACACTGAGAATGTTGAACCTGGACACTGTCCTTAAACGACACACACACACACACACACCTCATAATGAATGAATTATCTAAATGTAATTCAGGAACATTCAAAATCCTGGAGGAGATAACAGGCAATGTACCTCCTTGATCCTGGCCACAGCAACTTCTCGCTTGTCATGTCTCCAGAAGCAAGGGCAATAGAAACCACAATGAACTATTGGGTCCTGAAGATAAAAAGCTTCTTCACAGAAGGGGACAAAATCAGCCAAACTAAAAGGCAACTGAATGAAATGGGAGAATATATTTGCAAGTGACATATCAGATAAAGGGTTAGTATCCAAAATCTATAAAAAACTGATCACACTCAACACCCAGAAACCAAATAATCCAGTGAAGAAATGGGCAAAAGACATGAAGAGACACTTTAAGAAAGATGGCATCCAGATCGGTCACACATGAAAAGATGCTCAATCTCACTGGTCATCACTGAAATACAAATGAAACCCACAATGAGATATCCCCTCACACCTATCAGAATGGCTAAAATTAACATCTCCTGAAATGACAGATGTTGGCAAGGATGCAGGGAAAGGGAACCCTTTTGCAATGCTGGTGCGAATGCAAAGCGGTGTAGCCATTCTGGACAATAGTATGGAGATTCGTCACAAAAACAAAAAATAGAACTACACTAGGACCCAGCAATTGCACTACTACGTGTTTATTCAAAAGATACACTAACGCTGACTCGAAGTGGCACGTGTACTCCAATATTTATAGCAGCATTCTCAACAATAGCTAAGTTATGCAAAGAGCCCAAATGACCACTGACAGATGAATGGATAAAGAAGATATGGTATATGCATACAATGGACTATCACTCGGTGACCAAAAAGAATGAAATCTCGCTCTTTGCATCAACGTGGATGGAACCGGACTTTCTTAAGCTTAGCAAAATATGTCAGAGAACGACACGCATCCTATGATTTCTCTCATCTGTCGAATTTAATAAAACTGAACATAGTGCAAGGAAAGCAAAAATAAGATACATACAGAGAGGGAGTCAAATGATAAGAAACTGTTAAATAGAGGGAAGAACCTCAGGGTTCCTGGAGGGTTACTGAATAGGGGTATGGGCTAAATGGGTGATGGGCATTAGGGGTGGACCTTGGGATGAGTATTGGGTATATTTTGTACTTGATGGATCACTAAATTCTACTGCTGAAACTGTATTCCTCTATAAGGTAACTAACTTGGGCTTCAATTTTAAAAAGAAGAAATATTAAAAATAAGTAAAGAAATGTACCACCAGTCAAAAGAAAAGAATATTTAAATCGGGCTCTTGAGTGGAAAGGAAAGACTAAAAGTGTTACAGACAAGAAAGGATCAGAGAAAACATCAAGAAACAATGACAAAACAACTAGTAGAATGGGACTAAATGTATACCTAGCAATAATCACTCTGACTATAAATGGACTAAATGCTCCAATCCAAAGACATTGGATAGGGCGTCAGAATGGACTAAACAAACAAACAAACAAGCAACAAAAAACAATGTCTATCTAGATGCTGCCTACAAAGCCTTATTTGGACTTAAGTCTCCTGCAGATTTGTTATTTTTTTAAATTTTTTTAATGTTTATTTATTTTTGAGACAGAGAGAGACCGAGCATGAACGGGGGAGGGTCAGAGAGAGGGAGACACAGAATCTGAAACAGGCTCCAGGCTCTGAGCTGTCAACACAGAGCCCGACGCGGGGCTCGACCTCATGGACCGCGAGATCATGACCTGAGCCGAAGTCGCCCCCTTAACCGACTGAGCCACCCAGGCGCCCCAAGTCTCCTGCAGATTTGAAGTGAGGGAATGAAGAAATATTTATCATGCCAATAATGTCAAAAGAAAGCCAGTAGCCATACTTATATCATGCAAAATAAACTTTAAAACCGAGACTCTATTTTGGTACCCTTTGGGTAAATACCTAATAGTGACATTGCATGCACCCAGTATTTATAGCAGAATTATCAACAGTAGCCCAACTATGGAGAAAGCCTAAGTATCCATCAACTGAGGAAGGTGTAAAGAAGTTGTGGTGTGTGTATGTATACGTATGTATATGCATATGGACATATGTGTATGTTCATATATACATACATACGTATATACAATGAAATATAACTCAGCTTCAAGAAGAATGAAATCTTGCCATTTGCAACGATGTGGATGGAGCTCGAATGTATTATGCTACGTGAAATAGGTCAATCAGAGAAAGACACATATATGATTTCACTCATGTGGAAGTTAAGAAACAAAACACATGAAAACTTAGGAAGGAGCCAGGAAAAGAGAAGTGTGGTAACAAACCACATGAGTCTCTTAATGTTAGAGAAAAAAAAAAGTGAAAGTTGATGGAGGGAGATGGGTCAGCGCTGGGCTAGATGGAGGACGAGTATTAAGGAGAGCACTTGTTGTGATGAGCACTGCGTGTTGTATGTAAAGGATGAATCACCGAATTCTACTCCTAAACCCGAAAATGCACTGTATGTCAACTAAGACTTAAATTAAAATACATACATACATACATACATACAGCTATAACAAGAGATGAAGACAGACACTATCTGATACTAAAGGGGACAGCCACACAAGAAGATCCAATGATTGTAAATTTCGATGCACCCAACATGCGATCACCAAGTATACAAAACATTTAGCAACAACCGTAAAGGAACTCATTTATAATATGATGATGATAGTAGAGGACATTAACACATCACTCACATCAATGGACAGAACCTATAAACAGAACGTCAACAAGGAAACAATGGCTTTGAGTGACACACTGGACCAGAAGGGTTTAACAGATATATTCAGAACACTCCATACTAAAATGCCAGAGTACACATTCTTTTCAAGCATACCTGGGGCGTTCTCCAGAATTGATCACATTCTCGGTCACAAATCAGGCCTCAAGAGGTACCCAACGACAGAGAACAGACCAAGCATCTTTTCTAACCACAAAGCTAGGAAACTTGAAGTCAACCACAAAAAGAGGGCGGGGGGGGGGGCGGGAAGGCCACAAATAAAGGGAGGTTAAGTAACATGCTTCTAAATGAATGGGTCAAACAGGAAATCAATGAGAAAATACACTGAAACAAATGAAAATGAAAATACACTGGTAAAACCCTTTGGAATGCGGCAAAAGCAGTCTATGATGGAAGTATATAGCAATACAAGCCTACCTTAAAGAGCAAGAAAACTCTCAAAGAATCCTAACTTACACCTGAAGGAATGAGAAAAAGAGCAGCAGAAGGAAGGAAATAATAGAGTTTAGGGCAGAAATAAGGAATATAGAAACCAAAAAGACACTAGACCAAATCAATGAAACCAGGGGCTGGTTCATTGAATGCAGTAATCAACTTGAAAACCTCCTAGGCATACTCTTCACAAAGAAGACAGAAAGGACCCAAATAAATGAAATCACAAATAAGAAAGGAGAAATGACAGTCAACACCACAAAAATACAATTAGAAGATAATATTATGAACAACTATATGCAACAAATTGGACACTCTGAGAAAAATGGACAAATCCCTAGAAACACACACACTACCAAAACTGAAACAGGAAGATACCTAAAAGCTGAAAACAGAAAGATACCCCATCAGTAATTAAAAAAATCTCCCCCCAACACAAGAGTTCATGTCCAGATGGCTTCATGGATGAATTCTACCATCCATTCAAGGAAGAGGTAATAGGTATTCTCCTCGAATTATTATAAAAAATAAAAAAAGAAGGAAAACTTACAAATTCATCGTATGAGGCCATCATTACCCTGATACCAAAACGAGATGAAGCCTCCACTAAAACCGAAAACTGCAGTGGCGCCTGTGTGGGTCGGTCGGTTTACTGTCCACCTCTTAATTTTGGATGAGGACATTATCTTGTGGTACGTGGGTTCGAGTCCTACGTTGGGCCCTGCCATGACAGTGTGGGGCGTGGCCAGGACTCTCTCTCTCCCTGTCTCTCTGCCCCTCCCTCACTTTTATGTACACTATCTAAGGAAAAAATAAGCATTTAAAAAGATGTTTAAAAATTTTAAATAAAACTGCAGAGCAATAGCCTGATGACTATGTATGCCGAAATTCTCATTAAAATACTTTCAAATTAAAGTCAACAATACATTGATAGAATCATTTCCCATAATCAAGTGGGATATATTCCTGGGCTGCAAGCGTGTTTCCACATTCACATATCAATCAACATGATGCACCACAGTAATAGAAGAAAGGATAAGAATAATACGATGCTTTCAACAGATGCAGGGAAACTATTTGATAAAATGTCACATCCATTCATGATAAGAACCGTCAGCAAAGTACATTGAGACTCAACCTACCTGCACATAACAAAGGTCGTCTATGAAAATCCCACAGCTCATCTCATCCTCAATGGGTAAAAATTGAAAATTTTTCTTCCAATGTCAGGGACAAGATAGGAATGACCCCTCTCACCAATGTTATCCCACATAGTACGGGAAACCCTAACCATAGCACTCAGACAACAAAAAGAAATAAGAGGCATCCAAATCGGCAAGGAAGAAGTAGCACTTTCGCTGTTTGGAACTGACATGATAGGTTCTATAAAAAACATGAAAGTTTCCCTTAAAAATTGCTAGAATCGATATATGAATTCGACAGGTCACAATCTACAGAAATCAAGGAACATAGATGTATTGAATTTCTAACACAAATCATGAATTAACACAGAGAGAAAGTAAGGGATCAATCCCATTGACAGGCTCACAAATACCACAAGAAACCAGGAATAAACCTAACCAAAGAGGTGAAAGACCTGTACTCTAAAGACTATGAAACACTGATGAAATAAATGGAAGAGGACACAAAGAAATGGACATACGTTTCATGTTCATGGATGGGAAGCACAAAATACTGTTAAAATGTCTACACTCCTCAAAGCAATCTACACATATAATGAAATGAAGTGTGATAGGGATATCACACTCAAAAAAACATTTGTCACAGAACAAGAACAAATAGTCTCAACATGTGTATGGAATGACAAATGTCCCCAAACAGCCAACACAAACTTGTAGAAGAAAAGCAAAGCTGGAGACATCACAATTCCAGACTTTAGGTTATATTACAAAGCTATACTGATCAGAACAGTATGATCAGTATGTCCGTACTGAACAGTACTGACAAAACAACAACAAACAAAACAACAACAACAAACTCATACACATAGATCAATAGCATGGACACCCAGAAATAAACTCACACCTCTATGGTCAATTAATTCTCAACAAAGCAGGAAAGAACATCCAATGGAAAAAAAAGATAGTCTTGGGACACATGGGTGGCCCAGTCACGAAAGCGTGTGATGGTGGGTTCAGCTCAGGTCATGATCTCAGGGCAGTGCAGAGCATGCGTGGGATTCTCTCTCTCCATGTCTCCCTGCCCCTCTTCTGCATGCTCGCTCTCTCTCTCTCTCTCTCAAAAATAAATACATAAATTAAAAAAAAGGCTCCTCAATATATGGTTTTGGAAAAACTTGACTGCAATCTGCAAAACAAAACAAAAACAACGGACCACTGTCTTACAACATACACAAAAATAAATCCAACATGGACAAAGACCTCTATGTGAAACCTGAAACCATAAAAATCCCAGAGGATAACACGGGTAGTATCTTACTTGATATTGCCTGTACAAACGTCTTTGTAGGTATATCTCTAGAGGTCAGGGAAACGCAAGCAAAAATAATGAGACTTTATAAAAATTAAAACCTTCCGTCACCAAGGAAATAATCAACAAAACGAAAACATCAACAGAATGATATCTGCAAACGACATAGGATACAGGGTTAGTGTCCAAAATATATACAGTTATACAGCACCCAAAAAATGAGAAATCTGATTAAAAATGGGCAGAAGACACGAGTGGACATTTCCCGAAGGAAGACATATACATGGCCAAGAGACACATGAAAAAATGCTCAACAATACTGATCTTCAGGGAGATACAATTCGAAAGTACAATGAGAGAACACATCACATCTGTCACAATGGCTAAAATCAATGAAGGATGACACAGCAGGTGTTGCCAAGGATGTGGGCAAAGAATAACCCTCTTGCACTGTGGGTAGGAATGCAAACTGGTGCAGCCACTCTGGAAAACCACATGGAGATGTCAAATACAAAACAAAACTGGAAATAGAAGTACCTTACAATCCAGCAACTTCACTACAAGGTATTTCCACAAAGAATACAAAATCTTCAAAGGGATACATGCACCGTGATGTTTACAGCAGCGTTTTCTACAAAAGCCAAATGACAGAAACTATCCAAGCACCCATCAACTGATGAATAAATTGAGATGTGGTCTATGGAATGTAATATGATTTAGCCGTAAAAACGTGAAATCTTGCCATTTGCCACGAGGTGGATGGAGAGAGAGAATGTTATGCTGGGTGAAATAAGCCTGTCGGAGAAAGACAAATACCCAATGATTTCACTAACACATGGCAAGAAAACAAAAGAAAGGGGCGGGGGGAGGAGACAAACGGACTCTTAACTAGGAAACAAACTGAGGAGTTCCACAGCGAGGTGAGGGAATGGGTGAAACAGCTGATGGGGATTAAGAAGTGCACCTGGGATGAGCACCGGGTGACGTGTGGAAGTGTTGCTCTATATTGGACACCTGAAACTACTATTACACTGTGTCTTCACTCAGTGGAATTTAAATTAAACGATAACATAAGGTTAATGAGACTTACCTACCGGGTTTTCGGTAGTGTTCAATCACTTCACTAGGTTGGAAAAATAACCATGAAATTTTTAAAAAAGCATGTATGATGTGTGGGACAGTTTGTGACCTTACCTTGGTCTCTGGGTCCAGCAGGACTCGGAACATGGGTCCCAGCTCCTTCTTCTAGAAGGTCGTGAGACGAGCATTGTATGGATCCACGTCCTAATTGAATGCAGCTCCCGTGCTTCTGAATTTCTGTTAGGGTTCCTTCCCGGAAACAAGCCTGGATCTGGAACAAACCATCGACTGCATCTATGAGGTGATGTCGTGGGACCCCGCAATCCACAAGTCCTTTAGCAAAATACGTCTTGTTCAAACACTGTCCGGGAAGGGGTGGAATGAAACACGGGAACAGCCCAGAAAATGCAAAGGCCTGTGCAGCTCAGCGACCAGCTTGACCAGGGAAGCCACCCAGCGCCCCCTCCTCAGCACTCATTACAACAAGGCAGCTTCTCTCTGGCGACTCAGGAGATGCCAAGTTGCTGCTAAGCTCCCAAGGTCTCCCCTGGGGCGGGTGGCAGAACCTGCTGGAAATGCAGCTCTGCTCTCTGTACTCAGGCACCAGCAGAGGCCTGTGTCCTCTGAGAGCAATCGAAGCCCTTCCTGCTCTGAGGTTCCCTGGGTCAGAAAAGCAGATGGTGCGCCCTCCGCTGGCTATCATTGCCCAGCAGAGGAACCCGGCCCTCGGGGGTCTGTGGTGCTTGAGCTCTCTCTGCTGGCCACCATGGGAATTCCTTCAATGTGGAAGGCCCTGGTTGCTCAGCTGAGAGACCGAAGGTGCTCTGGGCAACTAAGCCTGTTCTCCTCGTTGGGAAGGTCTTAGTGACAGGGCCTGGACACAAAATCTTTTCCTTCTCTTTCTTGTGAGTGAAGAATGAAACCGAATTTATTAACGTAACGACATCATTGGTAATGTTTTAAGCAATATTCACAGAAAAATAAGACCACCGATTTACACATGCTGAACAAGAGGTAATGTTGTTTACCACCAAAATACTTAGGTTAGATAAAGAATGGACACCTTTGAGAGAGAGAGATACCGGCGTCCAGCGATGGAGTGAATGAGTCCTAGGGATACAAGGGACAGCCAATGGAATGGAGTCAATCCTGTAACAATATTGTTGCATGCTTTCACAGGATAGCTACACTTGTGGTTGAGTACAACATAATGTAGAGCATATGGAATGACTACAATGTATGCCTAAAACTAACACAACGAATGTGTGAACAATATTTCAATTAAAAATAGACATCCTTTACACTATCTTTAATTTCTTCTTCTTTGCCACTAAACTATCTTTCCTGGGGCGCTTGGGTGGCTTAGTCGGTGAAGCGTCCGACTTTGAGTCAAGTCAGGATTTGGCAGTCCATGAGATTGAGCCCCGCATCAGCCTCTGTCCTGAGAGCTCAGAGCCTCGAGCCTGCCTCAATTCGGTGTCTCCCACTCTATCCCCCTCCCCAGCTCGGGTTCTCTCAAAAAAAGAAACATTAAAAATGAAAAATCATTCCTCATTGAGAATCTGCGAATTTCCATTCATACCAGATTCTCTAACATCACCTTCTTGGTGTTGAAAGCTTATCTGAAAAGTCACGAATAATATCTTTGATGACACATATGTGACAACGTCAGAATGCAACTTACAGGGAGCTACACATCAGTTGTGAATTCACAGTGTGTATCCTTGGCTAATATTTACACTGAAATGTGCTTTAGGGATACGGATGGATGAAATAATGTCCATCCGTCATATAGGTCAATTGCCTATAGGACTATTATGCCTTCAATTACTGATTGCCATCTCTTCAGAACTAAAAGAAAGCTGGGTCAAGAAAATGTCTTTGAATTTCATGTAAGAGAAGACTAGGGTGTTTGAAAGGGTCCACCTACCTTCTGGATTCCTCAGATTGGTTGTGGAGAGGAGGATAGCAACCTATGATTTGGATGCACACCGCTAGTCCCAGAGGGAGGATGTGTACCTTATTGTCAAATATAGATATATATATATATTTTACCAATATTACTAGTCCACCTCTGCCAGGTCCAGACTGCATGACCTGGGGGCAACGCAATACCTGATGCCTGGGTTCAGAACTTGAGGAAGGCAGGCTGGCGGGGGAGGGGGGAAATCCAACAGAGCCTGGGGCAGTGAGGGAGATGGCCCTGGGACACCTCCCCACAGGGCAGGCTATGGAGTTTACCTGCCAAAGAGCGGCACACTCTCCCTCAAGACATCCCTCTCCATGACAGAACGTGAGGCTGAACCTCACAATTCTAGAAGAAATGAGGGCTACCCATCTTTTCAATTCCAATGGCCTCTGCAGAACTTGGGCCCAGGGATGTTGGAGTCTTGGGGCCATAGAACTCTGATCCCCTGATACAAGCCCTTTTTGCCCCAGCACTCAGAGCCACTTCCTACATCCTCTCTCCCCTGGCCCATCTAACCGTGTCCACATACCCGGACCAGGTCTCTACTTTCCTTCTTGTACTTCCTCTTTCTCTCTGTTTCTCTCTAACCACATCTCTCTCTATTTCTTCCTTTCACTCTCTAGGGAGTGGTGTATTATACGGTGCTCAACTTTGTTCTTATACATGGGAATATCCAATTTTCCTAGCACCAGTTATTCAAAAGACTACTCTTCTCCACTGTGTATTATTGACTCCCTTGTCGAATACTAGGTGACTGTAACGCATGGGTTTAGTTTGGGCTCTCAATTTCTGTTCCATTGTCTTGTGTGTGTGCTTATGCCAGTGACATCATTGATTTCTTTGTGTTAGAATGACGCTTGAAATCCAGAAGGGGGATGCTTCCTGTTTTGTTCTGTCTTGCGTTGGCTACATGGGGTCTTTTTGTGGTTCCAAATAAATTTTAGGTTATGATTTTCTAATTGCATAAATATTGCATCGGAGTCTTGATAGAGATTGCACTGAATCTCTAGATGGCTTTGGGTAATATGGACATTGTACTGTAGTAATTCCTCCGAAAGTTGGACATGGGATGGCTTTTCACTGACTTGTGTGTTCTCCCCTTTCCTTCACCCAAATTGAATTTCTTCCATTCCTGCACACAGGTTTTATAGTTTTCTGTAGAGAGAGTTTCATTTCCTTGGCTAACGGTATTGCTATAATTTTTATTGTTTTTGATTGTATAAATGGGATTGTTTTCTTTACTTCTTCTCAGAGAATTGGGTTAGTGTATAGGAATGATACAGAATTTGATATGGTGACTTTATACTTTGGAACTTCACTGCATTTCTTGATTAGATATTAACAGGTTCTTTTACATTAAACTTTCTATTTCAGACCTTTACCTAGTTAAAAAAAACAACATAGTATTTGGGAATAGCTGACACACTATGTTACATTAGTTTCATATGAAAAACATAGTCATTGGCAAATGTATACATTCTGCTACGCTAACACAGGTGTAGCTGTCATCTGTCACCATGCATCCCTACTCCAGTACCATTCTCTATGTGCCCTATGCTATATCTTCTATCTGTGATTCATTCATTGCATAACCAGAAGCCTGCATCATCCAATCCCCTTCACATATCTAGGGCATCCTTGTCTTGTGCCTGATCTTAGCGGAAAATCTTTCACAATTTCACTACTGAGTATGACATTAGCTGTGGGCTTCACATACATGGCCTTCGTTATGTTGAGATCTGACCCTTCTACACAGAATTTTAAAGAGATTTTTACCACAAATGGATACCAAAGTTTCTCAGAACGCTTGTTCTGTGTCTATTGACATCCTCACATGAGTTTCCTTTTTCCTTTTTAACATGTATTTATTTAGATCAGTTTAAACGTATTTATGTGTTTTTTTTTGTACTCATTTTTCAAGTTTTTATTTAATTCCAGTTGGTTAACATGCAGTGTAATGTTAGCTTCAGGTAAGGAATGTAGTCATCCATCACTTACATACAACACCCAGTGATCCTCACTACTAGTGCCCTCCATAGCCCATCACCCATTGAACCCATCCCCCTATGCCACCTCCCTGGCGACATCCCTGGACCGAACCCTAACCCAAGCTATGGCTCTCCCCCATGGGGACCCAATTGCAACGTTTGACAACACCACGCGCCTGGGGTCCATAAGGGGTGCAGGCTGACTCGGCATGGAACCTGGAAGCTCACCATGTTGTTTCCCAGGCCCGGCTGAAGCTACTAAGAGGATTCTGGAGGCCTCCTCGACCAGGGGCAAATCGTCGTCTGTGGCCAAGGCAGCCAAAGACAGATCCTGCACGGAACCATCCTTTGTGCCCTCAGTTCAGCCCTTTGGGGAGACCACTGTCCTGCTGAGGGTTCGGCGCCTGGAGCCTGCGGGGACCTAATCCTAAACCTAACCCTACCCCGAACCGGGACCCTCCACCGAAAAATAAGCCTGCCTCGATACCTAACCCTGGAATTGAACTGCCTTCTGGCATGGGCCCTCACTTCAGCCCTCGAGGGAGATCAGAAGACTGGAGTTGCTTTGGCACAGGCTACGTCCCTGGACCGAACCCTAACAGAGCTATGGCTCAGTCCCCATGGGGATCCAATTCCAACGTCTGAAAACACAACGGGACTGGGGTCCAGAAGTGGTGCAACCTGACTCCGCAAGGAACCTGGAAGCTCACCATGTCGTTTCCCAGGCCTGGCTGCAGCTGCGCGAGAGGATTCCGGAGGCTTCCTCGACCAGGGGCCGATCGACGTGTGTGGTCTTGGCAGCCAAAGACGTATCCTGACCGGCACAGTCCCTTGTGCACTAAACGCAGCCCTTCGCGGATACCACTGCCCTGCTCTGTGTTCGGCGCCTGGAGACTCCTGGGACCTAACTTTAACCCTAACCCTACCCTGAACCGGGACTCTCCACCGAAACCTAACCCTGCCTCAATTCCTAACCCTGCAATTGAGCCACCTTCTGACATGGGCCCTCACTTCAGCCCTCTAGGGGGATCACGAGACTGCAGTCGCTTCGACCCTGGCGATGTCCTTGGACCAAACTCTAACTCTAGCTCATGTTCAGTCCACATGGGGACCCAATTCCAACGTCTGACAACACCACCCGCCTGGGGTCCAGAAGCGATGCAGGCTGACTCGGCAAGGAAACAGGAAGCTCAACATGTCGTTTCCCGAGCCTGGCTACCGCTGTCCGAGAGGATTGCGGAGGCCTCCTCGATCAGGTGCCAATAGACCTGTGTGGCCTTGGCAGCCAAAGAAGAATCCTGACCGGCACCGTCTCTTGTGCCCTCAACTCAGCCCTTTGCGGAGACCACTACCCTGCTGTGGGTTCGGCGCCTGGAGTTCCTGGGACGTAACCCTAAACCTAATCCTACCCCGAACCGGGAACCTCCACTGAAACCTAAGCCTACCTGGATCCCTAACCCTACGATTGAGCCGCCTTCTGGCATGGGCCCTCACTTCAGCCCTCGAGGGAGATAACGAGACTGGAGTCGCTTCCGCCCTGGCAACGTCCCTGGAAGGATCCCTAACCCTAGCTAAGGCTCTTTCCCCATGGGGACCCAATTCACAAGTCTGACAACACCACCTCCTGGATGCGGTTTTTCCGCCTCCTGGATGCGGTTTAATTCCCAAGGTTTCCAGGGATGAGCAAACCTTCACAAAGAGAGAAAGCACAGGCCAGGCCAGCCAGACTCCTTATTCTGTCGAGGAACAAAGTGCCAGCCTGGTGGCACCAGGAACCAGCACCAGCACGGCGCTGCCTGCCCCACCATCCAGACCATCCAGAGCGGGAAGCTGGCCTACGCTCCCTGCTCAGCCCCAGAACGCATCCCCAAGACCAGAGGCTGCACGCACAGCCTCAGGGAGGAACCGGCGGTGGGCCTACATCTCTCCTCTCTGTGCCTGAAGCTGCGCAGTAGGTTCTGGGTCCGTGCCTCCTTGACTTTGGCTTTCTTAGAGGCCAGCTTCTTCCGCTTCTTGGGAGGGTGGACGAGACGATGCAGAGCAGGAGGGACAAGATAGTCAGGGACATGGGCCAGGTGGGGCTTCACCACAGCAGGGTGTAAGGCAGTTCATGCCACAGCAGCTGGAGGTCAGGGGGGTTGTCTTCGAAGTATGTCTTGTGCCTCTCTGAATGCAGAAGTTCACCACTCCTGGGGTCCAGAAGCAGTGCATGCTGACTCGGCATGCAACCAGGAAGCTCAACATGTCATTTCCAGGCCCGGCTGCAGGAGCCCGAAAGGATTCCGGAGGCCTCCTCGACCAAGGGAGGAACAACATGTGTGGCCGGGGCAACCAAAGAGGGATCCTGACCGCCACCATCCCTTGTGCCCTCAACTCAGCCCATCGGGGAGATCACTGCCCTGCTGCGGGTTCGGCGCCTGGAACCTCCTGGGACCTAACCCTAACCCTAACCCTACCCCGAACGGGGACCCTCCACCAAAACCTAGGCCTGCCTCGAACCCTAATCGTGCATTTGAGCCGCCTTCTGGAATGGGCCCTCACTTCAGGCCTCGAGGGAGATCACGAGACCGGAGTCGCTTCGGCCCTGGCGACGTCCCTGGACCGAACCCTAACCCTAGCTAAGGCTCTCTCCTCATGGGGACCCAATTCCAAGGTCGGACAGCATCACGCGCCTGGGGTCCAGAAGCGGTGCAGGCTGATTCGGCATGGATCTTGGAATCTCACCATGTCGTTTCCCAGGCCCGGCTGCAGCTCCCGAGAGGATTCCGGAGGTCTCCTCGACCAGGGGCTTATCGACGTGTGTGGCCTTGAAAGCCAAAGAGGGTCCCTGACCGGCACGGTCCCTTGTGCCTTCAACTCAGCCCTTCGGGGAGACCACTGCCCGGCTGTGGGTTCGGCGCATGGAACCTCCTGGGACCTAACCCTAACCCTAACCCTACCCCGAACCAGGACCCTCACCGAAACCTAAGCCAGCCTCGATCCCTATTCCTGCATTTGAGCCGCCGTCTGGCATGGGCCCTCATTTCAGGCCTCGAGGGAGATCACCAGACCGGAGACGCTTCGGCCCTGGCGACGTCCCTGGACCGAAACCTAACCCTAGATAAGGCTGTCTATTCATGGGGACCCAATTCCAAGGTAGAACAGCATCACGAGCCTGGGGTCCAGAAGCGGGGCAGGCTGACTTGCCAAGGAACCTGGAAGCTCACCATGTCGTTTCCCAGGCCCGGCTGCAGCTCCCTAGAGGATTCCGGAGGCCTCCTCGACCAGGGGCTTATCGACGTGTGTGGCCTTGGCAGCCAAAGAGGGATCCTGACCGGCACCGTCCTTTGTGCCCGCAACTAAGCCCTTCGGAAAGAACACTGCCCTGCTGTGAGTTCTGCGTCTGGAACCTCTTGGGACCTAACCCTAACCCTAACCCTTTCCCGAACCGTTACCCTCCACTGACACCTAAGCCTGCCTCGTTCCCTTATCCTGCATTTGAGCCGCATTCTGACATGCGCCCTCACTTCAGCCCTCGAGGGAGATCACGAGAGCGGAGTCGCTTCGGCCCTGGCATCGTCCCTGGACCGAACCCTAACCCTAGCTAAGGCTCTCTCCTCTTGGGGACCCAATTCCAAGGTCGGACAGCATCACGCGCATAGGGAACAGAAGCGGTGCAGGCTGACTCGGCAAGGAACCTGGAAGCTCACCATGTCGTTTCCCAGGCCCGGCTGCAGCTCCCGAGAGGATTCCGGAGGCCTCCTCGACCAGGGGCTTATCGCCGTGTGTGGTCTGGCAGCCAAAGAGGGCCCCTACCGGCACCGTCCCTTGTGCCCTCAACTCAGCCCTTCGGGGAGACCACTGCCCTGCTGTGAGGTCAGCGCCCGGAATCTCCTGGGTCCTACCCCTAAACCTAAACCTAACCCGAACCGTTACCTTCCACCGAAACCTAAGCCTGCCTCGATCCGTAATCCTGCATTTCAGCCGCCTCCTGGCATGGGCCCTCACTTCAGCCCTCGAGGGAGATCACGAGACCGGAGTTGCTTCGGCCCTGGCGACGTCCCTGGACCGAACCCTAACCCTAGCTAAGGGTCTCTCCTCATGGGGACCCAATTCTAAGGTCGGACAGCATCACGAGCCTGGGGTCCAGAAGCGGGGCAGGCTGACTTGCCCAGGAACCTGGAAGCTCACCATGTCGTTTCCCAGGCCCGGCTGCAGCTCCCGAGAGGATTCCGGAGGCCTCCTCTACCAGGGGCTTATCGACGTGTGTGGCCTTGGCAGCCAAAGAGGGATCCTGACCGGCACCGTCCTTTGTGCCCACAACTAAGCCCTTCGGAAAGAACACTGCCCTGCTGTGAGTTCTGCGTCTGGAACCTCTTGGGACCTAACCCTAACCCTAACCCTTCCCCGAACCGTTACCCACCACTGACACCTAAGCCTGCCTCATTCCCTTATCCTGCATTTGAGCCGCCTTCTGACATGCGCCCTCACTCAGCCCTCGAGGGAGATCACGAGAGCGGAGTCGCTTCGGCCCTGACATCGTCCCTGGACCGAACCCTAAATCTAGCTAAGGCTCTCTCCTCTTGGGGACCCAATTCCAAGGTCGCACAGCATCACGCGCATAGGGAACAGAAGCGGTGCAGGCTGACTCGGCAAGGAACCTGGAAGCTCACCATGTCGTTTCCCAGGCCCGGCTGCAGCTCCCGAGAGGATTCCGGAGGCCTCTTCGACCAGGGGCTTATCGACGTGTGTGGTCTGGCAGCCAAAGAGGGACCCTACGGGCACCGTCCCTTGTGACCTCAACTCAGCCCTTCGGGGAGACCACTGCCCTGCTGTGAGTTCGGCGCCCGGAACCTCCTGGGACCTACCCCTAAACCTAAACCTAACCTGAACCGTTACCCTCCACCGAAACCTAAGCCAGCCTCAATCCCTATTCCTGCATTTGAGCCGCCGTCTGGCATGGGCCCTCATTTCAGGCCTCGAGGGAGATCACCAGACCGGAGTCGCTTCGGCCCTGGCGACGTTCCTGGACCGAACCCTAACCCTAGATAAGGCTCTCTATGCATGGGGACCCAATTACAAGGTAGGACAGCATCACGAGCCTGGGATCCAGAAGCGGGGCAGGCTGACTTGCCAAGGAACCTGGAAGCTCACCATGTCGTTTGCCAGGCCCGGCTGCAGCTCCCGAGAGGATTCAGGAGGCCTCCTCGACCAGGGGCTTATCGACGTGTGTGGCCTTGGCAGCCAAAGAGGGATCCTGACCGGCACCGTCCTTTGTGCCCGCAACTAAGCCCTTCGGAAAGAACACTGCCCGGCTGTGAGTTCTGCGTCTGGAACCTCTTGGGACCTAACCCTAACCCTAACCCTTCCCCGAACCGTTACCCTCCACTGACACCTAAGCCTGCCTCGTTCCCTTATCCTGCATTTGAGCCGCCTTCTGACATGCGCCCTCACTTCAGCCCTCGAGGGAGATCACGAGAGCGGAGTCGCTTCGGCCCTGGCGACGTCCCTGGACCGAACCCTCACCCTAGCTAAAGCTCTCTCCTCATGGGGACCCAATTCCAAGGTTGGACAGCATCACGCGCCTGGGGTCCAGAAGCAGTGCAGGCTGACTCGGCATGGAACTTGGAATCTCACCATGTCGTTTCCCAGGCCCGGCTGCAGCTCCCGAGAGGATTCCGGAGGTCTCCTCGACCAGGGGCTTATCGACGTGTGTGGCCTTGACAGCCAAAGAGGGACCCTGACCGGCACGGTCCCTTGTGCCCTCAACTCAGCCCTTCGGGGAGACCACTGCCCTGCTGTGGGTTCGGTGCCTGGAACCTCCTGGGACCTAACCCTAACCCTAACCCTACCCCGAACCGTTACCCTCCACCGAAACCTAAGCCTGCCTCATTCCCTTATCCTGCATTTGAGCCGTCTTCTGATATGGGCCCTCACATCAGCCCTCGAAGGAGATCACGAGACCGGAGTCGCTTCGGCCCTTGCGTCGTCCCTGGACCGAACCCTAACCCTAGCTAAGGCTCTCTCCTCATGGGGACCCAATTCCAAAGTCGGACAGCATCACGCGCATAGGGAACAGAAGCGGTGCAGGCTGACTCGGCAAGGAACCTGGAAGCTCACCATGTCGTTTCCCAGGCCCGGCTGCAGCTCCCGAGAGGATTCAGGAGGCCTCCTCGACCAGGGGCTTTTCGACGTGTGTGGTCTTGGCAGCCAAAGAGGGACCCTGACCGGCACCGTCCCTTGTGCCCTCAACTCAGCATTTCGGGGAGACCACTGCCCTGCTGTGAGTTCAGCGCCTGGAACCTCCTGGGACCTAACCCTAACCCTAACCCTACCACGAACCAGGACCATCCCCCGGAACCTAAGCCTGCCTCGACCCCTAATACTGCATTTGAGCCGCCTCCTGGCATGGGCCCTCACTTCAGCCCTCGAGGGAGATCACGAGACCAGAGTCGCTTCGGCCCTGGCGACGTCCCTGGACTGAACCCTAACCCTAGCTAAGGCTCTCTCCTCATGGGGACCCAATTCCAAGGTCGGACAGCATCACGCGCCTGGGGTCCAGAAGCGGTGCAGGCTGACTCGGCATGGAACGTGGAATCTCACCATGTCGTTTCCCAGGCCCGGCTGCAGCTCCAGAGAGGATTCCGGAGGCCTCCTCGACCAGGGGCTTATCGACGTGTGTTGCCTTGACAGCCAAAGAGGGTCCCTGAAAGGCACGGTCCCTTGTGCCCTCAACTCAGCCCTTCGGGAAGACCACTGCCCGGCTGTGGGTTCGGCTCCTGGAACCTCCTGGGACCTAACCCTAACCCTAACCCAACCCAGAAAAAGACCCTCCACCGAAACCTAAGCCAGGCTCGATCCCTATTCCTGCATTTGAGCTGCCGTCTGGCATGGGCCCTCATTTCAGGCCTCGAAGGAGATCACCAGACCGGAGTCACTTCGGCCCTGGTGACGTCCCTGGACTGAACCCTAACCCTAGATAAGGCTCTCTCCGCATGGGGACCCAATTCCAAGGTAGGACAGCGTCACGAGCCTGGGGTCCAGAAGCGGGGCAGGCTGACTTGCCAAGGAACCTGGAAGCTCACCATGTCGTTTCCCAGGCCCGGCTGCAGCTCCTGAGAGGATTCCGGAGGCCTCCTCGACCAGGGACTTATCGACGTGTGTGGCCTTGGCAGCCAAAGAGGGATCCTGACCGGCACCGTCTTTTGTGCCCGCAACTAAGCCCTTCGGGAAGAACACTGCCCTGCTGTGAGTTCGGCGACTGGAACCTCTTGGGACCTAACCCTAACCCTAACCCTTCCCCGAACCGTTACCCTCCACTGAAACCTAGCCTGCCTCGTTCCCTTATCCTGCATTTGAGCCGCCTTCTGGCATGGGCCCTCACTTCAGCCCTCGAGGGAGATCACGAGACCGGAGTCGCTACGGCCCTGGCATCGTCCCTGGACCGAACCCTAACCCTAGCTAAGGCTCTCTCCTCTTGGGGACCCAATTCCAAGGTCGGACAGCATCACGCGCATAGGGAACAGAAGCGGTGCAGGCTGACTCGCAAGGAACATGGAAGCTCACCATGTCGTTTCCCAGGCCCGTCTGCAGCTCCCGAGAGGCTTCCGGAGGCCTCCTCGACCAGGGGCTTATCGACGTGTGTAGTCTTGGCAACCAAAGAGGGACCCTGACCGGCACCGTCCCTTGTGCCCTCAATTCAGCCCTTCGGGGAGACCACTGCCCTGCTGTGAGTTCAGCGCCTGGAACCTCCTGGGACCTAACACTAACCCTAACCCTACCCCGAACCAGGACCCTCCACCGAATCCTAAGCCTGCCTCGACACCTAATCCTGCATTTGAGCCGCCTCCTGGCATGGGCCCTCACTTCAGCCCTCGAAGGAGATCACGAGACCGGAGTCGCTTCGGCCTGGCGTCGTCCCTGGACTGAACGCTAACCCTAGCTAAGGCTCTCTCCTCATGGGGACCCAATTCCAATGTCGGACAGCATCACGCGCCTGGGGTCCAGAAGCGGTGCAGGCTGACTCGGGATGGAACTTAGAATCTCACCATGTCGATTCCCAGGCCCGGCTGCAGCTCCAGAGAGGATTCCGGAGGCCTCCACGACCAGGGGCTTATCGACGTGTGTGGCCTTGACAGCCAAAGAGGGTCCCTGACCGGCACGGTCCCTTGTGCCCTCAACTCAGCCCTTCGGGGAGACCACTGCCCGGCTGTGGGATCGGCGCCTGGAACCTCCTGGGACCTAACCCTAACCCTAAACCTACCTCGAGAAAGGATCCTCCACCGAAACCTAAGCCAGCCTCGATCCCTATTCCTGCATTTGAGCTGCCGTCTGGCATGGGCCCTCATTTCAGGCCTCGAGGGAGATCACCAGACCGGAGTCGCATAGGCCCTGGCGACGTCCCTGGACCGAACCCTAACTCTAGATAAGGCTCTCTCTGCATGGGGACCCATTCCAAGGTAGGACAGCATCACGAGCCTGGGGTCCAGAAGCGGGGAAGGCTGACTTGCCAAGGAACCTGGAAGCTCACCATGTCGTTTCCCAGGCCCGGCTGCAGCTCCTGAGAGGATTCCGGAGGCCTCCTCGACCAGGGGCTTATCGACGTGTGTGGCCTTGGCAGCCAAAGAGGGATCCTGACCGGCACCGTCCTTTGTGCCCGCCACTAAGCCCTTCGGGGAGACCACTGCCCTGCTGTGGGTTCGGCGCCTGGAACCTCCTGGGACCTAACCCTAACCCTAACCCTACCCCGAACCAGGACCCTCCACCGAAACCTAAGCCTGCCTCATTACCTTACCCTGCATTTGAGCTGCCTTCTGATATGGGCCCTCACTTCATCCCTCGAAGGAGATCACGAGACCGGAGTCGCTTCGGCCCTGGCGTCGTCCCTGGACCGAACCCTAAACCTAGCTAAGGCTCTCTCCTCATGGGGACCCAATTCCAATGTCGGACAGCATCACACGCATAGGGAGCAGAAGCGGTGCAGGCTGACTCGGCAAGGAACCTGGAAGCTCACCATGTCGTTTCCCAGGCCCGGCTGCAGCTCCCGAGATGATTCCGGAGGCCTCCTCGACCAGGGGCTTTTTGACGTGTGTGGTCTTGGCAGCCAAAGAGGGACCCTGACCGGCACCGTCCCTTGTGCCCTCAACTCAGCCCTTCGGGGAGACCACTGCCCTGCTGTGAATTCAGCGCCTGGAACCTCATGTGACCAAACCCTAACCCTAACCCTACCACGAACCAGGACCATCCCCCGGAACCTAAGCCTGCCTCGACACCTAATCCTGCATTTGAGCCGCCTCCTGGCATGGGCCCTCACTTCAGCCCTCGAGGGAGATCACGAGACCAGAGTCGCTTCGGCCCTGGCAACGTCCCTGGACTCAACCCTAACCCTAGCTAAGGCTCTCTCCTAATGGGGACCCAATTCCAAGGTCGGACAGCATCACGAGCCTGGGGTCCAGAAGCGGGGCAGGCTGACTTGCCAAGGAACCTGGAAGCTCACCATGTCGTTTCCCAGGCCCGGCTGCAGCTCCTGAGAGGATTCGGGAGGCCTCCTCGACCAGAGGCTTATCGACGTGTGTGGCCTTGGCAGCCAAAGAGGGACCCTGACCGGCAAGGTCCCTTGTGCCCTCAACTCAGCCCTTCGGGGAGACCACTGCCCTGCTTTGGGAAAAGCGCCTGGAATCTCCTGGGACCTAACCCTAACCCTAACCCTACCCCGAACCAGGACCCTCCACCGAAACCTAAGCCAGCCTCGATCCCTATTCCTGCATTTGAGCCGCTTTCTGGAATGGGCCCTCACTTCAGTCCTCGAGGGAGATCACGAGACCCGAGTCGCTTCGGCCCTGGCGGCGTCCCAAAACCGAACCCTAACCCTAGTTAAGGCTCTCTCCGCATGGGACCCAATTCCTACGTAGGACAGCATCACGAGCCTGGGGTCCAGAAGCGGTGCAGGCTGACTTGCCCAGAAACCTGGAAGCTCACCATGTCGTTTCCCAGGCCCGGCTGCAGCTCCCGAGAGGATTCCGGAGGCCTCCTCGACCAGGGGCTTATTGCCATGTGTGGCCTTGGCAGCCAAAGAGGGATCCTGACCGGCACCGTCTTTTGTGCCCGCCACTAAGCCCTTCGGGAAGAACACTGCCCTGCTGTGAGTTCGGCGTCTGGAACCTCTTGGAACCTAACCCTAACCATAACCCTTCCCCGAACCGTTACCTCCACTGAAACCTAGCCTGCCTCGTTCCCTTATCCTGCATTTGAGCCGCCTTCTGGCATGGGCCCTCACTTCAGCCCTCGAGGGAGATCACGAGACCGGAGTCGCTACGGCCCTGGCATCGTCCCTGGACCGAACCCTAACCCTAGCTAAGGCTCTCTCCTGTTGGGGACCCAATTCCAAGGTCGGACAGCATCACGCGCATAGGGAACAGAAGCGGTGCAGGCTGACTCGGCAAGGAACATGGAAGCTCTACATGTCGTTTCCCAGGCCCGGCTGCAGCTCCCGAGAGGATTCCGGAGGCCTCCTCGACCAGGGGCTTTTCGACGTGTGTGGTCTTGGCAGCCAAAGAGGGACCCTGACCGGCACCGTCCCTTGTGCCCTCAACTCAGCCCTTCGGGGAGACCACTGCCCTGCTGTGAGTTCAGCGCCTGGAACGTCCTGGGACCTAACCCTAACCCTAACCCTACCACGAACCAGGACCATCCCCCGGAACCTAAGCCTGCCTCGACCCCTAATCCTGCATTTGAGCCGCCTCCTGGCATGGGCCCTCACTTCAGCCCTCGAGGGAGATCACGAGACCAGAGTCGCATCGGCCCTGGCGACGTCCCTGGACTGAACCCTAACCCTAGCTAAGGCTCTCTCCTCATGGGGACCCAATTCCAAGGTCGGACAGCATCACGCGCCTGGGGTCCAGAAGCGGTGCAGGCTGACTCGGCATGGAACTTGGAATCTCACCATGTCGTTTCCCAGGCCCGGCTGCAGCTCAAGAGAGGATTCCGGAGGCCTCCTCGACCAGGGGCTTATCGACGTGTGTTGCCTTGACAGCCAAAGAGGGTCCCTGATCGGCACGGTCCCTTGTGCCCTCAACTCAGCCCTTCGGGAAGACCACTGCCCGGCTGTGGGTTCGGCGCCTGGAACCTCCTGGGACCTAACCCTAACCCTAACCCTACCCAGAAAAAGGACCCTCCACCGAAACTTAAGCCAGGCTCGATCCCTATTCCTGCATTTGAGCTGCCGTCTGGCATGGGCCCTCATTTCAGGCCTCGAAGGAGATCACCAGACCGGAGTCACTTCGGCCCTGGTGACGTCCCTGGACTGAACCCTAACCCTAGATAAGGCTCTCTCATCATGGGGACCCAATTCCAAGGTAGGACAGCATCACGAGCCTGGGGTCCAGAAGCGGGGCAGGCTGACTTGCCAAGGAACCTGGAAGCTCACCATGTCGTTTCCCAGGCCCGGCTGCAGCTCCCGAGAGGATTCCGGAGGCCTCCTCGACCAGGGGCTTGTTGCCATGTGTGGTCTTTGCAGCCAAAGAGGGACCCTGACCGGCACCGTCCCTTGTGCCCTCAACTCAGCCCTTCGGGGAGACCACTGCCCTGCTGTGAGTTCAGCGCCTGGAACCTCCTGGGACCTAACCCTAACCCTAACCCTACCCCGAACCAGGACCCTCCACCGAAACCTAAGTTGCCTCGACACCTAATCCTGCATTTGAGCCGCCTCCTGGCATGGGCCCTCACTTCAGCCCTCGAGGGAGATCACGAGACCAGAGTCGCTTCTGCCCTGGCGACGTCCCTGGACCGAACCCTAACCCTAGCTAAAGCTCTCTCCTCATCGGGACCCAATTCCAAGGTCGGACAGCATCACGCGCCTGGGGTCCAGAAGCAGTGCAGGCTGACTCGGCATGGAACTTGGAATCTCACCATGTCGTTTCCCAGGCCCGGCTGCAGCTCCCGAGAGGATTCCGGAGGTCTCCTCGACCAGGGGCTTATTGACGTGTGTGGCCTTGACACCAAAGAGGGACCCTGACCGGCACGGTCCCTTGTGCCCTCAACTCAGCCCTTCGGGGAGACCACTGCCCTCCTGTGGGTTCGGCGCCTGGAACCACCTGGGACCTAACCCTAACCCTAACCCTACCCCGAACCAGGACCCTCCACCGAAACCTAAGCCTGCCTCATTCCCTTATCCTGCATTTGAGCCGCCTTCTGATATGGGCCCTCACTTCAGCCCTCGAAGGAGATCACGAGACCGGAGTCGCTTCGGCCTGGCGTCGTCCCTGGACTGAACGCTAACCCTAGCTAAGGCTCTCTCCTCATGGGGACCCAATTCCAATGTCGGACAGCATCACGCGCCTGGGGTCCAGAAGCGGTGCAGGCTGACTCGGGATGGAACTTAGAATCTCACCATGTCGATTCCCAGGCCCGGCTGCAGCTCCAGAGAGGATTCCGGAGGCCTCCACGACCAGGGGCTTATCGACTTGTGTGGCCTTGACAGCCAAAGAGAGTCCCTGACCGGCACGGTCCCTTGTGCCCTCAACTCAGCCCTTCGGGGAGACCACTGCCCGGCTGTGGGATCGGCGCCTGGAACCTCCTGGGACCTAACCCTAACCCTAAACCTACCTCGAGAAAGGATCCTCCACCGAAACCTAAGCCAGCCTCGATCCCTATTCCTGCATTTGAGCTGCCGTCTGGCATGGGCCCTCATTTCAGGCCTCGAGGGAGATCACCAGACCGGAGTCGCATAGGCCCTGGAGACGTCCCTGGACCGAACCCTAACTCTAGATAAGGCTCTCTCTGCATGGGGACCCATTCCAAGGTAGGACAGCATCACGAGCCTGGGGTCCAGAAGCGGGGAAGGCTGACTTGCCAAGGAACCTGGAAGCTCACCATGTCGTTTCCCAGGCCCGGCTGCAGCTCCTGAGAGGATTCCGGAGGCCTCCTCGACCAGGGGCTTATCGACGTGTGTGGCCTTGGCAGCCAAAGAGGGATCCTGACCGGCACCGTCCTTTGTGCCCGCCACTAAGCCCTTCGGGGAGACCACTGCCCTGCTGTGGGTTCGGCGCCTGGAACCTCCTGGGACCTAACCCTAACCCTAACCCTACCCCGAACCAGGACCCTCCACCGAAACCTAAGCCAGGCTCGATCCCTATTCCTGCATTTGAGCTGCCGTCTGGCATGGGCCCTCATTTCAGGCCTCGAAGGAGATCACCAGACCGGAGTCACTTCGGCCCTGGTGACGTCCCTGGACTGAACCCTAACCCTAGATAAGGCTCTCTCCGCATGGGGACCCAATTCCAAGGTAGGACAGCATCACGAGCCTGGGGTCCAGAAGCGGGGCAGGCTGACTTGCCAAGGAACCTGGAAGCTCACCATGTCGTTTCCCAGGCCCGGCTGCAGCTCCTGAGAGGCTTCCGGAGCCTCCTCGACCAGGGGCTTATCGACGTGTGTGGTCTTGGCAACCAAAGAGGGACCCTGACCGGCACCGTCCCTTGTGCCCTCAATTCAGCCCTTCGGGGAGACCACTGCCCTGCTGTGAGTTCAGCGCCTGGAACCTCCTGGGACCTAACCCTAACCCTAACCCTACCCCGAACCAGGACCCTCCACCGAAACCTAAGCCTGCCTCGACACCTAATCCTGCATTTGAGTCGCCTCCTGGCATGGGCCCTCACTTCAGCCCTCGAGGGAGATCACGAGACCGGAGTCGCTTTAGCCCTGGCGACGTCCCTGGACCGAACCCTAACCATAGCTAAGGCTCTCTGCTCATGGGGACACAATTCCAAGGTCGGACAGCATCATGCGCCTGGGGTCCAGAGGCGGTGCAGGCTGACTCGGCATGGACCTTGCAATCTCACCATGTCGTTTCCCAGGCCCGGCTGCAGCTCCCGAGAGGATTCCGGAGGCCTCCTCGACCAGGGTCTTATCGACGTGTGTGGCCTTGACAGCCAACGAGGGACCCTGACCGGCACGGTCCCTTGTGCCCTCAACTCAGCCCTTCGGGGAGACCACTGCCCTGATTTGGGAAAAGCGCCTGGAATCTCCTGGACCTAACCCTAACCCTAACCCTACCCCGAACCAGGACCCTCCACCGAAACCTAAGCCAGCCTCGATCCCTATTCCTGCATTTGAGCCGCTTTCTGGAATGGGCCCTCACTTCAGTCCTCGAGGGAGATCACGAGACCCGAGTCGCTTCGGCCCTGGTGACGTCCCAGGACCGAACCCTAACCCTAGTTAAGGCTCTCTCCGCATGGGACCCAATTCCTACGTAGGAGAGCATCACGAGCCTGGGGTCCAGAAGCGGTGCAGGCTGACTTGCCCAGAAACCTGGAAGCTCACCATGTCGTTTCCCAGGCCCGGCTGCAGCTGCCGAGAGGATTCCGGAGGCCTCCTCGACCAGGGGCTTATTGCCATGTGTGGTCTTGGCAGCCAAAGAGGGACCCTGACCGGCACCGTCCCTTGTGCCCTCAACTCAGCCCTTCGGGGAGACCACTGCCCTGCTGTGAGTTCAGCGCCTGGAACCTCCTGGGACCTAACCCTAACCCTAACCCTACCCCGAACCAGGACCCTCCACCGAAACCTAAGCCTGCCTCATTCCCTTATCCTGCATTTGAGCCGCCTTCTGATATGGGCCCTCACTTCAGCCCTCGAAGGAGATCACAAAACCGGAGTCGCTTCGGCCCTTGCGTCGTCCCTGGACCGAACCCTAACCCTAGCTAAGGCTCTCTCCTCATGGGGACCCAATTCCAATGTCGGACAGCATCACGCGCATAGGGAACAGAAGCGGTGCAGGCTGACTCGGCAAGGAACCTAGAAGCTCACCATGTCGTTTCCCAGGCCCGGCTGCAGCTCCAGAGAGGATTCCGGAGGCCTCCTCGACCAGGGGCTTTTCGACGTGTGTGGTCTTGGCAGCCAAAGAGGGACCCTGACCGGCACCGTCCCTTGTGCCCTCAACTCAGCCCTTCGGGGAGACCACTGCCCTGCTGTGGGTTCGGCGCCTGGAACCTCCTGGGACCTAACCCTAACCCTAACCTTACCCCGAACCAGGACCCTCCCCCGAAACCTAAGCCTGCCTCATTCCCTTATCCTGCATTTGAGCCGCCTTCTGATATGGGCCCTCACTTCAGCCCTCGAAGGAGATCACAAAATCGGAGTCGCTTCGGCCCTTGCGTCGTCCCTGGACCGAACCCTAACCCTAGCTAAGGCTCTCTCCTCATGGGGACCCAATTCCAATGTCGGACAGCATCACGCGCATAGGGAACAGAAGAGGTGCAGGCTGACTCGGCAAGGAACCTGGAAGCTCACCATGTCGTTTCCCAGGCCCGGCTGCAGCTCCCGAGAGGATTCCGGAGGCCTCCTCGACCAGGGGCTTTTTGACGTGTGTGGTCTTGGCAGCCAAAGAGGGACCCTGACCGGCACCGTCCCTTGTGCCCTCAACTCAGCCCTTCGGGGAGACCACTGCCCTGCTGTGAGTTCAGCGCCTGGAACGTCCTGGGACCTAACCCTAACCCTAACCCTACCACGAACCAGGACCATCCCTGGGAACCTAAGCCTGCCTTGACCCCTAATCCTGCATTTGAGCCGCCTCCTGGCATGGGCCCTCACTTCAGCCCTCGAGGGAGATCACGAGACCAGAGTCGCTTCGGCCCTGGCGACGTCCCTGGACTGAACCCTAACCCTAGCTAAGGCTCTCTCCTCATGGGGACCCAATTCCAAGGTCGGACAGCATCACGCGCCTGGGGTCCAGAAGCGGTGCAGGCTGACTCGGCATGGAACTTGGAATCTCACCATGTCGTTTCCCAGGCCCGGCTGCAGCTCAAGAGAGGATTCCGGAGGCCTCCTCGACCAGGGGCTTATCGACGTGTGTGGCCTTGACAGCCAAAGAGGGTCCCTGATCGGCACGGTCCCTTGTGCCCTCAACTCAGCCCTTCGGGAAGACCACTGCCCGGCTGTGGGTTCGGCGCCTGGAACCTCCTGGGACCTATCCCTAACCCTAACCCTACCCAGAAAAAGGACCCTCCACCGAAACCTAAGCCAGGCTCGATCCCTATTCCTGCATTTGAGCTGCCGTCTGGCATGGGCCCTCATTTCAGGCCTCGAAGGAGATCACCAGACCGGAGTCACTTCGGCCCTGGTGACGTCCCTGGACTGAACCCTAACCCTAGATAAGGCTCTCTCCGCATGGGGACCCAATTCCAAGGTAGGACAGCGTCACGAGCCTGGGGTCCAGAAGCGGGGCAGGCTGACTTGCCAAGGAACCTGGAAGCTCACCATGTCGTTCCCCAGGCCCGGCTGCAGCTCCTGAGAGGATTCCGGAGGCCTCCTCGACCAGGGGCTTATCGACGTGTGTGGCCTTGGCAGCCAAAGAGGTATCCTGACCGGCACCGTCTTTTGTGCCCGCAACTAAGCCCTTCGGGAAGAACACTGCCCTGCTGTGAGTTCGGCGTCTGGAACCTCTTGGAACCTAACCCTAACCCTAACCCTTCCCCGAACCGTTACCTCCACTGAAACCTAGCCTGCCTCGTTCCCTTATCCTGCATTTCAGCCGCCTTCTGGCATGGGCCCTCACTTCAGCCCTCGAGGGAGATCACGAGACCGGAGTCGCTACGGCCCTGGCATTGTCCCTGGACCGAACCCTAACCCTAGCTAAGGCTCTCTCCTGTTGGGGACCCAATTCCAAGGTCGGACAGCATCACGCGCATAGGGAACAGAAGCGGTGCAGGCTGACACGGCAAGGAACATGGAAGCTCAGCATGTCGTTTCCCAGGCCCGGCTGCAGCTCCCGAGAGGCTTCCGGAGCCTCCTCGACCAGGGGCTTATCGACGAGTGTGGTCTTGGCAACCAAAGAGGGACCCTGACCGGCACCGTCCCTTGTGCCCTCAATTCAGCCCTTCGGGGAGACCACTGTCCTGCTGTGAGTTCAGCGCCTGGAACCTCCTGGGACCTAACACTAACCCTAACCCTACCCCGAACCAGGACCCTCCACCGAAACCTAAGCCTGCCTCGACACCTAATCCTGCATTTGAGCCGCCTCCTGGCATGGGCCCTCACTTCAGCCCTCGAGGGAGATCACGAGACCGGAGTCGCTTCAGCCCTGGCGACGTCCCTGGACCGAACCCTAACCATAGCTAAGGCTCTCTGCTCATGGGGACACAATTCCAAGGTCGGACAGCATCATGCGCCTGGGGTCCAGAGGCGGTGCAGGCTGACTCGGCATGGACCTTGCAATCTCACCATGTCGTTTCCCAGGCCAGGCTGCAGCTCCCGAGAGGATTCCGGAGGCCTCCTCGACCAGGGTCTTATCGACGTGTGTGGCCTTGACAGCCAAAGAGGGACCCTGACCGGCACCGTCCCTTGTGCCCTCAACTCAGCCCTTCGGGGAGACCACTGCCCTGCTTTGGGAAAAGCGCCTGGAATCTCCTGGGACCTAACCCTAACCCTAACCTTACCCCGAACCAGGACCCTCCACCGGAACCTAAGCCTGCCTCATTCCCTTATCCTGCATTTGAGCCGCCTTCTGATATGGGCCTTCACTTCAGCCCTCGAAGGAGTTCACAAAATCGGAGTCGCTTCGGCCCTTGCGTCGTCCCTGGACCGAACCCTAACCCTAGCTAAGGCTCTCTCCTCATGGGGACCCAATTCCAATGTCGGACAGCATCACGCGCATAGGGAACAGAAGCGGTGCAGGCTGACTCGGCAAAGAACCTGGAAGCTCACCATGTCATTTCCCAGGCCCGGCTGCAGCTCCCGAGAGGATTCCGGAGGCCTCCTCGACCAGGGGCTTTTCGACGTGTGTGGTCTTGGCAGCCAAAGAGGGACCCTGACCGGCACCGTCCCTTGTGCCCTGAACTCAGCCCTTCGGGGAGACCACTGCCCTGCTGTGAGTTCAGCGCCTGGAACCTCCTGGGACCTAACCCTAACCCTAACCCTACCACGAACCAGGATCATCCCCCGGAACCTAAGCCTGCCTCGACACCTAATCCTGCATTTGAGCCGCCTCCTGGCATGGGCCCTCACTTCAGCCCTCGAGGGAGATCACGAGACCAGAGTCGCTTCGGCCCTGGCGACGTCCCTGGACCGAACCCTAACCATAGCTAAGGCTCTCTGCTCATGGGGACACAATTCCAAGGTCGGACAGCATCATGCGCCTGGGGTCCAGAGGCGGTGCAGGCTGACTCGGCATGGACCTTGCAATCTCACCATGTCGTTTCCCAGGCCCGGCTGCAGCTCCCGAGAGGATTCCGGAGGCCTCCTCGACCAGGGTCTTATCGACGTGTGTGGCCTTGACAGCCAAAGAGGGACCCTGACCGGCACGGTCCCTTGTGCCCTCAACTCAGCCCTTCGGGGAGACCACTGCCCTGCTTTGGGAAAAGCGCCTGGAATCTCCTGGGACCTAACCCTAACCCTAACCCTACCCCGAACCAGGACCCTCCACCGAAACCTAAGCCAGCCTCGATCCCTATTCCTGCATTTGAGCCGCTTTCTGGAATGGGCCCTCACTTCAGTCCTCGAGGGAGATCACGAGACCCGAGTCGCTTCGGCCCTGGCGACGTCCCAGGACCGAACCCTAACCCTAGTTAAGGCTCTCCACATGGGACCCAATTCCAAGGTAGGACAGCATCACGAGCCGGAGGTCCAGATGCGGTGCAGGCTGACTTGCCCAGAAACCTGGAAGCTCACCATGTCGTTTCCCAGGCCCGGCTGCAGCTCCCGAGAGGATTCCGGAGGCCTCCTCGACCAGGGGCTTTTCGACGTGTGTGGTCTTGGCAGCCAAAGAGGGACCCTGACCGGCACCGTCCCTTGTGCCCTCAACTCAGCCCTTCGGGGAGACCACTGCCCTGCTGTGAGTTCAGCGCCTGGAACCTCCTGGGACCTAACCCTAACCCTAACCCTACCACGAACCAGGACCATCCCCCGGAACCTAAGCCTGCCTCGACACCTAATCCTGCATTTGAGCCGCCTCCTGGCATGGGCCCTCACTTCAGCCCTCGAGGGAGATCACGAGACCAGAGTCGCTTCGGCCCTGGCGACGTCCCTGGACTGAACCCTAACCCTAGCTAAGGCTCTCTCCTCATGGGGACCCAATTCCAAGGTCGGACAGCATCACGCGCCTGGGGTCCAGAAGCGGTGCAGGCTGACTCGGCATGGAACTTGGAATCTCACCATGTCGTTTCCCAGGCCCAGCTACAGCTCAAGAGAGGATTCCGGAGGCCTCCTCGACCAGGGGATTATCGACGTGTGTGGCCTTGACAGCCAAAGAGGGTCCCTGACCGGCACGGTCCCTTGTGCCCTCAACTCAGCCCTTCGGGAAGACCACTGCCCGGCTGTGGGTTCGGCGCCTGGAACCTCCTGGGACCTAACACTAACCCTAACCCTACCCAGAAAAAGGACCCTCCACCGAAACCTAAGCCAGGCTCGATCCCTATTCCTGCATTTGAGCTGCCATCTGGCATGGGCCCTCATTTCAGGCCTCGAAGGAGATCACCAGACCGGAGTCACTTCGGCCCTGGTGACGTCCCTGGACTGTACCCTAACCCTAGATAAGGCTCTCTCCGCATGGGGACCCAATTCCAAGGTAGGACAGCATCAGGAGCCTGGGGTCCAGAAGCGGGGCAGGCTGACTTGCCAAGGAACCTGGAAGCTCACCATGTCGTTTCCCAGGCCCGGCTGCAGCTCCCGAGAGGATTCCGGAGGCCTCCTCGACCAGGGGCTTATCGACGTGTGTGGCCTTGGCAGCCAAAGAGGGATCCTGACCGGCACCGTCTTTTGTGCCCGCAACTAAGCCCTTCGGGAAGAACACTGCCCTGCTGTGAGTTCGGCGTCTGGAACCTCTTGGGACCTAACCCTAACCCTAACCCTTCCCCGAACCGTTACCCTCCACTGAAACCTAGCCTGCCTCGTTCCCTTATCCTGCATTTGAGCCGCCTTCTGGCATGGGCCCTCACTTCAGCCCTCGAGGGAGATCACGAGACCGGAGTCGGTACGGCCCTGGCATCGTCCCTGGACCGAACCCTAACCCTAGCTAAGGCTCTCTCCTCTTGGGGACCCAATTCCAAGGTCGGACAGCATCACGCGCATAGGGAACAGAAGCAGTGCAGGCTGACTCGGCAAGGAACATGGAAGCTCACCATGTCGTTTCCCAGGCCTGTCTGCAGCTCCCGAGAGGCTTCCAGAGGCCTCCTCGACCAGGGGCTTATCGACGTGTGTGGTCTTGGCAACCAAAGAGGGACCCTGACCGGCACCGTCCCTTGTGCCCTCAACTCAGCCCTTCAGTGAGACCACTGCCCTGCTTTGGGAAAAGCGCCTGGAATCTCCTGGGACCTAACCCTAACCCTAACCCTACCCCGAACCAGGACCCTCCACCGAAACCTAAGCCAGCCTCGATCCCTATTCCTGCATTTGAGCCGCTTTCTGGAATGGGCCCTCACTTCAGTCCTCGAGGGAGATCACGAGACCCGAGTCGCTTCGGCCCTGGCGACGTCCCAGGACCGAACCCTAACCCTAGTTAAGGCTCTCTCCGCATGGGACCCAATTCCTACGTAGGACAGCATCACGAGCCTTGGGTCCAGAAGCGGTGCAGGCTGACTTGCCCAGAAACCTGGAAGCTCACCATGTCGTTTCCCAGGCCCGGCTGCAGCTCCCCAGAGGATTCCGGAGGCCTCCTCGACCAGGGGCTTATTGCCATGTGTGGTCTTGGCAGCCAAAGAGGGACCCTGACCGGCACCGTCCCTTGTGCCCTCACCTCAGCCCTTCGGGGAGACCACTGCCCTGCTGTGATTTCAGCGCCTGGAATCTCCTGGGACCTAACCCTAACCCTAACCCTACACCGAACCAGGACCCTCCACCGAAACCTAAGCCTGCCTCGACACGTAATCCTGCATTTGAGCCGCCTCCTGGCATGGGCCCTCACTTCAGCCCTCGAGGGAGATCACGAGACCAGAGTCGCTTCTGCCCTGGCGACGTCCCTGGACTGAACCCTAACCCTATCTAAGGCTCTCTCCTCATGGGGACCCAATTCCAAGGTCGGACAGCATCACGCGCCTGGGGTCCAGAAGCGGTGCAGGCTGACTCGGCATGGAACTCGGAATCTCACCATGTCTTTTCCCAGGCCCAGCTGCAGCTCAAGAGAGGATTCCGGAGGCCTCCTCGACCAGGGGCTTATCGACGTGTGTGGCCTTGACAGCCAAAGGGGGTCCCTGACCGGCACGGTCCCTTGTGCCCTCAACTCAGCCCTTCGGGAAGACCACTGCCCGGCTGTGGGTTCGGCGCCAGGAACCTCCTGGGACCTAACCCTAACCCTAACCCTACTCAGAAAAAGGACCCTCCACTGAAACCTAAGCCAGGCTCCATCCCTATTCCTGCATTTGAGCTGCCGTCTGGCATGGGCCCTCATTTCAGGCCTCGAAGGAGATCACCAGACCGGAGTCACTTCGGCCCTGGTGACGTCCCTGGACTGAACCCTAACCCTAGATAAGGCTCTCTCCGCATGGGGACCCAATTCCAAGTTAGGACAGCATCATGCGCCTGGGGTCCAGAGGCGGTGCAGGCTGACTCGGCATGGACTTTGCAATCTCACCATGTCGTTTCCCAGGCCCGGCTGCAGCTCCCGAGAGGATTCCGGAGGCCTCCTCGACCAGGGTCTTATCGACGTGTGTGGCCTTGACAGCCAAAGAGGGACCCTAACCGGCACGGTCCCTTGTGCTTCAACTCAACCCTTCGGGGAGACCACTGCCCTGCTGTGAGTTCAGCGCCTGGAACCTCCTGGGACCTAACCCTAACCCTAAACCTACCCCGAACCAGGACCCTCCACCGAAACCTAAGCCAGCCTCGATCCCTATTCGTGCATTTGAGCCGCCTTCTGGCATGGGCCCTCACTTCAAGCCTCGAGGGAGATCACGAGACCGGAGTCGCGTCGGCCCTGGCGACGTCCCTGGACCAAACCCTAACCCTAGATAAGTCTCTCTCCGCATGGGGACCCAATTCCAAGGTAGGACAGCATCACGAGCCTGGGGTCCAGAAGCGGTGCAGGCTGACTTGCCAAGGAACCTGGAAGCTCACCATGTCGTTTCCCAGGCCCGGCTGCAGCTCCCGAGAGGATTCCGGAGGCCTCCCCGACCAGGGGCTTATCGACGTATGTGGCCTTGGTAGCCAAAGAGGGATCCTGACCGGCACCGTCCCTTGTGCCCGCAACTAAGCCCTTCGGGAAGAACACTGCCCTGCTGTGAGTTTGGCGTCTGGAACCTCTTGGGACCTAACCCTAACCCTAACCCTTCCCCGAACCGTTACCCTCCACTGAAACCAAATCTGCCACGTTCCCTTATCCTGCATTTGAGCCGCCTTCTGGCATGGGCCCTCACTTCAGCCCTCGAGGGAGATCACGAGACCGGAGTCCCTTCGGCCCAGGCGTCGTCCCTGGACCGAACCCTAACCCTAGCTAAGGCTCTCTCCTCATGTGGACTCAATTCCAAGGTCGGACAGCATCAGGCGCATAGGGAACAGAAGCGGTGCAGGCTGACTCGGCAAGGAACCTGGAAGCTCACCATGTCGTTTCCCAGGCCCGGCTGCAGCTCCCGAGAGGATTCCGGAGGCCTCCTCGACCAGGGGCTTATCGACGCGTGTGGTCTTGGCAGCCAAAAAGGGACCCTGACCGGCACCGTCCCTTGTGCCCTCAACTCAGCCCTTCAGGGAGACCACTGCCCTGCTGTGAGTTCAGCGCCTGGAACCTCCTGGGACCTAACCCTAACCCTAACCCTACCCCGAACCGTTAGCCTCCACCAAAACGTAAGCCTGCCTCGTTCCCTTATCCTGCATTTGAGCCGCCTCCTGGCATGGGCCCTCACTTCAGCCCCCGAGGGAGATCACGAGAGCGGAGTCGCTTCGGCCCTGGCATCGTCCCTGGACCGAACCCTAACCCTAGCTAAGGCTCTCTCCTCATGGGGACCCAATTCCAAGGACGGACAGCATCACGCGCATAGGGAACAGAAGCGGTGCAGGCTGACTCGGCAAGGAACATGGAAGCTCACCATGTCGTTTCCCAGGCCGGCTGCAGCTCCCGAGAGGATTCCGGAGGCCTCCTCGACCAGGGGCTCATCGACGTGTGTGGTGTTGGCAGCCAAAAAGGGACCCTGAGCGGCACCGTCCCTTCTGCCCTCAACTCAGGCCTTCGGGGAGACCACTGCCCTGCTGTGAGTTCAGCGCCTGGAACCTCATGGGACCTAACCCTATCCCTAACCCTACCCGAAACAGGACCCTCTACCGAAACCGAAGCCTGCCTCGATCCCTAATCCTGCATTTGAGCCGCCTCCTGGCATGGGCGCTCACTTCAGCCCTCGAGGGAGATCACGAGACCGGAGTCGCTTCGGCCCTGGCGACATCCCTGGACCAAACCCTAACCCTAGCTATGGCTCTCTCCTCATGAGGACCCAATTCCAAGGTTGGACAGCATCATGCGCCTGCGGTCCAGAAGCGGTGCAGGCTGACTCGGCATGGAACTTGGAATCTCACCATGTCGTTTCCCAGGCCCGGCTGCAGCTCCCGAGAGGATTCCGGAGGCCTCCTCGACCAGGGTCTTATCGACGTGTGTGGCCTTGACAGCCAAAGAGGGACCCTGACCGGCACGGTCCCTTGTGCCCTCAACTCAGCCCTTCGGGGAGACCACTGCCCTGCTTTGGGAAAAGCGCCTGGAATCTCCTGGGACCTAACCCTAACCCTAACCCTACCCCGAACCAGGACCCTCCACCGAAACCTAAGCCAGCCTCGATCCCTATTCCTGCATTTGAGCCGCTTTCTGGAATGGGCCCTCACTTCAGTTCTCGAGGGAGATCACGAGACCGGAGTCGCTACGGCCCTGGCGACGTCCCTGGACTTAATCCTAACCCTAGCTAAGGCTCTCTCCTCATGGGGACCCAATTCCAAGGTCGGACAGCATCACGCGCCTGGGGTCCATAAGCGGTGCAGGCTGACTCGTCATGGAACTTAGAATCTCACCATGTCGATTCCCAGGCCCGGCTGCAGCTCCAGAGAGGATTCCGGAGGCCTCCTCGACCAGGGGCTTATCGACGTGTGTGGCCTTGACAGCCAAAGAGGGTCCCTGAACGGCACGGTCCCTTGTGCCCTCAACTCAGCCCTTCGGGGAGACCACTGCCCGGCTGTGGGTTCGGCGCCTGGAACCTCCTGGGACCTAACCCTAACCCTAACCTTACCCTGAGAAAGGATCCTCCACCGAAACCTAAGCCAGCCTCGATCCCTATTCCTGGATTTGAGCTGCCGTCTGGCATGGGCCCTCATTTCAGGCCTCGAGGGAGATCACCAGACCGGAGACGCTTCGGCCCTGGCGACGTCCCTGGACCGAACCCTAACTCTAGATAAGGCTCTCTCTGCATGGGGACCCATTCCAAGGTAGGACAGCATCACGAGCCTGGGGTCCAGAAGCGGGGAAGGCTGACTTGCCAAGGAACCTGGAAGCTCACCATGTCGTTTCCCAGGCCCGGCTTCAGCTCCGAAAGGATTTCGGAGGCCTCCTCTACCAGGGGCTTTTCGACGTGTGTGGTCTTGGCAGCCAAAGAGGGACCCTGACCGGCACCGTCCCTTGTGCCCTCAACTCAGCATTTCGGGGAGACCACTGCCCTGCTGTGAGTTCAGCGCCTGGAACCTCCTGGGACCTAACCCTAACCCTAACCCTACCACGAACCAGGACCATCCCCCGGAACCTAATCCTGCCTCGACACCTAATCCTGCATTTGAGCCGCCTCCTGGCATGGGCCCTCACTTCAGCCCTCGAGGGAGATCACGAGACCAGAGACGCTTCGGCCCTGGTGACGTCCCTGGACTGAACCCTAACCCTAGCTAAGGCTCTCTCCTCATGGGGACCCAATTCCAAGGTCGGACAGCATCACGCGCCTGGGGTCCAGAAGCGGTGCAGGCTGACTCGGCATGGAACGTGGAATCTCACCATGTCGTTTCCCAGGCCCGGCTGCAGCTCCAGAGATGATTCCGGAGGCCTCCTCGACCAGGGGCTTACCGACGTGTGTGGCTTTGACAGCCAAAGAGGGTCCCTGACCGGCACGGTCCCTTGTGCCCTCAACTCAGCCCTTCGGGAAGACCACTGCCCGGCTGTGGCTTCGGCGCCTGGAACCTCCTGGGACCTAACCCTAACCCTAACCCTACCCAGAAAAAGGACCCTCCACCGAAACCTAAGCCAGGCTCGATCCCTATTCCTGCATTTGAGATGCCGTCTGGCATGGGCCCTCATTTCAGGCCTCGAAGGAGATCACCAGACCGGAGTCACCTCGGCCCTGGTGACGTCGCTGGACTGAACCCTAACCCTAGATAAGGCTCTCTCCGCATGGGGACCCAATTCCAAGGTAGGACAGCGTCACGAGCCTGGGGTCCAGAAGCGGGGCAGGCTGACTTGCCAAGGAACCTGGAAGCTCACCATGTCGTTTCCCAGGCCCGGCTGCAGCTCCTGAGAGGATTCCGGAGGCCTCCTCGACCAGGGGCTTATCGACGTGTGTGGCCTTGGCAGCCAAAGAGGGATCCTGACCGGCACCGTCTTTTGTGCCCGCCACTAAGCCCTTCGGGAAGAACACTGCCCTGCTGTGAGTTCGGCGTCTGGAACCTCTTGGAACCTAACCCTAACCCTAACCCTTCCCCGAACCGTTACCTCCACTGAAACCTAGCCTGCCTCGTTCCCTTATCTTGCATTTGAGCCGCCTTCTGGCATGGGCCCTCACTTCAGCCCTCGAGGGAAATCACGAGACCGGAGTCGCTACGGCCCTGGCATCGTCCCTGGACCGAACCCTAACCCTAGCTAAGGCTCTCTCCTGTTGGGGACCCAATTCCAAGGTCGGACAGCATCACGCGCATAGGGAACAGAAGCGGTGCAGGCTGACTCGGCAAGGAACATGGAAGCTCACCATGTCGTTTCCCAGGCCCGGCTGCAGCTCCCGACAGGCTTCCGGAGCCTCCTCGACCAGGGGCTTATCGACGTGTGTGGTCTTGGCAACCAAAGAGGGACCCTGACCGGCACCGTCCCTTGTGCGCGCAATTCAGCCCTTCGGGGAGACCACTGCCCTGCTGTGAGTTCAGCGCCTGGAACCTCCTGGGACCTAACCCTAACCCTAACCCTAACCCTAACCCTAACCCTAACCTCCTGGGACCTAACCCTAACCCTACCCCGAACCAGGACCCTCCACCGAAACCTAAGCCTGCCTCGACACCTAATCCTGCATTTGAGCCGCCTCCTGGCATGGACCCTCACTTCAGCCCTCGAGGGAGATCACGAGACCGGAGTCGCTTTAGCCCTGGCGACGTCCCTGGACCGAACCCTAACCATAGCTAAGGCTCTCTGCACATGGGGACACAATTCCAAGGTCGGACAGCATCATGCGCCTGGGGTCCAGAGGCGGTGCAGGCTGACTCGGCATGGACCTTGCAATCTCACCATGTCGTTTCCCAGGCCCGGCTGCAGCTCCCGAGAGGATTCCGGAGGCCTCCTCGACCAGGGTCTTATCGACGTGTGTGGCCTTGACAGCCAAAGAGGGACCCTGACCGGCACGGTCCCTTGTGCCCTCAACTCAGCCCTTCGGGGAGACCACTGCCCTGCTTTGGGAAAAGCGCCTGGAATCTCCTGGGACCTAACCCTAACCCTAACCCTACCCCGAACCAGGACCCTCCACCGAAACCTAAGCCAGCCTCGATCCCTATTCCTGCATTTGAGCCGCTTTCTGGAATGGGCCCTCACTTCAGTCCTCGAGGGAGATCACGAGACCCGAGTCGCTTCGGCCCTGGCGACGTCCTAGGACCGAACCCTAACCCTAGTTAAGGCTCTCTCCGCATGGGACCCAATTCCTACGTAGGACAGCATCACGAGCCTGGGGTCCAGAAGCGGTGCAGGCTGACTTGCCCAGAAACCTGGAAGCTCACCATGTCGTTTCCCAGGCCCGCCTGCAGCTCCCGAGAGGATTCCGGAGGCCTCCTCGACCAGGGGCTTATTGCCATGTGTGGTCTTGGCAGCCAAAGAGGGACCCTGACCGGCACCGTCCCTTGTGCCCTCAACTCAGCCCTTCGGGGAGACCACTGCCCTGCTGTGAGTTCAGCGCCTGGAACCTCCTGGGACCTAACCCTAACCCTAACCCTACCCCGAACCAGGACCCTCCACCGAAACCTAAGCCTGCCTCGACACCTAATCCTGCATTTGAGCCGCCTCCTGGCATGGGCCCTCACTTCAGCCCTCGAGGGAGATCACGAGACCAGAGTCGCTTCGGCCCTGGCGACGTCCCTGGACCGAACCCTAACCCTAGCTAAAGCTCTCTCCTCATGGGGACCCAATTCCAAGGTCGGACAGCATCAAGCGCCTGGGGTCCAGAAGCAGTGCAGGCTGACTCGGCATGGAACTTGGAATCTCACCATGTCGTTTCCCAGGCCCGGCTGCAGCTCCCGAGAGGATTCCGGAGGTCTCCTCGACCAGGGGCTAATCGACGTGTGTGCCCTTGACAGCCAAAGAGGGACCCTGACCGGCACGGTCCCTTGTGCCCTCAACTCAGCCCTTCGGGGAGACCACTGCCCTGCTGTGGGTTCGGCGCCTGGAACCTCCTGGGACCTAACCCTAACCCTAACCCTACCCCGAACCGTTACCCTCCACCGAAACGGAAGCCTGCCTCATTTCCTTATCCTGCATTTGAGCCGCCTTCAGATATGGGCCCTCACCTCAGCCCTCGAAGGAGATCACAAAACCGGAGTCGCTTCGGCCCTTGCGTCGTCCCTGGACCGAACCCTAACCCTAGCTAAGGCTCTCTCCTCATGGGGACCCAATTCCAATGTCGGACAGCATCACGCGCATAGGGAACAGAAGCGGTGCAGGCTGACTCGGCAAGGAACCTGGAAGCTCACCATGTCGTTTCCCAGGCCCGGCTGCAGCTCCGAGAGGATTTCGGAGGCCTCCTCGACCAGGGGCTTTTCGACGTGTGTGGTCTTGGCAGCCAAAGAGGGACCCTGACCGGCACCGTCCCTTGTGCCCTCAACTCAGCCCCTCGGGAAGACCACTGCCCGGCTGTGGCTTCGGCGCCTGGAACCTCCTGGGACCTAACCCTAACCCTAACCCTACCCAGAAAAAGGACCCTCCACCGAAACCTAAGCCAGGCTCGATCCCTATTCCTGCATTTGAGATGCCGTCTGGCATGGGCCCTCATTTCAGGCCTCGAAGGAGATCATCAGACCGGAGTCACCTCGGCCCTGGTGACGTCGCTGGACTGAACCCTAACCCTAGATAAGGCTCTCTCCCCATGGGGACCCAATTCCAAGGTAGGACAGCGTCACGAGCCTGGGGTCCAGAAGCGGGGCAGGCTGACTTGCCAAGGAACCTGGAAGCTCACCATGTCGTTCCCCAGTCCCGGCTGCAGCTCCTGAGAGGATTCCGGAGGCCTCCTCGACCAGGGGCTTATCGACGTGTGTGGCCTTGGCAGCCAAAGAGGGATCCTGACCGGCACCGTCTTTTGTGCCCGCCACTAAGCCCTTCGGGAAGAACACTGCCCTGCTGTGAGTTCGGCGTCTGGAACCTCTTGGAACCTAACCCTAACCCTAACCCTTCCCCGAACCGTTAACTCCACTGAATCCTAGCCTGCCTCGTTCCCTTATCCTGCATTTGAGCCGCCTTCTGGCATGGGCCCTCACTTCAGCCCTCGAGGGAGATCACGAGACCGGAGTCGCTACGGCCCTGGCATCGTCCCTGGACCGAACCCTAACCCTAGCTAAGGCTGTCTCCTGTTGGGGACCCAATTCCAAGGTCGGACAGCATCACGCGCATAGGGAACAGAAGCGGTGCAGGCTGACTCGGCAAGGAACATGGAAGCTCACCATGTCGTTTCCCAGGCCCGGCTGCAGCTCCCGAGAGGATTCCGGAGGCCTCCTCGACCAGGGGCTTTTCGACGTGTGTGGTCTTGGCAGCCAAAGAGGGACCCTGACCGGCACCGTCCCTTGTGCCCTCAACTCAGCCCTTCGGGGAGACCACTGCCCTGCTGTGAGTTCAGCGCCTGGAACGTCCTGGGACCTAACCCTAACCCTAACCCTACCACGAACCAGGACCATCCCCCGGAACCTAAGCCTGCCTCGACCCCTAATCCTGCATTTGAGCCGCCTCCTGGCATGGGCCCTCACTTCAGCCCTCGAGGGAGATCACGAGACCAGAGTCGCTTCGGCGCTGGCGACGTCCCTGGACTGAACCCTAACCCTAGCTAAGGCTCTCTCTTCATGGGGACCCAATTCCAAGGTCGGACAGCATCACGCGCCTGGGGTCCAGAAGCGGTGCAGGCTGACTCGGCATGGAACTTGGAATCTCACCATGTCGTTTCCCAGGCCCGGCTGCAGCTCAAGAGAGGATTCCGGAGGCCTCCTCGACCAGGGGCTTATCGACGTGTGTTGCCTTGACAGCCAAAGAGGGTCCCTGATCGGCACGGTCCCTTGTGCCCTCAACTCAGCCCTTCGGGAAGACCACTGCCCGGCTGTGGGTTCGGCGCCTGGAACCTCCTGGGACCTAACCCTAACCCTAACCCTACCCAGAAAAAGGACCCTCCACCGAAACCTAAGCCAGGCTCGATCCCTATTCCTGCATTTGAGCTGCCGTCTGGCATGGGCCCTCATTTCAGGCCTCGAAGGAGATCACCAGACCGGAGTCACTTCGGCCCTGGTGACGTCCCTGGACTGAACCCTAACCCTAGATAAGGCTCTCTCCGCATGGGGACCCAATTCCAAGTTAGGACCGCATCACGAGCCTGGGGTCCAGAAGCGGGGCAGGCTGACTTGCCAAGGAACCTGGAAGCTCACCATGTCGTTTCCCAGGCCCGGCTGCAGCTCCTGAGAGGCTTCCGGAGCCTCCTCGACCAGGGGCTTATCGACGTGTGTGGTCTTGGCAGCCAAAGAGGGACCCTGACCGGCACCGTCCCTTGTGCCCTCAACTCAGCCCTTCGGGGAGACCACTGCCCTGCTGTGAGTTCAGCGCCTGGAACCTCCTGGGACCTAACCCTAACCCTAACCCTACCCCGAACCAGGACCCTCCACCGAAACCTAAGCCTGCCTCGACACCTAATCCTGCATTTGAGCCGCCTCCTGGCATGGGCCCTCACTTCAGCCCTCGAGGGAGATCACGAGACCAGAGTCGCTTCGGCCCTGGCGACGTCCCTGGACCGAACCCTAACCCTAGCTAAGGCTCTCTGCTCATGGGGACACAATTCCAAGGTCGGACAGCATCATGCGCCTGGGGTCCAGAGGCGGTGCAGGCTGACTCGGCATGGACCTTGCAATCTCACCATGTCGTTTCCCAGGCCCGGCTGCAGCTCCCGAGAGGATTCCGGAGGCCTCCTCGACCAGGGTCTTATCGACGTGTGTGGCCTTGACAGCCAACGAGGGACCCTGACCGGCACGGTCCCTTGTGCCCTCAACTCAGCCCTTCGGGGAGACCACTGCCCTGATTTGGGAAAAGCGCCTGGAATCTCCTGGACCTAACCCTAACCCTAACCCTACCCCGAACCAGGACCCTCCACCGAAACCTAAGCCAGCCTCGATCCCTATTCCTGCATTTGAGCCGCTTTCTGGAATGGGCCCTCACTTCAGTCCTCGAGGGAGATCACGAGACCCGCGTCGCTTCGGCCCTGGCGACGTCCCAGGACCGAACCCTAACCCTAGTTAAGGCTCTCTCCGCATGGGACCCAATTCCTACGTAGGAGAGCATCACGAGCCTGGGGTCCAGAAGCGGTGCAGGCTGACTTGCCCAGAAACCTGGAAGCTCACCATGTCATTTCCCAGGCCCGGCTGCAGCTCCCGAGAGGATTCCGGAGGCCTCCTCGACCAGGGGCTTATTGCCATGTGTGGTCTTGGCAGCCAAAGAGGGACCCTGACCGGCACCGTCCCTTGTGCCCTCAACTCAGCCCTTCGGGGAGACCACTGCCCTGCTGTGAGTTCAGCGCCTGGAACCTCCTGGGACCTAACCCTAACCCTAACCCTACCCCGAACCAGGACCCTCCACCGAAACCTAAGCCTGCCTCATTCCCTTATCCTGCATTTGAGCCGCCTTCTGATATGGGCCCTCACTTCAGCCCTCGAAGGAGATCACAAAACCGGAGTCGCTTCGGCCCTTGCGTCGTCCCTGGACCGAACCCTAACCCTAGCTAAGGCTCTCTCCTCATGGGGACCCAATTCCAATGTCGGACAGCATCACGCGCATAGGGAACAGAAGCGGTGCAGGCTGACTCGGCAAGGAACCTAGAAGCTCACCATGTCGTTTCCCAGGCCCGGCTGCAGCTCCAGAGAGGATTCCGGAGGCCTCCTCGACCAGGGGCTTTTCGACGTGTGTGGTCTTGGCAGCCAAAGAGGGACCCTGACCGGCACCGTCCCTTGTGCCCTCAACTCAGCCCTTCGGGGAGACCACTGCCCTGCTGTGGGTTCGGCGCCTGGAACCTCCTGGGACCTAACCCTAACCCTAACCTTACCCCGAACCAGGACCCTCCCCCGAAACCTAAGCCTGCCTCATTCCCTTATCCTGCATTTGAGCCGCCTTCTGATATGGGCCCTCACTTCAGCCCTCGAAGGAGATCACAAAATCGGAGTCGCTTCGGCCCTTGCGTCGTCCCTGGACCGAACCCTAACCCTAGCTAAGGCTCTCTCCTCATGGGGACCCAATTCCAATGTCGGACAGCATCACGCGCATAGGGAACAGAAGAGGTGCAGGCTGACTCGGCAAGGAACCTGGAAGCTCACCATGTCGTTTCCCAGGCCCGGCTGCAGCTCCCGAGAGGATTCCGGAGGCCTCCTCGACCAGGGGCTTTTTGACGTGTGTGGTCTTGGCAGCCAAAGAGGGACCCTGACCGGCACCGTCCCTTGTGCCCTCAACTCAGCCCTTCGGGGAGACCACTGCCCTGCTGTGAGTTCAGCGCCTGGAACGTCCTGGGACCTAACCCTAACCCTAACCCTACCACGAACCAGGACCATCCCTGGGAACCTAAGCCTGCCTTGACCCCTAATCCTGCATTTGAGCCGCCTCCTGGCATGGGCCCTCACTTCAGCCCTCGAGGGAGATCAGGAGACCAGAGTCGCTTCGGCCCTGGCGACGTCCCTGGACTGAACCCTAACCCTAGCTAAGGCTCTCTCCTCATGGGGACCCAATTCCAAGGTCGGACAGCATCACGCGCCTGGGGTCCAGAAGCGGTGCAGGCTGACTCGGCATGGAACTTGGAATCTCACCATGTCGTTTCCCAGGCCCGGCTGCAGCTCAAGAGAGGATTCCGGAGGCCTCCTCGACCAGGGGCTTATCGACGTGTGTGGCCTTGACAGCCAAAGAGGGTCCCTGATCGGCACGGTCCCGTGTGCCCTCAACTCAGCCCTTCGGGAAGACCACTGCCCGGCTGTGGGTTCGGCGCCTGGAACCTCCTGGGACCTAACCCTAACCCTAACCCTACCCAGAAAAAGGACCCTCCACCGAAACCTAAGCCAGGCTCGATCCCTATTCCTGCATTTGAGCTGCCGTCTGGCATGGGCCCTCATTTCAGGCCTCGAAGGAGATCACCAGACCGGAGTCACTTCGGCCCTGGTGACGTCCCTGGACTGAACCCTAACCCTAGATAAGGCTCTCTCCGCATGGGGACCCAATTCCAAGGTAGGACAGCGTCACGAGCCTGGGGTCCAGAAGCGGGGCAGGCTGACTTGCCAAGGAACCTGGAAGCTCACCATGTCGTTCCCCAGGCCCGGCTGCAGCTCCTGAGAGGATTCCGGAGGCCTCCTCGACCAGGGGCTTATCGACGTGTGTGGCCTTGGCAGCCAAAGAGGGATCCTGACCGGCACCGTCTTTTGTGCCCGCAACTAAGCCCTTCGGGAAGAACACTGCCCTGCTGTGAGTTCGGCGTCTGGAACCTCTTGGAACCTAACCCTAACCCTAACCCTTCCCCGAACCGTTACCTCCACTGAAACCTAGCCTGCCTCGTTCCCTTATCCTGCATTTGAGCCGCCTTCTGGCATGGGCCCTCACTTCAGCCCTCGAGGGAGATCACGAGACCGGAGTCGCTACGGCCCTGGCATCGTCCCTGGACCGAACCCTAACCCTAGCTAAGGCTCTCTCCTGTTGGGGACCCAATTCCAAGGTCGGACAGCATCACGCGCATAGGGAACAGAAGCGGTGCAGGCTGACTCGGCAAGGAACATGGAAGCTCAGCATGTCGTTTCCCAGGCCCGGCTGCAGCTCCCGAGAGGCTTCCGGAGCCTCCTCGACCAGGGGCTTATCGACGAGTGTGGTCTTGGCAACCAAAGAGGGACCCTGACCGGCACCGTCCCTTGTGCCCTCAATTCAGCCCTTCGGGGAGACCACTGCCCTGCTGTGAGTTCAGCGCCTGGAACCTCCTGGGACCTAACACTAACCCTAACCCTACCCCAAACCAGGACCCTCCACCGAAACCTAAGCCTGCCTCGATCCCTATTCGTGCATTTGAGCCGCCTTCTGGCATGGGCCCTCACTTCAAGCCTCGAGGGAGATCACGAGACCGGAGTCGCGTCGGCCCTGGCGACGTCCCTGGACCAAACCCTAAACCTAGATAAGTCTCTCTCCGCATGGGGACCCAATTCCAAGGTAGGACAGCATCACGAGCCTGGGGTCCAGAAGCGGTGCAGGCTGACTTGCCAAGGAACCTGGAAGCTCACCATGTCGTTTCCCAGGCCCGGCTGCAGCTCCCGAGAGGATTCCGGAGGCCTCCCCGACCAGGGGCTTATCGACGTATGTGGCCTTGGTAGCCAAAGAGGGATCCTGACCGGCACCGTCCCTTGTGCCCGCAACTAAGCCCTTCGGGAAGAACACTGCCCTGCTGTGAGTTTGGCGTCTGGAACCTCTTGGGACCTAACCCTAACCCTAACCCTTCCCCGAACCGTTACCCTCCACTGAAACCAAATCTGCCACGTTCCCTTATCCTGCATTTGAGCCGCCTTCTGGCATGGGCCCTCACTTCAGCCCTCGAGGGAGATCACGAGACCGGAGTCCCTTCGGCCCAGGCGTCGTCCCTGGACCGAACCCTAACCCTAGCTAAGGCTCTCTCCTCATGTGGACTCAATTCCAAGGTCGGACAGCATCAGGCGCATAGGGAACAGAAGCGGTGCAGGCTGACTCGGCAAGGAACCTGGAAGCTCACCATGTCGTTTCCCAGGCCCGGCTGCAGCTCCCGAGAGGATTCCGGAGGCCTCCTCGACCAGGGGCTTATCGACGCGTGTGGTCTTGGCAGCCAAAAAGGGACCCTGACCGGCACCGTCCCTTGTGCCCTCAACTCAGCCCTTCAGGGAGACCACTGCCCTGCTGTGAGTTCAGCGCCTGGAACCTCCTGGGACCTAACCCTAACCCTAACCCTACCCCGAACCGTTAGCCTCCACCAAAACGTAAGCCTGCCTCGTTCCCTTATCCTGCATTTGAGCCGCCTCCTGGCATGGGCCCTCACTTCAGCCCCCGAGGGAGATCACGAGAGCGGAGTCGCTTCGGCCCTGGCATCGTCCCTGGACCGAACCCTAACCCTAGCTAAGGCTCTCTCCTCATGGGGACCCAATTCCAAGGACGGACAGCATCACGCGCATAGGGAACAGAAGCGGTGCAGGCTGACTCGGCAAGGAACATGGAAGCTCACCATGTCGTTTCCCAGGCCGGCTGCAGCTCCCGAGAGGATTCCGGAGGCCTCCTCGACCAGGGGCTCATCGACGTGTGTGGTGTTGGCAGCCAAAAAGGGACCCTGAGCGGCACCGTCCCTTCTGCCCTCAACTCAGGCCTTCGGGGAGACCACTGCCCTGCTGTGAGTTCAGCGCCTGGAACCTCATGGGACCTAACCCTATCCCTAACCCTACCCGAACCAGGACCCTCTACCGAAACCGAAGCCTGCCTCGATCCCTCCCTAATCCTGCATTTGAGCCGCCTCCTGGCATGGGCGCTCACTTCAGCCCTCGAGGGAGATCACGAGACCGGAGTCGCTTCGGCCCTGGCGACATCCCTGGACCAAACCCTAACCCTAGCTATGGCTCTCTCCTCATGAGGACCCAATTCCAAGGTTGGACAGCATCACGCGCCTGGGGTCCAGAAGCGGTGCAGGCTGACTCGGCATGGAACTTGGAATCTCACCATGTCGTTTCCCAGGCCCGGCTGCAGCTCCCGAGAGGATTCCGGAGGCCTCATCGACCAGGGGCTTATCGAGGTGTGTGGCCTTGAGCCAAAGAGGGACCCTGACCGGCACCGTCCCTTGTGCGCTCAACTCAGCCCTTCGGGGAGACCACTGCCCTGCTGTGAGTTCGGCGCCTGGAATCTCCTGGGTCCTACCCCTAAACCTAAACCTATCCCGATCCGTTACCCTCCACCGAAACCTAAGCCTGCCTCGATCCCTATTCCTGCATTTGAGCCGCCTCCTGGCATGGGCCCTCACTTCAGCCCTCGAGGGAGATCACGAGACCAGAGTCGCTTTGGCCCTGGCGACTTCGCTGGACCGAACCTTAACCCTAGCTAAGGCTCTCTCCGCATGGGGACCCAATTCCAAGGTCGGACAGCATCACGCGCCTGGTGTCCAGAAGCGGTGCAGGCTGACTCGTCAAGGAACCTGGAAGCTCACCATGTCGTTTCCCAGGCCCGGCTGCAGCTCCTGAGAGGATTCCGGAGGCCTCCTCGACCAGGGGCTTATCGACGTGTGTGGCCTTGGCAGCCAAAGAGGGATCCTGACCGGCACCGCCCTTTGTGCCCGCAACTAAGCCCTTCGGGAAGAACACTGCCCTGCTGTTAGTTCGGCGTCTGGAACCTCTTGGGACCTAACCCTAACCCTAACCCTTCGCCGAACCGTTACCCTCCACTGAAACCTAAGCTTGCCTCGTTCCCTTATCCTGCAGTTGAGCCGCCTTCTGGCATGGGCCCTCACTTCAGACCTCGAGGGAGATCACGAGAGCGGAGTCGCTTCGGCCCTGGCATCGTCCCTGGACCGAACCCTAACCCTAGCTAAGGCTCTCTCTTCATGGGGACCCAATTCCAAGATCGGACAGCATCACGCGCATAGGGAACAGAAGCGGTGCAGGCTGACTCGGCAAGGAACCTGGAAGCTCACCATGTCGTTTCCCAGGCCCGGCTGCAGCTCCCGAGAGGACTCCGGAGGCCTCCTCGATCAGGGGCTTATCGACGTGTGTGGTCTTGGCAGCCAAAGAGGGACCCTGACCGGCACGGTCCCTTGTGCCCTCAACTCAGCCCTTCGGGAAGACCACTGCCCGGCTGTGGGTTCGGCGCCTGGAACCTCCTGGGACCTAACCCTAACCCTAACCCTACCCAGAAAAAGGACCCTCCACCGAAACCTAAGCCAGGCTCGATCCCTATTCCTGCATTTGAGCTGCCGTCTGGCATGGGCCCTCATTTCAGGCCTCGAAGGAGATCACCAGACCGGAGTCACTTCGGCCCTGGTGACGTCCCTGGACTGAATCCTAACCCTAGATAAGGCTCTCTCAGCATGGGGACCCAATTCCAAGGTAGGACAGCATCACGAGCCTGGGGTCCAGAAGCGGGGCAGGCTGACTTGCCAAGGAACCTGGAAGCTCACCATGTCGTTTCCCAGGCCCGGCTGCAGCTCCTGAGAGGATTCCGGAGGCCTCCTCGACCAGGGGCTTATTGCCATGTGTGGTCTTGGCAGCCAAAGAGGGACCCTGACCGGCACCGTCCCTTGTGTCCTCAACTCAGCCCTTCGGGGAGACCACTGCCCTGCTGTGAGTTCAGCGCCTGGAACCTCCTGGGACCTAACCCTAACCCTAACCCTATCCCGAACCAGGACCCTCCACCGAAACCTAAGCCTGCCTCGACACCTAATCCTGCATTTGAGCCGCCTCCTGGCATGGGCCCTCACTTCAGCCCTCGAGGGAGATCACGAGACCAGAGTCGCTTCGGCCCTGGCGACGTCCCTGGACCGAACCCTAACCCTAGCTAAAGCTCTCTCCTCATGGGGACCCAATTCCAAGGTCGGACAGCATCACGCGCCTGGGGTCTAGAAGCAGTGCAGGCTGACTCGGCATGGAACTTGGAATCTCACCATGTCGTTTCCCAGGCCCGACTGCAGCTCCCGAGAGGATTCCGGAGGTCTCCTCGACCAGGGGCTTATCGACGTGTGTGGCCTTGACAGCCAAAGAGGGACACTGCCCGGCACGGTCCCTTGTGCCCTCAACTCAGCCCTTCGGGGAGACCACTGCCCTGCTGTGGGTTCGGCGCCTGGAACCTCCTGGGACCTAACCCTAACCCTAACCCTACCCCGAACCAGGACCCTCCACCGAAACCTAAGCCTGCCTCATTCCCTTATCTTGCATTTGAGCCGCCTTCTGATATGGGCCCTCACTTCAGCCCTCGAAGGAGATCACGAGACCGGAGTCGCTTCGGCCCTGGCGTCGTCCCTGGACCGAACGCTAACCCTAGCTAAGGCTCTCTCCTCATGGGGACCCAATTCCAAGGTCGGACAGCATCACGCGCATAGGGAACAGAAGCGGTGCAGGCTGACTCGGCAAGGAACCTGGAAGCTCACCATGTCGTTTCCCAGGCCCGGCTGCAGCTCCCGAGAGGATTCAGGAGGCCTCCTCGACCAGGGGCTTTTCGACGTGTGTGGTCTTGGCAGCCAAAGAGGGACCCTGACCGGCACCGTCCCTTGTGCCCTCAACTCAGCCCTTCGGGGAGACCACTGCCCTGCTGTGAGTTCAGCGCCTGGAACCTATTGGGACCTAACCCTAACCCTAACCCTACCACGAACCAGGACCCTCCACCGGAACCTAAGCCTGCCTCGACACCTAATCCTGCATTTGAGCCGCCTCCTGGCATGCGCCCTCACTTCAGCCCTCGAGGGAGATCACGAGACCAGAGTCGCTTCGGCCCTGGCGACGTCCCTGGACTGAACCCTAACGCTAGCTAAGGCTCTCTCCTCATGGGGACCCAATTCCAAGGTCGGACAGCATCACGCGCCTGGGGTCCAGAAGCGGTGCAGGCTGATTCGGCATGGAACTTGGAATCTCACCATGTCGTTTCCCAGTCCCGGCTGCAGCTCAAGAGAGGATTCCGGAGGCCTCCTCGACCAGGGGCTTATCGACGTGTGTGGCCTTGACAGCCAAAGAGGGTCCCTGACCGGCACGGTCCCTTGTGCCCTCAACTCAGCCCTTCGGGAAGACCACTGCCCGGCTGTGGGTTCGGCGCCTGGAACCTCCTGGGACCTAACCTTAACCCTAACCCTACCCAGCAAAAGGACCCTCCACCGAAACCTAAGCCAGGCTCGATCCCTATTCCTGCATTTGAGCTGCCGTCTGGCATGGGCCCTCATTTCAGGCCTTGAAGGAGATCACCAGACCGGAGTCACTTCGGCCCTGGTGACGTCCCTGGACTGAACCCTAACCCTAGATAAGGCTCTCTCCGCATGGGGACCTAATTCCAAGGTAGGACAGCATCACGAGCCTGGGGTCCAGAAGTAGGGCAGGCTGACTTGCCAAGGAACCTGGAAGCTCACCATGTCGTTTCCCAGGCCCGGCTGCAGCTCCCGAGAGGATTCCGGAGGCCTCCTCGACCAGGGGCTTATTGCCATGTGTGGTCTTGGCAGCCAAAGAGGGACCCTGACCGGCACCGTCCCTTGTGCCCTCAACTCACCCTTCGGGGAGACCACTGCCCTGCTGTGAGTTCAGCGCCTGGAACCTCCTCGGACCTAACCCTAACCCTAACCCTACCCCGAACCAGGACCCTCCACCGAAACCTAAGCCTGCCTCGACACCTAATCCTGCATTTGAGCCGCCTCCTGGCATGGGCCCTCACTTCAGCCCTCGAGGGAGATCACGAGACCGTAGTCGCGTCGGCCCTGGCGACGTCCCTGGACCGAACCCTAACATTAGCTAAAGCTCTCTCCTCATGGGGACCGAATTCCAAGGTCGGACAGCATCACGCGCCTGGGGTCCAGAAGCAGTGCAGGCTGACTCGGCATGGAACTTGGAATCTCACCATGTCGATTCCCAGGCCCGGCTGCAGCTCCCGAGAGGATTCCGGAGGTCTCCTCGACCAGGGGCTTATCGACGTGTGTGGCCTTGACAGCCAAAGAGGGTCCCTGACCGGCACGGTCCCTTGTGCCCTCAAATCACTCTTTGGGGAGACCACTGCCCGGCTGTGGGTTCGGCGCCTGGAACCTCCTGGGACCTAACCCTAACCCTAACCCTACCCCGAACCAGGACCCTCCACCGAAACCTAAGCCAGACTCGATCCCTATTCCTGCATTTGAGCCGCCGTCTGGCATGGGCCGTCATTTCAGGCCTTGAGGGAGATCACCAGACCGGAGTCGCTTCGGCCCTGGCGACGTCCCTGGACCGAACCCAACCCTAGATAAGGCTCTCTATGCATGGGGACCCAATTACAAGGTAGGACAGCATCACGAGCCTGGGGTCCAGAAGCGGGGCAGGCTGACTTGCCAAGGAACCTGGAAGCTCACCATGTCGTTTCCCAGGCCCGGCTGCAGCTCCCGAGAGGATTCCGGAGGCCTCCTCGACCAGGGGCTTATCGACGTGTGTGGCCTTGGCAGCCAAAGAGGGATCCTGACCGGCACCGTCCTTTGTGCCCACAACTAAGCCATTCGGAAAGAACACTGCCCTGCTGTGAGTTCTGCGTCTGGAACCTCTTGGGACCTAACCCTAACCCTAAACCTTCCCCGAACCGTTACCCTCCACTGACACCTAAGCCTGCCTCGTTCCCTTATCCTGCATTTGAGCCGCCTTCTGACATGCGCCCTCACTTCAGCCCTCGAGGGAGATCACGAGAGCGGAGTCGCTCCGGCCCTGGCATCGTCCCTGGACCGAACCCGAACCCTAGCTAAGGCTCTCTCCTCTTGGGGACCCAATTCCAAGGTCGGACAGCATCACGCGCATAGGGAACAGAAGCGGTGCAGGCTGACTCGGCAAGGAACATGGAAGCTCACCATGTCGTTTCCCAGGCCCGGCTGCAGCTCCCGAGAGGATTCCGGAGGCCTCTTCGACCAGGGGCTTATCGACGTTTGTGGTCTTGGCAGCCAAAGAGGGACCCTGACCGGCACCGTCCCTTGTGCCCTCAACTCAGCCCTTCAGGGAGACCACTGCCCTGCTGTGAGTTCAGCGCCTGGAACCTCCTGGGACCTAACACTAACCCTAACCCTACCCCGAACCGTTAGCCTCCACCAAAACGTAAGCCTGCCTCGTTCCCTTATCCTGCATTTGAGCCGCCTCCTGGCATGGGCCCTCACTTCAGCCCCCGAGGGAGATCACGAGAGCGGAGTCGCTTCGGCCCTGGCATCGTCCCTGGACCGAACCCTAACCCTAGCTAAGGCTCTCTCCTCATGGGGACCCAATTCCAAGGACGGACAGCATCACGCGCATAGGGAACAGAAGCGGTGCAGGCTGACTCGGCAAGGAACATGGAAGCTCACCATGTCGTTTCCCAGGCCGGCTGCAGCTCCCGAGAGGATTCCGGAGGCCTCCTCGACCAGGGGCTTATCGACGTGTGTGGTGTTGGCAGCCAAAAAGGGACCCTGAGCGGCACCGTCCCTTCTGCCCTCAACTCAGGCCTTCGGGGAGACCACTGCCCTGCTGTGAGTTCAGCGCCTGGAACCTCATGGGACCTAACCCTATCCCTAACCCTACCCGAACCAGGACCCTCTACCGAAACCGAAGCCTGCCTCGATCCCTAATCCTGCATTTGAGCCGCCTCCTGGCATGGGCGCTCACTTCAGCCCTCGAGGGAGATCACGAGACCGGAGTCGCTTCGGCCCTGGCCACATCCCTGGACCAAACCCTAACCCTAGCTATGGCTCTCTCCTCATGAGGACCCAATTCCAAGGTTGGACAGCATCACGCGCCTGGGGTGCAGAAGCCGTGCAGGCTGACTCGGCATGGAACTTGGAATCTCACCATGTCGTTTCCCAGGCCCGGCTGCAGCTCCCGAGAGGATTCCGGAGGCCTCATCGACCAGGGGCTTATCGAGGTGTGTGGCCTTGAGCCAAAGAGGGACCCTGACCGGCACCGTCCCTTGTACGCTCAACTCAGCCCTTCGGGGAGACCACTGCCCTGCTGTGAGTTCGGCGCCTGGAATCTCCTGGGTCCTACCCCTAAACCTAAACCTAACCCGAACCGTTACCCTCCACCGAAACCTAAGCCTGCCTCGATCCCTAATCCTGCATTTGAGCCGCCTCCTGGCATGGGCCCTCACTTCAGCCCTCGAGGGAGATCACGAGACCAGAGTCGCTTTGGCCCTGGCGACTTCGCTGGACCGAACCTTAACCCTAGCTAAGGCTCTCTCCGCATGGGGACCCAATTCCAAGGTCGGACAGCATCACGCGCCTGGTGTCCAGAAGGGGTGCAGGCTGACTCGTCAAGGAACCTGGAAGCTCACCATGTCGTTTCCCAGGCCCGGCTGCAGCTCCTGAGAGGATTCTGGAGGCCTCCTCGACCAGGGGCTTATCGACGTGTGTGGCCTTGGCAGCCAAAGAGGGATCCTGACCGGCACCGCCCTTTGTGCCCGCAACTAAGCCCTTCGGGAAGAACACTGCCCTGCTGTTAGTTCGGCGTCTGGAACCTCTTGGGACCTAACCCTAACCCTAACCCTTCGCCGAACCGTTACCCTCCACTGAAACCTAAGCTTGCCTCGTTCCCTTATCCTGCAGTTGAGCCGCCTTCTGGCATGGGCCCTCACTTCAGACCTCGAGGGAGATCACGAGAGCGGAGTCGCTTCGGCCCTGGCATCGTCCCTGGACCGAACCCTAACCCTAGCTAAGGCTCTCTCTTCATGGGGACCCAATTCCAAGATCGGACAGCATCACGCGCATAGGGAACAGAAGCGGTGCAGGCTGACTAGGCAAGGAACCTGGAAGCTCACCATGTCGTTTCCCAGGCCCGGCTGCAGCTCCCGAGAGGACTCCGGAGGCCTCCTCGATCAGGGGCTTATCGACGTGTGTGGTCTTGGCAGCCAAAGAGGGACCCTGACCGGCACCGTCCCTTGTGCCCTCAACTCAGCCCTTCGGGGAGACCACTGCCTTGCTGTGAGTTCAGCGCCTGGAACCTCCTGGGACCTAACCCTAACCCTAACCCTACCCCGAACCAGGACCCTCCACCGAAACCTAAGCCTGCCTCGACACCTAATCCTGCATTTGAGCCGCCTCCTGGCATGGGCCCTCACTTCAGCCCTCGAGGGAGATCACGAGACCGGAGTCGCTTCGGCCCTGGCGAAGTCCCTGGACCGAACCCTAACCCTAGCTAAGGCTCTCTCCTCATGGGGACCCAATTCCAAGGTCGGACAACATCATGCGCCTGGGGTCCAGAAGCGGTGCATGCTGACTCGGCATTGAACTTGGAATCTCACCATGTCGTTTCCCAGGCCCGGCTGCAGCTCCAGAGAGGATTCCGGAGGCCTCCTCGACCAGGGGCTTATCGACATCTGTGGCCTTGACAGCCAAAGAGGGACCCTGACCGGCACGGTCCCTTGTGCTTCAACTCAACCCTTCGGGGAGACCACTACCCTGTTGTGAGTTCAGCGCCTGGAACCTCCTGGGACCCAAGCCTAACCCTAAACCTACCCGAACCAGGACCCTCCACCGAAACCTAAGCCTGCCCTGATACCTAATCCTGCATTTGAGCCGCATCCTGGCATGGGCCCTCACTTCAGCCCCAGAGGGAGATCACGAGACCGGAGTCGCTTCGGCCCTGGCGACGTCCCTGGACTGAACCCTAACCCTAGCTAAGGCTCTCTCCGCATGGGGACCCAATTCCAAGGTAGGACAGCATCACGAGCCTGGGGTCCAGAAGCGGTGCAGGCTGACTTGCCAAGGAACCTGGAGGCTCACCATGTCGTTTCCCAGGCCCGGCTGCAGCTCCCGAGAGGATTCCGGAGGCCTCCCCGACCAGGGGCTTATCGACGTGTGTGGCCTTGGTAGCCAAAGAGGGATCCTGACCTGCACCGTCCCTTGTGCCCGCAACTAAGCCCTTCGGGAAGAACACTGCCCTGCTGTGAGTTTGGCGTCTGGAACCTCTTGGGACCTAACCCTAACCCTAAACCTTCCCCGAACCGTTACCCTCCACTGAAACCAAATCTGCCACGTTCCCTTATCCTGCTTTTGAGCCGCCTTCTGGCATGGGCCCTCACTTCAGCCCTCGAGGGAGATCACGAGACCGGAGTCCCTTCGGCCCAGGCGTCGTCCCTGGACCGAACCCTAACCCTAGCTAAGGCTCTCTCCTCATGTGGACTCAATTCCAAGGTCGGACAGCATCAGGCGCATAGGGAACAGAAGCGGTGCAGGCTGACTCGGCAAGGAACCTGGAAGCTCACCATGTCGTTTCCCAGGCCCGGCTGCAGCTCCCGAGAGGATTCCGGAGGCCTCCTCGACCAGGGGCTTATCGACGCGTGTGGTCTTGGCAGCCAAAGAGGGATCCTGACCGGCACCGTCCCTTGTGCCCTCAACTCAGCCCTTCAGGGAGACCACTGCCCTGCTGTGAGTTCAGCGCCTGGAACCTCCTGGGACCTAACCCTAACCCTAACCCTACCCCGAACCGTTAGCCTCCACCAAAACGTAAGCCTGCCTCGTTCCCTTATCCTGCATTTGAGCCGCCTCCTGGCATGGGCCCTCACTTCAGCCCCCGAGGGAGATCACGAGAGCGGAGTCGCTTCGGCCCTGGCATCGTCCCTGGACCGAACCCTAACCCTAGCTAAGGCTCTCTCCTCATGGGGACCCAATTCCAAGGACGGACAGCATCACGCGCATAGGGAACAGAAGCGGTGCAGGCTGACTCGGCAAGGAACATGGAAGCTCACCATGTCGTTTCCCAGGCCGGCTGCAGCTCCCGAGAGGATTCCGGAGGCCTCCTCGACCAGGGGCTTATCGACGTGTGTGGTGTTGGCAGCCAAAAAGGGACCCTGAGCGGCACCGTCCCTTCTGCCCTCAACTCAGGCCTTCGGGGAGACCACTGCCCTGCTGTGAGTTCAGCGCCTGGAACCTCATGGGACCTAACCCTATCCCTAACCCTACCCGAACCAGGACCCTCTACCGAAACCGAAGCCTGCCTCGATCCCTAATCCTGCATTTGAGCCGCCTCCTGGCATGGGCGCTCACTTCAGCCCTCGAGGGAGATCACGAGACCGGAGTCGCTTCTACCCTGGCGACATCCCTGGACCAAACCCTAACCCTAGCTATGGCTCTCTCCTCATGAGGACCCAATTCCAAGGTTGGACAGCATCACGCGCCTGGGGTCCAGAAGCGGTGCAGGCTGACTCGGCAAGGAACATGGGAGCTCACCATGTCGTTTCCCAGGCCCGGCTGTAGCTCCCGAGAGGATTCCGGAGGCCTCCTCGACCAGGGGCTTATCGACGTGTGTGGTCTTGGCAGCCAAAGAGTGACCCTGACCGGCACCGTCCCTTGTGCCCTCATTTCAGCCCTTCGGGGAGACCACTGCCTTGCTGTGAGTTCAGCGCCTGGAACCTCCTGGGACCTAACCGTAACCCTAACCCTACCCCGAACCCGGACCCTCCCCCGAAACCTAAGCCTGCCTCGACACCTAATCCTGCATTTGAGCCGCCTCCTGGCATGGGCCCTCACTTCAGCCGTTGAGGGAGATCACGAGACCGGAGTCGCTTCGGCCCTGGCGACGTCCCTGGACCGAACCCTAACCCTAGCTAAGGCTCTCTCCTCATGGGGACCCAATTCCAAGGTCGGACAGCATCATGCGCCTGGGGTCCAGGAGCGGTGCATGCTGACTCGGCATTGAACTTGGAATCTCACATGTCATTTCCCAGGCCCGGCTGCAGCTCCCGAGAGGATTCCGGAGGCCTCCTCGACCAGGGGCTTATCGACGTGTGTGGTCTTGGCAGCCAAAGAGGGACCCTACCGGCACCGTCCCTTGTGCCCTCAACTCAGCCCTTCGGGGAGACCACTGCCCTGCTGTGAGTTCGGCCCCCGGAACCTCCTGGGTCCTACCCCTAAACCTAAACCTAACCTGAACCGTTACCCTCCACCGAAACCTAAGCCTGCCTCGATCCCTAATCCTCCATTTGAGCCGCCTCCTGGCATGGGCCCTCACTTCAGCCCTCGAGGGAGATCACGAGACCGGAGTCGCTTCGGCCCTGACAACGTCCCTGGACCGAACGCTAACCCTAGCTAAGGCTCTCTCCTCATGGGGACCCAATTCCAAGGTCGGACAGCATCACGCGCCTGGGGTCCGGAAGCGGTAAAGGCTGACTCGGCATGGAACTTGGAATCTCACCATGTCGTTTCCCAGGCCCGGCTGCAGCTCCAGAGAGGATTCCGGAGGTCTCCTCGACCAGGGGCTTATCGACGTGTGTGGCCTTGACAGCCAAAGAGGGACCCTGACCGGCACTGTCCCTTGTGCCCTCAACTCAGCCCTTCGGGGAGACCACTGCCCTGCTGTGGGTTCGGCGCCTGGAATCTCCTGGGACCTAACCCTAACCCTAACCCTACCCCGAACCAGGACCCTCCACCGAAACGTACACCTGCCTCATTCCCTTATCCTGCATTTGAGCCGCCTCTGATATGGGCCCTCACTTCAGCCCTCGAGGGAGATCACGAGACCGGAGTCGCTTCGGCCCTGGCGTCGTCCTTGGACCGAACCCTAAACCTAGCTAAGGCTCTCTCCTCATGGGGACCCAATTCCAATGTCGGACAGCATCAGGCGCATAGGGAACAGAAGCGGTGCAGGCTGACTCGGCAAGGAACCTGGAAGCTCACCATGTCGTTTCCCAGGCCCGGCTGCAGCTCCCGAGAGGATTCCGGAGGCCTCCTCGACCAGGGGCTTTTCGACGTGTGTGGTCTTGGCAGCCAAAGAGGGACCCGGACCGGCACCGTCCCTTGTGCCCTCAACTCAGCCCTTCGGGGAGACCACTGCCCTGCTGTGAGTTCAGCGCCTGGAACCTCCTGGGACCTAACACTAACCCTAACCCTACCACGAACCAGTCCATCCCCCGGAACCTAAGCCTGCCTCGACACCTAATCCTGCATTTGAGCCGCCTCCTGGCATGGGCCCTCACTTCAGCCCTCGAGGGAGATCACGAGACCGGAGTCGCTTCGGCCCTGGCGACGTCCCTGGACCGAACCCTAACCCTAGCTAAGGCTCTCTCCTCATGGGGACCCAATTCCAAGGTCGGAGAGCATCACGCGCCTGGGGTCCAGAAGCGGTGCAGGCTGATTCGGCATGGAACTTGGAATCTCACCATGTCGTTTCCCAGGCCCGGCTGCAGCTCAAGAGAGGATTCCGGAGGCCTCCTCGACCAGGGTCTTATAGACGTGTGTGGCCTTGACAGCCAAAGGGGGACCCTGACCGGCACGGTCCCTTGTGCCCTCAACTCAGCCCTTCGGGGAGACCACTGCCCTGATTTCGGTTAGGCGCCGGGAGCCTACAGGTACCCAACCCTAACCCTAAAACTGCCCATATCCAGGACCCTCCAATGAAACCTAAACCTGCCTCGATCCGTAATCCTGCATTTGAGCCGCCTTCTGGCATGGGCTCTCACTTCAGCCCTCGAGGGAGATCACGAGACCGGAGTCGCGTCGGCCATGGCGATGTCCCTGGACCGAACCCTAACCCTAGCTAACGCTCTCTCCTCATGGGGACCCAATTCCAAGGTCTGACAGCATCACGCGCCTGGTGTCCTGAAGCGGTGCAGACTGACTCGGGAAGGAACCTGGAAGATCACCATGTTGTTTCCCAGGTCCGGCTGCAGCTTCTGAGAGGGTTCCGGAGGCCTCCTCGACCATGGGCTAATCGACATGTGTGGCCTTGGCAGCCAAAGAGGGATCCTGACCGGCACCGTCCCTTGTGCCCTCAACTCAGCCCTTCGGGGAGACCACTGCCCTGATGTCAGTTCGGCGCCTGGAACCTCCAGGTACCCAACCCTAACCCTAACCATACTCCGAAACGGGACCCTCCACCGAAACCTAAGCCTGCCTGGATCCTTAATCCTGCATTTGAGCCGCCTTCTGGCATGGGCCCTCACTTCCACCCTCGAGGGAGATCACGAGATAGGATTCTCTTCGACCCTGGCGACGTCCCTGGTCCGAACCCTAACCCCAGCTAACGCTCTCTCCTCATGGGGACCCAATTCCAAGGTCTGACAGCATCACGCGCCTGGGGTTCAGAAGCGGTGCAGGCTGACTCGGCAAGAACCTGGAAGCTCACCATGTCGTTTCCCAGGCCCGGCTGCAGCTCTCGAGAGGATTCCGGAGGCCTCCTCGACCAGGGGCTTATCGACGTGTGTGGCCTTGGCAGCCAAAGAGGGATCCTGACTGGCACCGTCCCTCGTGCCCTCAACTCCGCCCTTTGGGGAGACCACTGCCCTGATGTGGGTTTGGTGCCTGGAGCCTCTAGGTACACAACCCTAACCCTAACCCTACCCCGATCCGGGACCCTCCAACGAAACCTAAGCCTACCTCGATCCCTAATCCTGCATTTGAGCCGCCTTCTGGCATGGAACCTCACTTCAGCCCTCGAGGGAGATCACAAGACAGGAGTCGCTTCAGACCAGGCGACGTCCCTTTACGGAACCCTCACCCTAGCTAAGCCTCTCTCCTCATGGGGACCCAATTCAAAGGTCTGACAGCATCTCGCACCTGGGACCAGAAGCGTTGCAGGCTGACTCGGCAAGGAACCTGGAAGATCACCATGGCTTTTCCCAAGCTCGGCTGCAGCTCCCAAGAGGATTCCGGAGGCTCCTCCATCAGGGGCCGATCGACGTGTGTGGCCTTGGCAGCCAAAGACGGATCCTGACCGGCACCGTCACTTGTGCACTCAACTCAGCCCTTCGGGGAGACCACCACCCTGCTGTGGGTTCGGCGCCTGGAGGTCCTGGGAGCTAACCCTAACCCTAACCCTACCTCGATCCGGGACCCTCCACCGAAACCTAAGCCTGTCTCGATCCCTAACCCTGCAGTTGAGCCGCCTTCTGGCATGGGCCCTCACTTCAGCCCTCAAGGAAGATCACGAGACCGGAGTCGCTACGGCCTTGGCAACGTCCCTGGACCGAACTCTAACCCTAGCTAAGGCTTTCTCCCCATGGGGACCCAATTCCAACGTCTGACAACACCACGCGCCTGGCGTCCCGAGGTGGTCAGGCTATGTCGGCATGGAACCTGGAAACTCACCATGTCATTTCTCAGGCCCAGCTGTAGCTGCCCAAGAGGATTCCTGAGGCTCCTCCATCAGGGCCGATCGACGTGTGTGGCATTGGCAGCCAAAGAGGGATCCTGACCGGCACCATCCCTTGTGATCTCAACTCAGCCCTTCAAGGAAACCACGACCCTGCTGTGGGTTCGGCGCCTGGAGCTCCTGGGAGCTAACCCTAACCCTAACCTACCCCAATCCTGGACCCTCCACCGAAACCTAAGCCTGCCTCGATCACTACCCATGCAATTGAACCACCTTCTGGCATGGGCCCTGACTTCAGCCCTCGAGGGAGATCACGAGACTAGAGTCGCCACTGACCTGGTGACGTCCCTTACCGAACCCTAACCCTAGCTAAGGCTCTACCCCATCGGGACCCAATTTTACCGTCTGAAATCACCATGCGCCTGGGGTCCAGATGCGGTGTAAGCTGACTCGGCATGGAACCTGGAAGCTCACCATGTCGTTTCCCAGTCCCGGCGCCAGCTGCCCGAGTGGATTCTGGAGGCCTCCTCGATCAGGGGATGTGTTGCCTTGGCAGACCAAGACGGATCCTGACGGGCACCCTCCCTTGTGTCCTCAACCTAGCCCTTCAGGGAGACCACTGTATTTCTGTGGGTTCGTCGTCTGGAGCTCCTGGGATTTAAACTTCACCCTAAACCTACCCTCTGGAGGTTTCTACAGCTATCCTCAAATCCTAACCCTCTCAGCCATCCTCAAATCTCAGCCATCCTCAAATCTCAGCCATCCTCAAATCCTAACCTTCTACTTGAGCCGCCCCATTGCATGGGCCCTCATTTCAGGCCTTGAGAGAGATTTCGGGCTCAGTGTGCCTTCGGCCCTGGTGACGTCCCTGGACCAAACCCTAATCCTAGGTAAGGCTCTCTCTCCGTGGGGACCCAATCCCTACGTCTGACAACACCATACGCCTTGGGACATGAAGGGTTGCATGGTCACTTGGTATGGTATCTGGAAGCTCACCATATCGTTTCCCATGCCTGTTGCAGCTGCCAGTGAGGATTCCTGAGTCTTCCCCCACCAGGCGCTCATAGAGTTGTGTGGCCTTGGAAGAACAGAGTCTGACCCTGCCCGGCACTCTCCCTTGTGCCCTGAACTCAGTCCTTCGTGGAGACCACGGAAGTGTTCTGGCTTCAGCACTTGGGGGCTCCTGGGACGTAACCCCAATCCTACCCTTAACCGGACCCTCATCCAAATCCTAAGCTGGACTTGAACCCTATCCCTTCATTTTAACCTCACCTTCACATGAGCCCTCACTTCATCTCTCGAGGGAGATCTCGAGACTGGAGTTACTTCGATCCTGGCTACGTCCCTGGTCCAAACACTAACCGTAGCTAAGTCTCTCTCCTCTTGTGGACCCAATCCCAAGGTCTGGCAACACCACGCGCCTGGGGTTCCAGAAGCGACGCAGTGTCCCTCGGCATGGTGCCGGGAACCTCACAATGTCATTCTGCAGGCCCGGCTGCAGTTGTCTGAGAGAATTCCTGAGGCCTACCCGACCAGTGGCCCATAGATTTGCGTGGCCAGGAAGCCAAAGACTGAACCTTACCAGCCCTCTCCCCTGTGCCCTCAACTTAGCCCATTCGGGTGACCACTGCCCTGCTGTGGGTTCAGTACCTGGAGCCTCTTGGGTCCTAACCCAAACCCTACCCCTAACCAGAAACCTCAACCGAATCCTAACCCGATCTTGAAACCTAATCAAACAATTGACCCCCGCTGTCTCCTGGTCCCTTACTTCATTCCTCTAGGGAGATCACGAGACTGGAGTTGCTTTGGCCCTGGCAACGTCCTGGACCGAACCCTAACCCTAGCTCAGACTCTCTCCCAATGGAGATGTAAGCAACAAACTATAAATCGTCTATGAGAAAAATTGAAAAAACCCAAAGAAAAGGAAAACATTCCATGCTCACGTATTAGAAGAACAAACATTGTTAAGATGTCAATACTACCAAAGCAGTCGACACACTCAATGCAATCCCTATCAAAATAACACGAGCTTTCTCCACAGAGCTAGAACAAACAACCCTACAATGTGTAAGGATCCAGAAAAGATACCAAAAAGTAAAGTCATGTTGAAAAAGAAAACAAAGGTGGAAACATGACTATTTTGGATTTATGGTGTATTAGAAAGCTGCATTCATCAAGACAGGACGTACAGGCACAGAAACGGAGACAGACGTCAATGGAACAGAATATGGAACCCAGAAATATACCCTCAAACATATGGTGAGGAATCTTTGTTAACACAGAAAGAATATCGAATGGAATCAGAGTCTCTTCGGAAAATGATACTCGGAATACTGGACACTGAGAATGTTGAACCTGGACACTGTCCTTAAACGACACACACACACACACACACACACACACACCTCATAATAGATGAATTATCTAAATGTAATTCAGGAACATTCAAAATCCTGGAGGAGATAACAGGCAATGTACCTCCTTGATCCTGGCCACAGCAACTTCTCGCTTGTCATGTCTCCAGAAGCAAGGGCAATAGAAACCACAATGAACTATTGGGTCCTGAAGATAAAAAGCTTCTTCACAGAAGGGGACAAAATCAGCCAAACTAAAAGGCAACTGAATGAAATGGGAGACGATATTTGCAAGTGACATATCAGATAAAGGGTTAGTATCCAAAATCTATAAAAAACTGATCACACTCAACACCCAGAAACCAAATAATCCAGTGAAGAAATGGACAAAAGACATGAAGAGACACTTTAAGAAAGATGGCATCCAGATCGGTCACACATGAAAAGATGCTCAATCTCACTGGTCATCACTGAAATACAAATGAAACCCACAATGAGATATCCCCTCACACCTATCAGAATGGCTAAAATTAACATCTCCTGAAATGACAGATGTTGGCAAGGATGCAGGGAAAGGGAACACTTTTGCAATGCTGGTGCGAATGCAAAGCGGTGTAGCCATTCTGGACAATAGTATGGAGATTCGTCACAAAAACAAAAAATAGAACTACACTAGGACCCAGCAATTGCACTACTACGTGTTTATCCAAAAGATACACTAACGCTGACTCGAAGTGGCACGTGTACTCCAATATTTCTAGCAGCATTCTCAACAATAGCTAAGTTATGCAAAGAGCCCAAATGACCACTGACAGATGAATGGATAAAGAAGATATGGTATATGCATACAATGGACTATCACTCGGCGACCAAAAAGAATGAAATCTCGCTCTTTGCATCAACGTGGATGGAACCGGACTTTCTTAAGCTAAGCAAAATATGTCAGAGAACGACACACATCCTATGATTTCTCTCATCTGTCGAATTTAATAAAACTGAACATAGTGCAAGGAAAGCAAAAATAAGATACATACAGAGAGGGAGTCAAATGATAAGAAACTGTTAAATAGAGGGAAGAACCTCAGGGTTCCTGGAGGGTTACTGAATAGGGGTATGGGCTAAATGGGTGACGGGCATTAGGGGTGGACCTTGGGATGAGTATTGGGTATATTTTGTACTTGATGGATCACTAAATTCTACTGCTGAAACTGTATTCCTCTATAAGGTAACTAACTTGGGCTTCAATTTTAAAAAGAAGAAATATTAAAAATAAGTAAAGAAATGTACCACCAGTCAAAAGAAAAGAATATTTAAATCGGGCTCTTGAGTGGAAAGGAAAGACTAAAAGTGTTACAGACAAGAAAGGATCAGAGAAAACATCAAGAAACAATGACAAAACAACTAGTAGAATGGGACTAAATGTATACCTAGCAATAATCACTCTGACTATAAATGGACTAAATGCTCCAATCCAAAGACATTGGATAGGGCGTCAGAATGGACTAAACAAACAAACAAACAAACAAGCAACAAAAAACAATGTCTATCTAGATGCTGCCTACAAAGCCTTATTTGGACTTAAGTCTCCTGCAGATTTGTTATTTTTTAAAATTTTTTTAATGTTTATTTATTTTTGAGACAGAGAGAGACCGAGCATGAACGGGGGAGGGTCAGAGAGAGGGAGACACAGAATCTGAAACAGGCTCCAGGCTCTGAGCTGTCAACACAGAGCCCGACGCGGGGCTCGACCTCATGGACCGCGAGATCATGACCTGAGCCGAAGTCGGCCCCTTAACCGACTGAGCCACCCAGGCGCCCCAAGTCTCCTGCAGATTTGAAGTGAGGGAATGAAGAAATATTTATCATGCCAATAATGTCAAAAGAAAGCCAGTAGCCATACTTATATCATGCAAAATAAACTTTAAAACCGAGACTCTATTTTGGTACCCTTTGGGTAAATACCTAATAGTGACATTGCATGCACCCAGTATTTATAGCAGAATTATCAACAGTAGCCCAACTATGGAGAAAGCCTAAGTATCCATCAACTGAGGAAGGTGTAAAGAAGTTGTGGTGTGTGTATGTATACGTATGTATATGCATATGGACATATGTGTATGTTCATATATACATACATACGTATATACAATGAAATATAACTCAGCTTCAAGAAGAATGAAATCTTGCCATTTGCAACGATGTGGATGGAGCTCGAATGTATTATGCTACGTGAAATACGTCAATCAGAGAAAGACACATATATGATTTCACTCATGTGGAAGTTAAGAAACAAAACACATGAAAACTTAGGAAGGAGCCAGGAAAAGAGAAGTGTGGTAACAAACCACATGAGTCTCTTAATGTTAGAGAAAAAAAAAGTGAAAGTTGATGGAGGGAGATGGGTCAGCGCTGGGCTAGATGGAGGACGAGTATTAAGGAGAGCACTTGTTGTGATGAGCACTGGGTGTTGTATGTAAAGGATGAATCACCGAATTCTACTCCTAAACCCGAGAATGCACTGTATGTCAACTAAGACTTAAATTAAAATACATACATACATACATACATACAGCTATAACAAGAGATGAAGACAGACACTATCTGATACTAAAGGGGACAGCCACACAAGAAGATCCAATGATTGTAAATTTCGATGCACCCAACATGCGATCACCAAGTATACAAAACATTTAGCAACAACCGTAAAGGAACTCATTTATAATATGATGATGATAGTAGAGGACTTTAACACATCACTCACATCAATGGACAGAACCTATAAACAGAAAGTCAACAAGGAAACAATGGCTTTGAGTGACACACTGGACCAGAAGGGTTTAACAGATATATTCAGAACACTCCATACTAAAATGCCAGAGTACACATTCTTTTCAAGCATACCTGGGGCGTTCTCCAGAATTGATCACATTCTCGGTCACAAATCAGGCCTCAAGAGGTACCCAACGACAGAGAACAGACCAAGCATCTTTTCTAACCACAAAGCTAGGAAACTTGAAGTCAACCACAAAAAGAGGGCGGGGGGGGGGGCGGGAAGGCCACAAATAAAGGGAGGTTAAGTAACATGCTTCTAAATGAATGGGTCAAACAGGAAATCAATGAGAAAATACACTGAAACAAATGAAAATTAAAATACACTGGTAAAACCCTTTGGAATGCGGCAAAAGCAGTCTATGATGGAAGTATATAGCAATACAAGCCTACCTTAAAGAGCAAGAAAACTCTCAAAGAATCCTAACTTACACCTGAAGGAATGAGAAAAAGAGCAGCAGAAGGAAGGAAATAATAGAGTTTAGGGCAGAAATAAGGAATATAGAAACCAAAAAGACACTAGACCAAATCAATGAAACCAGGGGCTGGTTCATTGAATGCAGTAATCAACTTGAAAACCTCCTAGGCATACTCTTCACAAAGAAGACAGAAAGGACCCAAATAAATGAAATCACAAATAAGAAAGGAGAAATGACAGTCAACACCACAAAAATACAATTAGAAGATAATATTATGAACAACTATAGGCAACAAATTGGACACTCTGAGAAAAATGGACAAATCCCTAGAAACACACACACTACCAAAACTGAAACAGGAAGATACCTAAAAGCTGAAAACAGAAAGATACCCCATCAGTAATTAAAAAAATCTCCCCCCAACACAAGAGTTCATGGCCAGATGGCTTCATGGATGAATTCTACCATCCATTCAAGGAAGAGGTAATAGGTATTCTCCTCGAATTATTACAAAAAATAAAAAAAGAAGGAAAACTTACAAATTCATCGTATGAGGCCATCATTACCCTGATACCAAAACGAGATGAAGCCTCCACTAAAACCGAAAACTGCAGTGGCGCCTGTGTGGGTCGGTCGGTTTACTGTCCACCTCTTAATTTTGGATGAGGACATTATCTTGTGGTACGTGGGTTCGAGTCCTACGTTGGGCCCTGCCATGACAGTGTGGGGCATGGCCAGGACTCTCTCTCTCCCTGTCTCTCTGCCCCTCCCTCACTTTTATGTACACTATCTAAGGAAAAAATAAGCATTTAAAAAGATATTTAAAAAATTTTAAATAAAACTGCAGAGCAATAGCCTGATGACTATGTATGCCGAAATTCTCATTAAAATACTTTCAAATTAAAGTCAACAATACATTGATAGAATCATTTCCCATAATCAAGTGGGATATATTCCTGGGCTGCAAGCGTGGTTCCACATTCACATATCAATCAACATGATGCACCACAGTAATAGAAGAAAGGATAAGAACAATATGATGCTTTCAACAGATGCAGGGAAACTATTTGATAAAATGTCACATCCATTCATGATAAGAACCGTCAGCAAAGTACATTGAGACTCAACCTACCTGCACATAACAAAGGTCGTCTATGAAAATCCCACAGCTCATCTCATCCTCAATGGGTAAAAATTGAAAGTTTTTCTTCCAAAGTCAGGGACAAGCTAGGAATGACCCCTCTCACCACTGTTATCCCACATAGTACGGGAAACCCTAACCACAGCACTCAGACAACTAAAAGAAATAAGAGGCATCCAAATCGGCAAGGAAGAAGTAGCACTTTCGCTGTTTGGAACTGACATGATAGGTTCTATAAAAAACATGAAAGTTTCCCTTAAAAATTGCTAGAATCGATATATGAATTCGACAGGTCACAATCTACAGAAATCAAGGAACATAGATGTATTGAATTTCTAACACAAATCATGAATTAACACAGAGAGAAAGTAAGGGATCAATCCCATTGACAGGCTCACAAATACCACAAGAAACCAGGAATAAACCTAACCAAAGAGGTGAAAGACCTGTACTCTAAAGACTATGAAACACTGATGAAATAAATGGAAGAGGACACAAAGAAATGGACATACGTTTCATGTTCATGGATGGGAAGCACAAAATACTGTTAAAATGTCTACACTCCTCAAAGCAATCTACACATATAATGAAATGAAGTGTGATAGGGATATCACACTCACAAAAACATTTGTCACAGAACAAGAACAAATAGTCTCAACATGTGTATGGAATGACAAATGTCCCCAAACAGCCAACACAAACTTGTAGAAGAAAAGCAAAGCTGGAGACATCACAATTCCAGACTTTAGGTTATATTACAAAGCTATACTGATCAGAACAGTATGATCAGTATGTCCGTACTGAACAGTACTGACAAAACAACAACAAAACATAAGAACAACAACAAACTCATACACATAGATCAATAGCATGGACACCCAGAAATAAACTCACACCTCTATGGTCAATTAATTCTCAACAAAGCAGGAAAGAACATCCAATGGAAAAAAAAAGATAGTCTTGGGACACATGGGTGGCCCAGTCACGAAAGCGTGTGATGGTGGGTTCAGCTCAGGTCATGATCTCAGGGCAGTGCAGAGCATGCGTGGGATTCTCTCTCTCCATGTGTCTCTGCCCCTCTTCTGCATGCTCGCTCTCTCTCTCTCTCTCAAAAATAAATACATAAATTTAAAAAAAGGCTCCTCAATATATGGTTTTGGAAAAACTTGACTGCAATCTGCAAAACAAAACAAAAACAACGGACCACTGTCTTACAACATACACAAAAATAAATCCAACATGGACAAAGACCTCTATGTGAAACCTGAAACCATAAAAATCCCAGCGGATAACACGGGTAGTATCTTACTTGACATTGCCTGTACAAACGTCTTTGTAGATATATCTCTAGAGGTAAGGGAAACGCAAGCAAAAATAATGAGACTTTATAAAAATTAAAACCTTCCGTCACCAAGGAAATAATCAACAAAACGAAAACATCAACAGAATGATATCTGCAAACGACATAGGATACAGGGTTAGTGTCCAAAATATATACAGTTATACAGCACCCAAAAGATGAGAAATCTGATTAAAAATGGGCAGAAGACACGAGTGGACATTTCCCGAAGGAAGACATATACATGGCCAAGAGACACATGAAAAAATGCTCAACAATACTGATCTTCAGGGAGATACAATTCGAAAGTACAATGAGAGAACACATCACATCTGTCACAATGACTAAAATCAATGAAGGATGACACAGCAGGTGTTGCCAAGGATGTGGGGAAAGAATAACCCTCTTGCACTGTGGGTAGGAATGCAAACTGGTGCAGCCACTCTGGAAAACCACATGGAGATGTCAAATACAAAACAAAACTGGAATTAGAAGTACCTTACAATCCAGCAACTTCACTACAAGGTATTTCCACAAAGAATACAAAATCTTCAAAGGGATACATGCACCGTGATGTTTACAGCAGCGTTTTCTACAAAAGCCAAATGACAGAAACTATCCAAGCACCCATCAACTGATGAATAAATTGAGATGTGGTCTATGGAATGTAATATGATTTAGCCGTAAAAACGTGAAATCTTGCCATTTGCCACGAGGTGGATGGAGAGAGAGAATGTTATGCTGGGTGAAATAAGCCTGTCGGAGAAAGACAAATACCCAATGATTTCACTAACACATGGCAAGAAAACAAAACAAAGGGGCGGGGGGAGGAGACAAACGGACTTTTAACTAGGAAACAAACTGAGGCGTTCCACAGCGAGGTGAGGGAATGGGTGAAACAGCTGATGGGGATTCAGAAGTGCACCTGGGATGAGCACCGGGTGACGTGTGGAAGTGTTGCTCTATATTGGACACCTGAAACTACTATTACACTGTGTCTTCACTCAGTGGAATTTAAATTAAACGATAACATAAGGTTAATGAGACTTACCTACCGGGTTTTCGGTAGTGTTCAATCATTTCACTAGGTTGGAAAAATAACCATGAAATTTTTTAAAAAGCATGTATGATGTGTGGGACAGTTTGAGCCCTTACCTTGGTCTCTGGGTCCAGCAGGACTTGGAACATGAGTCCCAGCTCCTTCTTCTAGAAGGTCGTGAGACGAGCATTGTATGGATCCACGTCCTAATTGAATGCAGCTCCCGTGCTTCTGAATTTCTGTTAGGGTTCCTTCCCGGAAACAAGCCTGGATCTGGAACAAACCATCGACTGCATCTATGAGGTGATGTCGTGGGACCCCGCAATCCACAAGTCCTTTAGCAAAATACGTCTTGTTCAAACACTGTCCGGGAAGGGGTGGAATGAAACACGGGAACAGCCCAGAAAATGCAAAGGCCTGTGCAGCTCAGCGACCAGCTTGACCAGGGAAGCCACCCAGCGCCCCCTCCTCAGCACTCATTACAGCAAGGCAGCTTCTCTCTGGCGACTCAGGAGATGCCAAGTTGCTGCTAAGCTCCCAAGGTCTCCCCTGGGGCGGGTGGCAGAACCTGCTGGAAATGCAGCTCTGCTCTCTGTACTCAGGCACCAGCAGAGGCCTGAGTCCTCTGAGAGCAATCGAAGCCCTTCCTGCTCTGAGGTTCCCTGGGTCAGAAAAGCAGATGGTGCGCCCTCTGCTGGCTATCACTGCCCAGCAGAGGAACCCGCCCCTCGGGGGTCTGTGGTGCTTGAGCTCTCTCTGCTGGCCACCATGGGAATTCCTTCAATGTGGAAGGCCCTGGTTGCTCAGCTGAGAGACCGAAGGTGCTCTGGGCAACTAAGCCTGTTCTCCTCGTTGGGAAGGTCTTAGTGACAGGGCCTGGACACAAAATCTTTTCCTTCTCTTTCTTGTGAGTGAAGAATGAAACCGAATTTATTAACGTAACGACATCATTGGTAATGTTTTAAGCAATATTCACAGAAAAATAAGACCACCGATTTACACATGCTGAACAAGAGGTAATGTTGTTTACCACCAAAATACTTAGGTTAGATAAAGAATGGACACCTTTGAGAGAGAGAGATACCGGCGTCCAGCGATGGAGTGAATGAGTCCTAGGGATACAAGGGACAGCCAATGGAATGGAGTCAATCCTGTAACAATATTGTTGCATGCTTTCACAGGATAGCTACACTTGTGGTTGAGTACAACATAATGTAGAGACATATGGAATGACTACAATGTATGCCTAAAACACAACGAATGTGTGAACAATATTTCAATTAAAAATAGACATCCTTTACACTATCTTTAATTTCTTCTTCTTTGCCACTAAACTATCTTTCCTGGGGCGCTTGGGTGGCTTAGTCGGTGAAGCGTCCGACTTTGAGTCAAGTCAGGATTTGGCAGTCCATGAGATTGAGCCCCGCATCAGCCTCTGTCCTGAGAGCTCAGAGCCTCGAGCCTGCCTCATATTCGGTGTCTCCCACTCTATCCCCCTCCCCAGCTCGGGTTCTCTCAAAAAAAGAAACATTAAAAATGAAAAATCATTCCTCATTGAGAATCTGCGAATTTCCATTCATACCAGATTCTCTAACATCACCTTCTTGGTGTTGAAAGCTTATCTGAAAAGTCACGAATAATATCTTTGATGACACATATGTGACAACGTCAGAATGCAATTTACAGGGAGCTACACATCAGTTGTGAATTTACAGTGTGTATCCTTGGCTAATATTTACACTGAAATGTGCTTTAGGGATACGGATGGATGAAATAATGTCCATCCGTCATATAGGTCAATTGCCTATAGGACTATTATGCCTTCAATTACTGATTGCCATCTCTTCAGAACTAAAAGAAAGCTGGGTCAAGAAAACGTCTTTGAATTTCATGTAAGAGAAGACTAGGGTGTTTGAAAGGGTCCACCTACCTTCTGGATTCCTCAGATTGGTTGTGGAGAGGAGGATAGCAACCTATGATTTGGATGCACACCGCTAGTCCCAGAGGGAGGATGTGTACCTTATTGTCAAATATAGATATATATATATATATATATATATATAATTTACCAATATTACTAGTCCACCTCTGCCAGGTCCAGACTGCATGACCTGGGGGCAACGCAATACCTGATGCCTGGGTTCAGAACTTGAGGAAGGCAGGCTGGCGGGGGAGGGGGGAAATCCAACAGAGCCTGGGGCAGTGAGGGAGATGGCCCTGGGACACCTCCCCACAGGGCAGGCTATGGAGTTTACCTGCCAAAGAGCGGCACACTCTCCCTCAAGACATCCCTCTCCATGACAGAACGTGAGGCTGAACCTCACAATTCTAGAAGAAGTGAGGGCTACCCATCTTTTCAATTCCAATGGCCTCTGCAGAACTTGGACCCAGGGATGTTGGAGTCTTGGGGCCATGGAACCCTGATTCCCATGATAGAAGCCCTTTGTGCCCCAGCACTCAGAGCCACTTCCTACATCCCCTCTCCCCTGGCCCATCTAACCGTGTCCACATACCCGGACCAGGTCTCTACTTTCCTTCTTGTACTTCCTCTTTGTCTCTGTTTCTCTCTAACCACATCTCTCTCTATTTCTTCCTTTCACTCTCTAGGGAGTGGTGTATTATATGGTGCTCAACTTTGTTCTTATACATGGGAATATCCAATTTTCCTAGCACCAGTTATTCAAAAGACTACTCTTCTCCACTGTGTATTATTGACTCCGTTGTCGAATACTAGGTGACTGCAATGCATGGGTTTAGTTTGGGCTCTCAATTTCTGTTCCATTGTCTTGTGTGTGTGCTTATGCCAGTGACATCATTGATTTCTTTGTGTTAGAATGACGCTTGAAATCCAGAAGGGGGATGCTTCCTGTTTTGTTCTGTCTTGCGTTGGCTACATGGGGTCTTTTTGTGGTTCCAAATAAATTTTTGGTTATGATTTTCTAATTGCATAAATATTGCATCGGAGTCTTGATAGAGATTGCACTGAATCTCTAGATGGCTTTGGGTAATATGGACATTGTACTGTATTAATTCCTCCGAAAGTTGGACATGGGATGGCTTTTCACTGACTTGTGTGTTCTCCCCTTTCTTTCACCCAAATTGAATTTCTTCCATTCTTGCACACAGGTTTTATAGTTTTCTGTAGAGAGAGTTTCATTTCCTTGGTTAAATGTATTGCTTTAATTTTTATTGTTTTTGATGCTATTGTAAATGGGATTGTTTTCTTTACTTCTTAGATAATTGGGTTAGTGTATCGGAATGATACAGAATTTGATATGGTGACTTTCTAGTTTAAAACTTCACTGCATTTCTTGGTTAGATATTAACAGGTTCTTTTACATTAAACTTTTTATTTTAGCGCTTTACCTAGTTAAAAAAAAAAAAACATGTTTGGGACGCCTGGGTGGCGCAGTCGGTTAAGCGTCCGACTTCAGCCAGGTCACGATCTCGCGGTCCGTGAGTTCGAGCCCCGCGTCGGGCTCTGGGCTGATGGCTCAGAGCCTGGAGCCTGCTCCGATTCTGTGTCTCCCTCTCTCTCTGCCCCTCCCCCGTTCATGCTCTGTCTCTCTCTGTCCCAAAAATAAATAAAAAACGTTAAAAAAAAATAAAAGAAACATGTTATTTGGGAATATTGATACACTACGTTATATTAGTTTCAGATGAACAACCTAGTCATTGCACAAATGTATACAATCTGGTACGCTAACACAGGTGTAGCTATCATCTGTCACCATGCATCCCTACTCCAGTACCATTCTCTATGTCCCCTATGCTATATCTTCTATCTGTGATTCATTAATTGCATAACCAGAAGCCTGCATCACCCAATACCCTTCACATATCTAGGGCATCCTTGTCTTGTGCCTGATCTTAGTGGAAAATCTTTCACAATTTCACTGCTGAGTATGACATTAGCTGTGGGCTTCACATACGTGGCCTTTGTTATGTTGAGATTTGACCCTTCTGCACAGAATTTTACAGATTTTTACCACAAATAGACACCAAATTTTCTAAGAACGCTTTTTCTGTGTCTACTGACATCATCACATGAGTTTTCTTTTTTCTTTTTAACATGTATTTATTTAGTTTAGTTTAAATGTATTTATGTATTTCTTTAGTATTCATTTTTTCAAGTTTTTATTTGAATTCCAGTTGGATAACATACAGTGTAATGTTAGCTTCAGGTAAAGAAGATGGTCATCATTCACTTACATGCAACACCCAGGGATCCTCACTACTCGTGCCCTCCATACCCCATCACCCATTTTAAGCATCCCCCTACGCCACCTCCCTGGCGACGTCCCTGGACTGAATCCTAACCCTAGCTAAGGCTCTCTCCCCATGGGGACCCAATTCCAACGTCTGACAACACCACGCGCGTGGGGTCCAGAAGCGGTGCAGGCTGACTCGGCATGGAACATGGAAGCGCACCATGATGTTTCACGGTCCTAGCTTCAGCTGCCCGAGAGGATTGTGGAGTACTCCTCAACCAGGGGCCGATCGAAGTTTGTGGCCTTGGCAGCCAAAGACGGATCCTGACCGTCACCGTCCCATGTGCCCTCAACTCAGCCTTTCGGGGAGACCACTGTCATGCTGTGGGTTCGGGGCCTGGAGCCACCTGGGACCTAACCCTAACCGTACCCCGAACTGGGACCCTCCACCGAAACCTAAGCCTGCCTCGATCCCTAACACTGCAATGGAGCCGCCTTCTGGCATGGGCCCTCACTTCAGCCCTCGAGGGAGATCACGAGACCAAAGTCACTTCGGCCCTGGCGACGTCCATGGTTCAAACCCTAACCCTAGCTAAGGCTCTCTCCCCATGAGGACCCAATTCCAACGTCTGACAACACCACGCAACTGGGTTCCAAAAGCAGTGCAGGCTGATTCGGCATGAAACCCGGAAGCTCACCATATCATTTCCCAGGCCCGCTGCAGCTGCCCTAGAGGATTCCGGAGGCCTCCTCGACCAGGGGCTGATCGACGCCTGTGGCTTTGGCAGCCAAAGAGGGATCCTGACTGGCACCGTCCCTTGTGCCCTCAACACAGCCCTTCGGGGAGACCACTGCCCTGCTGTGGGTTCGGCGCCTGGAGCCCCCTGGGACCTAACCCTAAACCTACCCCTATCCCAAACCGGGAACCTCCAATGAAACCTAAGCCTGCCTCGATCCCTAACCCTGCAATTGAGCTGACTTCTGGCATGGGCCCTCAATTCAGCCCTTGAGGGAGATCATGAGAACAGAGTCACTTCGGCCCTGGCGACATCCCTGGTTCGAACCCTAACCATAGCTAAGACTCTCTCCCCATGGGGACCCAATTCCAATGTCTGACAACTCCGCGTGCCTGGGGTCCAGAAGCGGTGCAGGACGACTCGGCAAGGAACCTGGAAGCTCACCATGTCGTTTCCCAGGCCCGGCTGCAGCTGCCCGAGAGGATTCCGAAGGCCTCCTCGACCAGTGGCTGATCGACGTGTGTGGCCTTTGCAGACAAAGCCACACCCTGACAGGCACCGTCCCTTGTGCCCTCATCTCAGCCCTTGGGGAGACTACTGCCCTGTTGTGGGTTCGGCGTCTGGAGCCACCTGGGAGCTAACCCTAACCCTAACCATACCCCGAACCGTTACCCTCCACCAAAACCTAAGCCTCCCTCGATCCCTAATCCTGCATTTGAGCCGCCTTCTGGCATGGGCCCTCACTTCAGCCCTGGAGGGAGATCAGGAGACCGGAGTCGCTTCGGCCCTGAGGACGTCCCTGGACCGAACCCTAACCCTATCTAAGGCTCTCTCCTCATGGGGACCCAATTCCAACGTCTGACAGCATCACGCGCCTGAGGTCCAGGAGCGGTGCAGGCTGACTCGGCAAGGAACCTGGAAACTCACTATGTCGTTTCCCAGGCCCGGCTGCAGCTCCCGAGAGGATTCCGGAGGCCTCCTCGACCAGGGGATTATCAACGTGTGTGGCCTTGGCAGCCAAAGAGGGATCCTGACCGGCACTGTCCCTTGTGCCCTCAACTCAGCCCTTCGGGGAGACCACTGCCCTGCTGTGGGTTCGGCGCCTGGAACATCCTGTGTCCTAACACTAACCTGAAGCCTACCCGAACCGGGACCCTCCACCGAAACGTAAGCCTGCCTCGATCCCTAATCCTGCATTTGAGCCACCTTCTGGCATGGGCCCTCATTTCACCCCTCCAGAGAGACCACAAGACGGGAGTCGCTACAGCCCTGGTGACGTCCATGGACCGAACCCTAACCCTAGCTAAGGCTCTCTCCCCATGGGGACCCAATTCCAATGTCTGAAAATACCACGCGCCTGGGGTCCAGAAGCGGTGCAGGCTGACTCGGCAAGGAACCTGGAAGCTCACCATGTCGTTACCCACGCCCGGCTGCACCTGCCCGAGAGGATTCCGGAGGTTTCCTCGACCAGGGGCCGATCGAAGTTTGTGGCCGTGGCAGCCCAAGACGGATCCTGGCCGGCACCGTCCCTTGTGCCCTCAACTCAGCCCTTCCGGGAGACCACTGCCCTGGTGTGTGTTTGGTGCCCGGAGCCTCATGGGACGTAATCCTAACCCTAACTGTATCCCGAACCGGGACCCCCCACCGAAAGTTAAGCCTGCCTCGATCCCTAACCCTGCAATTGAGCATCCTCCTCGCCCGGGGCTGTCACTTACCATGGCTCATCATGGCTGATCCTCTCCGGGCCTCCTCGCCAGGGGCTGGTCGCCTCGGGCCTCTCGTCCGGGGCTGTCACTTACCATGGCTCATCATGGCTGATCCTCTCCGGGCCTCCTCGCAAGGGGCTGCCCGCCTCGGGCCTCCTCATCCGGGGCTGTCACTTACCATGGCTCATCATGCCTGAAGCCTCTCCCTGTACCTGAATGTAGCCTCCAGACCATGGGGTCTCAGCTAGGAAACTTCCGCGAAAGTTTCAAGTAGTGGGAGACACAGAATCCCAAGCAGACCCTCCAGGGGCTGTGCAGCGAACACAAAATCCCAAGCAAGACATATGCCTGAATCCTAAAAGCCAACAAACCTTGTGGTCTCAGGTCCGAAACTCCCGTGTTAGGACCAAGGAATGCCAGACACAGAATCCCAAACACCAGCTACAAGCTGCGGCCTCCAGGCCCTGAGTCAAGTACCATGGCTCACCATGGCTGAAGCCGCTCCCTGTACCTGAGAGAAAGGGGTCACAAAATACTAAACAGCCTCCAGAACCTGGGGTCTCAGCATAGAATCTCCCGGAAACGGTCCGAGAAATCAGAGACACAGAAACCAAGCAACCCATGCAGGGATGGGCAGCCAGCACAAAATCCCAAGGGAGACATAAGCTAGACACAAAAACCCCTGTGGTCTGAGCTCAGAAATTCCCGAGATAGGTCAGATGGATGCCAGACACACAGTCCCAATCAGCTACTGTTAGACCCGGCTTCGAGGCCGGAAGTCAATTACCATGCCTTTCCACGGCAGAGGCCGATCCCTGTAACTGAGAGAATGGGGTCACACAATCACAAACACCCGCCAGGCTCTGGGTTCCCTGCTCAGAAAATCCAGGGGAAGTCGGAGGGATAGGATGTACAAAATGGGTACTGCTCCGGCTCGCCCAGGGATTCCACGCCCGGGGCTGTATCTTACCATGGCTCATGAGGGCTGAAGCCTCTCCCTGTACCCGACAGAAACGGGTCAGTGTTTCCCACACAGCCTCCAGACCATGGGGTCTCAGCTCAGAAACTTACAGGGAAGGCTGGAGAAGTGGGAGACACAGAATCCCAAGCAGCCCCTCCAGGGGGTATGCAGCGAGAACAAAATCCCAAGGAGACATATGCCTGAATCCTGAAAGCCAGCAAACACTTCCTCTCCACTCCGATACTCCCGGGACAGGACCGAGGGATGCGAGACCCAGAATCCCAAAAAACCTGCTACGAGCCCCGGCCTCCAGACCCTGAGTCATTACGATGGCCCACGATGGCTGGAGCCTGAGAGAAGGCGGTCACCCTGTACCTGAGAGAAAGGGGTCACAGACCCGAAACAGCCTCCAGACACTGGGGTCTCAGCACAGAAACTCCTCGGAAAGTTCCGAAGGATTGGAGACACAGAAAGGGAAGTGCCCGCTCGCCCCGCGCCTCCAGGCCCGGGGCTGCTCGCCCCGCGCCTCCAGGCCCGGGGCTGCTCGCCCCGGGCCTCCACGAACGGGGCTGCTCGCCCCGGGCCTCAACGCCCGGCACTCCTCGCCCCTGGCCTCCACGCCCGGAGCTGCTCGCCCTGGCTCAATATGACTGAAGCCGTTCCTGTACCTGAGAGAAGGGGTCACACAAACACAAACACGCTCCAGGCCCTGGGTTCCCTGCTCAGAAAATCCCGGGCAAGTTCCGAGGGATCGGATACGCCAAATGGGTAGTGCTCCTGGTCGACCCGGGCCTCCACGCCCGGGGCTGTATCTTACCATGGCGCACAGGGCGGAAGCCTCTCCCTGTCAGTGACAGAAACGGGCCAGTGTTTCCCACACAGAGTCCAGACCTTGGGGTCTCAGCTAAGAATCTTACGGGGAAGGATGGAGAAGTGGGAGACAAAGAATTCCAAGCAGCCCTACCAGGGACTATACTACAAGCCTAAAATCCCAAGGAAACATATGCCTGAATCCTGAAAAGCCAACAACCCTTCCTCTCCACTCCGGTTCTCCCGGGTCAGGACCGAGGGATGCGAGACCCAGAATCCCAAACACCTGCTACGAGCCCCGGCCTCCAGGCCCTGAGTCATTACGATGGCTCACCATGGTTGGAGCCTGAGAGAAGGCAGTCACCCTGTACCTGAGAGAAAGGGGTCACAGAACCCGAAACAGCCTCCAGACACTGGGGTCTCAGCTCAGAAACTCCCCGGAAAGTTCCGAGGGATTGGAGACACAGAATGGGAAGTGCACCGCTCGCCCCGGGCCTCCGGGCCCGGGGCTGCTGGCCCCGGGCCTCCCGGCCCGGGGCTACTCGCCCCGGGCCTCCAGGCCCGGGGCTGCTCGCCCCGGGCCTCCACGACCGGGGCTGCTCGCCCCGGGCCTCCACGCCCGGGGCTGCTCACCCCGGGCCTCCACGCCAGGGGCTGCTCGCCCCGGGCCTCCAGGCCCGGGGCTGCTCGCCCCGGGCCTCCTCGCCCGGGGCTGCTCGCCCCGGGCCTCCTCGCCCGGGGCTGCTCGCCCCGGGCCTCCACGCCCGGGGCTGCTCGCCCCGGGCCTCCACGCCCGGGGCTGCTCGCCCCGGGCCTCCACGCCCGGGGCTGCTCGCCATGGCTCACTATCACTGAAGCCGTTCCCGTACCTTAGAGAAGGGGTCACACAAACACAAACACCCTCCAGGCCCTGGGTTCCCTGCTCAGAAAATCCCGGGCAAGTTCCGAGGGATGGGATACGCCAAATGGGTTGTGCTCCTGGTCGACCCGGGCCTCCACGCCCGGGGCTCTATCTTAACATGGCGCATCAGGGCTGAAGCCTCTCCCTGTCAGTGACAGAAACGGGCCAGTGTTTCCCACACGGAGTCCAGACCTTGGGGTCTCAGCTCAGAAACTTATGGGGAAGGATGGAGAAGTGGGAGACACAGAATTCCAAGCAGCCCTACCAGGGACTATACTACAAGCCTAAAATCCCAAGGAGACATATGCCTGAATCCTGAAAAGCCAACAACCCTTCCTCTCCACTCCGGTACTCCCGGGTCAGGACCGGGGGATGCGAGACCCAGAATCCCAAACACCTGCTACGAGCCCCGGCCTCCAGGCCCTGAGTCATTACGATGGCTCACCATGGCTGGAGCCAGAGAGAAGGCATTCACCCTGTACCTGCGAGAAAGAGGTCACAGAACCCGAAACAGCCTCCAGACACTGGGGTCTCAGCTCAGAAACTCCCCGGAAAGTTCCGAGGGATTGGAGAGACAGAATGGGAAGTGCCTCCTCGCCCGGGGCTGCTCGCCCCGGGCCTCCTCGCCCGGGGCTGCTCGCCCCGGGCCTCCAGGCCCGGGGCTGCTCGCCCCGGGCCTCCAGGCCCGGGGCTGCTCGCCCCGGGCCTCCAGGCCCGGGGCTGCTCGCCCCGGGCCTCCAGGCCCGGGGCTGCTCGCCCCGGGCCTCCAGGCCCGGGGCTGCTCGCCCCGGGCCTCCAGGCCCGGGGCTGCTCGCCCCGGGCCTCCAGGCCCGGGGCTGCTCGCCCCGGGCCTCCAGGCCCGGGGCTGCTCGCCCCGGGCCTCCAGGCCCGGGGCTGCTCGCCCCGGGCCTCCAGGCCCGGGGCTGCTCGCCCCGGGCCTCCAGGCCCGGGGCTGCTCGCCCCGGGCCTCCAGGCCCGGGGCTGCTCGCCCCGGGCCTCCAGGCCCGGGGCTGCTCGCCCCGGGCCTCCAGGCCCGGGGCTGCTCGCCCCGGGCCTCCAGGCCCGGGGCTGCTCGCCCCGGGCCTCCAGGCCCGGGGCTGCTCGCCCCGGGCCTCCAGGCCCGGGGCTGCTCGCCCCGGGCCTCCAGGCCCGGGGCTGCTCGCCCCGGGCCTCCAGGCCCGGGGCTGCTCGCCCCGGGCCTCCAGGCCCGGGGCTGCTCGCCCCGGGCCTCCAGGCCCGGGGCTGCTCGCCCCGGGCCTCCAGGCCCGGGGCTGCTCGCCCCGGGCCTCCAGGCCCGGGGCTGCTCGCCCCGGGCCTCCAGGCCCGGGGCTGCTCGCCCCGGGCCTCCAGGCCCGGGGCTGCTCGCCCCGGGCCTCCAGGCCCGGGGCTGCTCGCCCCGGGCCTCCAGGCCCGGGGCTGCTCGCCCCGGGCCTCCAGGCCCGGGGCTGCTCGCCCCGGGCCTCCAGGCCCGGGGCTGCTCGCCCCGGGCCTCCAGGCCCGGGGCTGCTCGCCCCGGGCCTCCAGGCCCGGGGCTGCTCGCCCCGGGCCTCCAGGCCCGGGGCTGCTCGCCCCGGGCCTCCAGGCCCGGGGCTGCTCGCCCCGGGCCTCCAGGCCCGGGGCTGCTCGCCCCGGGCCTCCAGGCCCGGGGCTGCTCGCCCCGGGCCTCCAGGCCCGGGGCTGCTCGCCCCGGGCCTCCAGGCCCGGGGCTGCTCGCCCCGGGCCTCCAGGCCCGGGGCTGCTCGCCCCGGGCCTCCAGGCCCGGGGCTGCTCGCCCCGGGCCTCCAGGCCCGGGGCTGCTCGCCCCGGGCCTCCAGGCCCGGGGCTGCTCGCCCCGGGCCTCCAGGCCCGGGGCTGCTCGCCCCGGGCCTCCAGGCCCGGGGCTGCTCGCCCCGGGCCTCCAGGCCCGGGGCTGCTCGCCCCGGGCCTCCAGGCCCGGGGCTGCTCGCCCCGGGCCTCCAGGCCCGGGGCTGCTCGCCCCGGGCCTCCAGGCCCGGGGCTGCTCGCCCCGGGCCTCCAGGCCCGGGGCTGCTCGCCCCGGGCCTCCAGGCCCGGGGCTGCTCGCCCCGGGCCTCCAGGCCCGGGGCTGCTCGCCCCGGGCCTCCAGGCCCGGGGCTGCTCGCCCCGGGCCTCCAGGCCCGGGGCTGCTCGCCCCGGGCCTCCAGGCCCGGGGCTGCTCGCCCCGGGCCTCCAGGCCCGGGGCTGCTCGCCCCGGGCCTCCAGGCCCGGGGCTGCTCGCCCCGGGCCTCCAGGCCCGGGGCTGCTCGCCCCGGGCCTCCAGGCCCGGGGCTGCTCGCCCCGGGCCTCCAGGCCCGGGGCTGCTCGCCCCGGGCCTCCAGGCCCGGGGCTGCTCGCCCCGGGCCTCCAGGCCCGGGGCTGCTCGCCCCGGGCCTCCAGGCCCGGGGCTGCTCGCCCCGGGCCTCCAGGCCCGGGGCTGCTCGCCCCGGGCCTCCAGGCCCGGGGCTGCTCGCCCCGGGCCTCCAGGCCCGGGGCTGCTCGCCCCGGGCCTCCAGGCCCGGGGCTGCTCGCCCCGGGCCTCCAGGCCCGGGGCTGCTCGCCCCGGGCCTCCAGGCCCGGGGCTGCTCGCCCCGGGCCTCCAGGCCCGGGGCTGCTCGCCCCGGGCCTCCAGGCCCGGGGCTGCTCGCCCCGGGCCTCCAGGCCCGGGGCTGCTCGCCCCGGGCCTCCAGGCCCGGGGCTGCTCGCCCCGGGCCTCCAGGCCCGGGGCTGCTCGCCCCGGGCCTCCAGGCCCGGGGCTGCTCGCCCCGGGCCTCCAGGCCCGGGGCTGCTCGCCCCGGGCCTCCAGGCCCGGGGCTGCTCGCCCCGGGCCTCCAGGCCCGGGGCTGCTCGCCCCGGGCCTCCAGGCCCGGGGCTGCTCGCCCCGGGCCTCCAGGCCCGGGGCTGCTCGCCCCGGGCCTCCAGGCCCGGGGCTGCTCGCCCCGGGCCTCCAGGCCCGGGGCTGCTCGCCCCGGGCCTCCAGGCCCGGGGCTGCTCGCCCCGGGCCTCCAGGCCCGGGGCTGCTCGCCCCGGGCCTCCAGGCCCGGGGCTGCTCGCCCCGGGCCTCCAGGCCCGGGGCTGCTCGCCCCGGGCCTCCAGGCCCGGGGCTGCTCGCCCCGGGCCTCCAGGCCCGGGGCTGCTCGCCCCGGGCCTCCAGGCCCGGGGCTGCTCGCCCCGGGCCTCCAGGCCCGGGGCTGCTCGCCCCGGGCCTCCAGGCCCGGGGCTGCTCGCCCCGGGCCTCCAGGCCCGGGGCTGCTCGCCCCGGGCCTCCAGGCCCGGGGCTGCTCGCCCCGGGCCTCCAGGCCCGGGGCTGCTCGCCCCGGGCCTCCAGGCCCGGGGCTGCTCGCCCCGGGCCTCCAGGCCCGGGGCTGCTCGCCCCGGGCCTCCAGGCCCGGGGCTGCTCGCCCCGGGCCTCCAGGCCCGGGGCTGCTCGCCCCGGGCCTCCAGGCCCGGGGCTGCTCGCCCCGGGCCTCCAGGCCCGGGGCTGCTCGCCCCGGGCCTCCAGGCCCGGGGCTGCTCGCCCCGGGCCTCCAGGCCCGGGGCTGCTCGCCCCGGGCCTCCAGGCCCGGGGCTGCTCGCCCCGGGCCTCCAGGCCCGGGGCTGCTCGCCCCGGGCCTCCAGGCCCGGGGCTGCTCGCCCCGGGCCTCCAGGCCCGGGGCTGCTCGCCCCGGGCCTCCAGGCCCGGGGCTGCTCGCCCCGGGCCTCCAGGCCCGGGGCTGCTCGCCCCGGGCCTCCAGGCCCGGGGCTGCTCGCCCCGGGCCTCCAGGCCCGGGGCTGCTCGCCCCGGGCCTCCAGGCCCGGGGCTGCTCGCCCCGGGCCTCCAGGCCCGGGGCTGCTCGCCCCGGGCCTCCAGGCCCGGGGCTGCTCGCCCCGGGCCTCCAGGCCCGGGGCTGCTCGCCCCGGGCCTCCAGGCCCGGGGCTGCTCGCCCCGGGCCTCCAGGCCCGGGGCTGCTCGCCCCGGGCCTCCAGGCCCGGGGCTGCTCGCCCCGGGCCTCCAGGCCCGGGGCTGCTCGCCCCGGGCCTCCAGGCCCGGGGCTGCTCGCCCCGGGCCTCCAGGCCCGGGGCTGCTCGCCCCGGGCCTCCAGGCCCGGGGCTGCTCGCCCCGGGCCTCCAGGCCCGGGGCTGCTCGCCCCGGGCCTCCAGGCCCGGGGCTGCTCGCCCCGGGCCTCCAGGCCCGGGGCTGCTCGCCCCGGGCCTCCAGGCCCGGGGCTGCTCGCCCCGGGCCTCCAGGCCCGGGGCTGCTCGCCCCGGGCCTCCAGGCCCGGGGCTGCTCGCCCCGGGCCTCCAGGCCCGGGGCTGCTCGCCCCGGGCCTCCAGGCCCGGGGCTGCTCGCCCCGGGCCTCCAGGCCCGGGGCTGCTCGCCCCGGGCCTCCAGGCCCGGGGCTGCTCGCCCCGGGCCTCCAGGCCCGGGGCTGCTCGCCCCGGGCCTCCAGGCCCGGGGCTGCTCGCCCCGGGCCTCCAGGCCCGGGGCTGCTCGCCCCGGGCCTCCAGGCCCGGGGCTGCTCGCCCCGGGCCTCCAGGCCCGGGGCTGCTCGCCCCGGGCCTCCAGGCCCGGGGCTGCTCGCCCCGGGCCTCCAGGCCCGGGGCTGCTCGCCCCGGGCCTCCAGGCCCGGGGCTGCTCGCCCCGGGCCTCCAGGCCCGGGGCTGCTCGCCCCGGGCCTCCAGGCCCGGGGCTGCTCGCCCCGGGCCTCCAGGCCCGGGGCTGCTCGCCCCGGGCCTCCAGGCCCGGGGCTGCTCGCCCCGGGCCTCCAGGCCCGGGGCTGCTCGCCCCGGGCCTCCAGGCCCGGGGCTGCTCGCCCCGGGCCTCCAGGCCCGGGGCTGCTCGCCCCGGGCCTCCAGGCCCGGGGCTGCTCGCCCCGGGCCTCCAGGCCCGGGGCTGCTCGCCCCGGGCCTCCAGGCCCGGGGCTGCTCGCCCCGGGCCTCCAGGCCCGGGGCTGCTCGCCCCGGGCCTCCAGGCCCGGGGCTGCTCGCCCCGGGCCTCCAGGCCCGGGGCTGCTCGCCCCGGGCCTCCAGGCCCGGGGCTGCTCGCCCCGGGCCTCCAGGCCCGGGGCTGCTCGCCCCGGGCCTCCAGGCCCGGGGCTGCTCGCCCCGGGCCTCCAGGCCCGGGGCTGCTCGCCCCGGGCCTCCAGGCCCGGGGCTGCTCGCCCCGGGCCTCCAGGCCCGGGGCTGCTCGCCCCGGGCCTCCAGGCCCGGGGCTGCTCGCCCCGGGCCTCCAGGCCCGGGGCTGCTCGCCCCGGGCCTCCAGGCCCGGGGCTGCTCGCCCCGGGCCTCCAGGCCCGGGGCTGCTCGCCCCGGGCCTCCAGGCCCGGGGCTGCTCGCCCCGGGCCTCCAGGCCCGGGGCTGCTCGCCCCGGGCCTCCAGGCCCGGGGCTGCTCGCCCCGGGCCTCCAGGCCCGGGGCTGCTCGCCCCGGGCCTCCAGGCCCGGGGCTGCTCGCCCCGGGCCTCCAGGCCCGGGGCTGCTCGCCCCGGGCCTCCAGGCCCGGGGCTGCTCGCCCCGGGCCTCCAGGCCCGGGGCTGCTCGCCCCGGGCCTCCAGGCCCGGGGCTGCTCGCCCCGGGCCTCCAGGCCCGGGGCTGCTCGCCCCGGGCCTCCAGGCCCGGGGCTGCTCGCCCCGGGCCTCCAGGCCCGGGGCTGCTCGCCCCGGGCCTCCACGCCCGGGGCTGCTCGCCCCGGGCCTCCACGCCCGGGGCTGCTCGCCCCGGGCCTCCACGCCCGGGGCTGCTCGCCCCGGGCCTCCACGCCCGGGGCTGCTCGCCATGGCTCACTATGACTGAAGCCGTTCCTGTACCTTAGAGAAGGGGTCACACAAACACAAACACCCTCCAGGCCCTGGGTTCCCTGCTCAGAAAATCCCGGGCAAGTTCCGAGGGATCGGATTCGCCAAATGGGTAGTGCTCCTGGTCGACCTGGGCCTCCACGCCCGGGGCTCTATCTTTCCATGGCGCATCAGGGCTGAAGCCTCTCCCTGTCAGTGACAGAAACGGGCCAGTGTTTCCCACACAGAGTCCAGACCTTGGGGTCTCAGCTCAGAAACTTACGGGGAAGGATGGAGAAGTGGGAGACACAGAATTCCAAGCAGCCCTACCAGGGACTATACTACAAGCCTAAAATCCCAAGGAGACATATGCCTGAATCCTGAAAAGCCAACAACCCTTCCTCTCCACTCCGGTACTCCCGGGTCAGGACCGAGGGATGCGAGACCCAGAATCCCAAACACCTGCTACGAGCCCCGGCCTCCAGGCCCTGATTCATTACGATGGCTCACCATGGTTGGAGCCTGAGAGAAGGCAGTCACCCTGTACCTGAGAGAAAGGGGTCACAGAACCCGAAACAGCCTCCGGACACTGGGGTCTCAGCTCAGAAACTCCCCGGAAAGTTCCGAGGGATTGGAGACACAGAATGGGAAGTGCCACGCTCGCCCCGGGCCTCCACGCCCGGGGCTGCTCGCCCCGGGCCTCCACGCCCGGGGCTACTCGCCATGGCTCACGAGGACTGAAGCCATTCCTGTACCTGAGAGAAGGGGTCACACAAACACAAACACCCTCCAGGCCCTGGGTTCCCTGCTCAGAAAATCCCGGGCAAGTTCCGAGGGATGGGATACGCCAAATGGGTTGTGCTCCTGGTCGACCCGGGCCTCCACGCCCGGGGCTCTATCTTAACATGGCGCATCAGGGCTGAAGCCTCTCCCTGTCAGTGACAGAAACGGGCCAGTGTTTCCCACACGGAGTCCAGACCTTGGGGTCTCAGCTCAGAAACTTATGGGGAAGGATGGAGAAGTGGGAGACACAGAATTCCAAGCAGCCCTACCAGGGACTATACTACAAGCCTAAAATCCCAAGGAGACATATGCCTGAATCCTGAAAAGCCAACAACCCTTCCTCTCCACTCCGGTACTCCCGGGTCAGGACCGGGGGATGCGAGACCCAGAATCCCAAACACCTGCTACGAGCCCCGGCCTCCAGGCCCTGAGTCATTACGATGGCTCACCATGGCTGGAGCCTGAGAGAAGGCAGTCACCCTGTACCTGCGAGAAAGAGGTCACAGAACCCGAAACAGCCTCCAGACACTGGGGTCTCAGCTCAGAAACTCCCCGGAAAGTTCCGAGGGATTGGAGACACAGAATGGGAAGTGCCCCGCTCGCCCCGGGCCCCCGGGCCCGGGGCCGCTCGCCCCGGGCCCCCGGGCCCGGGGCCGCTCGCCCCGGGCCCCCGGGCCCGGGGCCGCTCGCCCCGGGCCCCCGGGCCCGGGGCCGCTCGCCCCGGGCCCCCGGGCCCGGGGCCGCTCGCCCCGGGCCCCCGGGCCCGGGGCCGCTCGCCCCGGGCCCCCGGGCCCGGGGCCGCTCGCCCCGGGCCCCCGGGCCCGGGGCCGCTCGCCCCGGGCCTCCACGCCCGGGGCCGCTCGCCCCGGGCCTCCGGGCCCGGGGCTGCTCGCCCCGGGCCTCCACGCCCGGGGCTGCTCGCCCCGGGCCTCCACGCCCGGGGCTGCTCGCCATGGCTCACTATGACTGAAGCCGTTCCTGTACCTTAGAGAAGGGGTCACACAAACACAAACACCCTCCAGGCCCTGGGTTCCCTGCTCAGAAAATCCCGGGCAAGTTCCGAGGGATCGGATTCGCCAAATGGGTAGTGCTCCTGGTCGACCTGGGCCTCCACGCCCGGGGCTCTATCTTTCCATGGCGCATCAGGGCTGAAGCCTCTCCCTGTCAGTGACAGAAACGGGCCAGTGTTTCCCACACAGAGTCCAGACCTTGGGGTCTCAGCTCAGAAACTTACGGGGAAGGATGGAGAAGTGGGAGACACAGAATTCCAAGCAGCCCTACCAGGGACTATACTACAAGCCTAAAATCCCAAGGAGACATATGCCTGAATCCTGAAAAGCCAACAACCCTTCCTCTCCACTCCGGTACTCCCGGGTCAGGACCGAGGGATGCGAGACCCAGAATCCCAAACACCTGCTACGAGCCCCGGCCTCCAGGCCCTGATTCATTACGATGGCTCACCATGGTTGGAGCCTGAGAGAAGGCAGTCACCCTGTACCTGAGAGAAAGGGGTCACAGAACCCGAAACAGCCTCCGGACACTGGGGTCTCAGCTCAGAAACTCCCCGGAAAGTTCCGAGGGATTGGAGACACAGAATGGGAAGTGCCACGCTCGCCCCGGGCCTCCACGCCCGGGGCTGCTCGCCCCGGGCCTCCACGCCCGGGGCTACTCGCCATGGCTCACGAGGACTGAAGCCATTCCTGTACCTGAGAGAAGGGGTCACACAAACACAAACACCCTCCAGGCCCTGGGTTCCCTGCTCAGAAAATCCCGGGCAAGTTCCGAGGGATCGGATACGCCAAATGCGTAGTGCTCCTGGTCGACCCGGGCCTCCACACCCGGGGCTGTATCTTACCATGGCGCACAGGGCGGAAGCCTCTCCCTGTCAGTGACAGAAACGGGCCAGTGTTTCCCACACAGAGTCCAGACCTTGGGGTCTCAGCTAAGAATCTTACGGGGAAGGATGGAGAAGTGGGAGACAAAGAATTCCAAGCAGCCCTACCAGGGACTATACTACAAGCCTAAAATCCCAAGGAAACATATGCCTGAATCCTGAAAAGCCAACAACCCTTCCTCTCCACTCCGGTTCTCCCGGGTCAGGACCGAGGGATGCGAGACCCAGAATCCCAAACACCTGCTACGAGCCCCGGCCTCCAGGCCCTGAGTCATTACGATGGCTCACCATGGCTGGAGCCTGAGAGAAGGCAGTCACCCTGTACCTGCGAGAAAGAGGTCACAGAACCCGAAACAGCCTCCAGACACTGGGGTCTCAGCTCAGAAACTCCCCGGAAAGTTCCGAGGGATTGGAGACACAGAATGGGAAGTGCCCCGCTCGCCCCGGGCCTCCAGGCCCGGGGCTGCTGGCCCCGGGCCTCCAGGCCCGGGGCTGCTGGCCCCGGGCCTCCAGGCCCGGGGCTGCTGGCCCCGGGCCTCCAGGCCCGGGGCTGCTGGCCCCGGGCCTCCAGGCCCGGGGCTGCTGGCCCCGGGCCTCCAGGCCCGGGGCTGCTGGCCCCGGGCCTCCAGGCCCGGGGCTGCTGGCCCCGGGCCTCCAGGCCCGGGGCTGCTGGCCCCGGGCCTCCAGGCCCGGGGCTGCTGGCCCCGGGCCTCCAGGCCCGGGGCTGCTGGCCCCGGGCCTCCAGGCCCGGGGCTGCTGGCCCCGGGCCTCCAGGCCCGGGGCTGCTGGCCCCGGGCCTCCAGGCCCGGGGCTGCTGGCCCCGGGCCTCCAGGCCCGGGGCTGCTGGCCCCGGGCCTCCAGGCCCGGGGCTGCTGGCCCCGGGCCTCCAGGCCCGGGGCTGCTGGCCCCGGGCCTCCAGGCCCGGGGCTGCTGGCCCCGGGCCTCCAGGCCCGGGGCTGCTGGCCCCGGGCCTCCAGGCCCGGGGCTGCTGGCCCCGGGCCTCCAGGCCCGGGGCTGCTGGCCCCGGGCCTCCAGGCCCGGGGCTGCTGGCCCCGGGCCTCCAGGCCCGGGGCTGCTGGCCCCGGGCCTCCAGGCCCGGGGCTGCTGGCCCCGGGCCTCCAGGCCCGGGGCTGCTGGCCCCGGGCCTCCAGGCCCGGGGCTGCTGGCCCCGGGCCTCCAGGCCCGGGGCTGCTGGCCCCGGGCCTCCAGGCCCGGGGCTGCTGGCCCCGGGCCTCCAGGCCCGGGGCTGCTGGCCCCGGGCCTCCAGGCCCGGGGCTGCTGGCCCCGGGCCTCCAGGCCCGGGGCTGCTGGCCCCGGGCCTCCAGGCCCGGGGCTGCTGGCCCCGGGCCTCCAGGCCCGGGGCTGCTGGCCCCGGGCCTCCAGGCCCGGGGCTGCTGGCCCCGGGCCTCCAGGCCCGGGGCTGCTGGCCCCGGGCCTCCAGGCCCGGGGCTGCTGGCCCCGGGCCTCCAGGCCCGGGGCTGCTGGCCCCGGGCCTCCAGGCCCGGGGCTGCTGGCCCCGGGCCTCCAGGCCCGGGGCTGCTGGCCCCGGGCCTCCAGGCCCGGGGCTGCTGGCCCCGGGCCTCCAGGCCCGGGGCTGCTGGCCCCGGGCCTCCAGGCCCGGGGCTGCTGGCCCCGGGCCTCCAGGCCCGGGGCTGCTGGCCCCGGGCCTCCAGGCCCGGGGCTGCTGGCCCCGGGCCTCCAGGCCCGGGGCTGCTCGGCCCGGGCCTCCAGGCCCGGGGCTGCTCGGCCCCGGGCCTCCAGGCCCGGGGCTGCTCGGCCCCGGGCCTCCACGCCCGGGGCTGCTCGGCCCCGGGCCTCCACGCCCGGGGCTGCTCGGCCCCGGGCCTCCACGCCCGGGGCTGCTCGCCCCGGGCCTCCACGCCCGGGGCTGCTCGGCCCCGGGCCTCCACGCCCGGGGCTGCTCGGCCCCGGGCCTCCACGCCCGGGGCTGCTCGCCCCGGGCCTCCACGCCCGGGGCTGCTCGGCCCCGGGCCTCCACGCCCGGGGCTGCTCGCCCCGGGCCTCCACGCCCGGGGCTGCTCGCCCCGGGCCTCCACGCCCGGGGCTGCTCGCCCCGGGCCTCCACGCCCGGGGCTGCTCGCCCCGGGCCTCCACGCCCGGGCTGCTAGCCATGGCTCACTATGACTGAAGCCGTTCCTGTACCTGAGAGAAGGGGTCACACAAACACAAACACCCTCCAGGCCCTGGGTTCCCTGCTCAGAAAATCCCGGGCAAGTTCCGAGGGATCGGATACAGCAAATGGGTAGTGCTCCTGGTCGACCCGGGCCTCCACGCCCGGGGCTCTATCTTACCATGGCGCATCAAGGCTGAAGCCTCTCCCTGTCAGTGACAGAAACGGGCCAGTGTTTCCCACACAGAGTCCAGACCTTGGTGTCTCAGCTACGAAACTTACGGGGAAGGATGGAGAAGTGGGAGACACAGAATTCCAAGCAGCCCTACCAGGGACTATACTACAAGCCTAAAATCCCAAGAAGAGCCAACAAGCCATCCTCTCCACTCCGGTACCCCCGGGTCAGGACCGAGGGATGCGAGACCCAGAATCCCAAACACCTGCTACGAGCCCCGGCCTCCAGGCCCTGAGTCATTACGATGGCTCACCATGGCTGGAGCCTGAGAGAAGGCAGTCACCCTGTACCTGAGAGACAGGGGTCACAGAACGCGAAACAGCCTCCTGACCCTGGGGTCTCAGCTCAGAAACTCCCCGGAAAGTTCCCAGGGATTGGAGACACAGAATGGGAAGTGCCCCACTCGCCCCGGGCCCCCGGGCCCGGGGCTGCTCGCCCCGGGCCTCCACGCCGGGGGCTCCTCGCCCCGGGCCTCCAGGCCCGGGGCTGCTCGCCCCGGGCCTCCACGCCCGGGGCTGCTCGCCCCGGGCCGCCACGCCCGGGGCTGCTCGCCATGGCTATGACTGAAACCGTTCCTGTACCTGAGAGAAGGGGTCACACACACACAAACACACTCCAGGCCCTGGGTTCCCTGCCCGAAAATCCCGGGCAAGTTCCGAGGGATCAGATACGCCAAATGGGTAGTGCTCCTGGTCGACCCGGGCCTCGACGCCTGGGGCTCTATCTTACCATGGCGCATCAGGGCTGAAGCCTCTCCCTGTCAGTGACAGAAACGGGCCAGTGTTTCCCACACAGACTCCAGACCTTGGGGTCTCAGCTAAGAAACTTACGGGGAAGGATGGAGAAGTGGGAGACACAGAAATCCAAGCAGCCCTACCAGGGACTATACTACAAGCCTAAAATCCCAAGGAGACATATGCCTGATTCCTGAAAAGCCAACAACCCTTCCTCTCCACTCCGGTACTCCCGGGTCAGGACCGAGGGATGCGAGACCCAGAATCCCAAACACCTGCTACGAGCCCCGGCCTCCAGGCCCTGAGTCATTACGATGGCTCACCATGGCTGGAGCCTGAGAGAAGGCAGTCACCCTGTACCTGAGAGAAAGGTGCACAGAACCCGAAACAGCCTCCAGACACTGGGGTCTCAGCTCAGAAACTCCCCGGAAAGTTCCGAGGGATTGGAGACACAGAATGGGAAGTGCCCCGCTCGCCCCGGGCCTCCAGGCCCGGGGCTGCTCGCCCCGGGCCTCCAGGCCCGGGGCTGCTCGCCCCGGGCCTCCAGGCCCGGGGCTGCTCGCCCCGGGCCTCCAGGCCCGGGGCTGCTCGCCCCGGGCCTCCAGGCCCGGGGCTGCTCGCCCCGGGCCTCCACTACCGGGGCTGCTCGCCCCGGGCCTCCACGCCCGGGGCTGCTCGCCCCGGGCCTCCACTACCGGGGCTGCTCGCCCCGGGCCTCCACTACCGGGGCTGCTCGCCCCGGGCCTCCACGCCCGGGGCTGCTCGCCCCGGGCCTCCACGCCCGGGGCTGCTCGCCCCGGGCCTCCACGCCCGGGGCTGCTCGCCCCGGGCCTCCACGCCCGGGGCTGCTCGCCCCGGGCCTCCACGCCCGGGGCTGCTCGCCCCGGGCCTCCACGCACGGGGCTGCTCGCCCCGGGCCTCCACGCACGGGGCTGCTCGCCATGGCTATGACTGAAGCCGTTCCTGTACCTGAGAGAATGGGTCACACAAACACAAACACCCTCCAGGCCCTGGGTTCCCTGCTCGAAAATCCCGGGCAAGTTCCGAGGGATGGGATACGCCAAATGGGTTGTGCTCCTGGTCGACCCGGGCCTCCACGCCCGGGGCTCTATCTTAACATGGCGCATCAGGGCTGAAGCCTCTCCCTGTCAGTGACAGAAACGGGCCAGTGTTTCCCACACGGAGTCCAGACCTTGGGGTCTCAGCTCAGAAACTTATGGGGAAGGATGGAGAAGTGGGAGACACAGAATTCCAAGCAGCCCTACCAGGGACTATACTACAAGCCTAAAATCCCAAGGAGACATATGCCTGAATCCTGAAAAGCCAACAACCCTTCCTCTCCACTCCGGTACTCCCGGGTCAGGACCGGGGGATGCGAGACCCAGAATCCCAAACACCTGCTACGAGCCCCGGCCTCCAGGCCCTGAGTCATTACGATGGCTCACCATGGCTGGAGCCTGAGAGAAGGCAGTCACCCTGTACCTGCGAGAAAGAGGTCACAGAACCCGAAACAGCCTCCAGACACTGGGGTCTCAGCTCAGAAACTCCCCGGAAAGTTCCGAGGGATTGGAGACACAGAATGGGAAGTGCCCCGCTCGCCCCGGGCCCCCGGGCCCGGGGCCGCTCGCCCCGGGCCCCCGGGCCCGGGGCCGCTCGCCCCGGGCCCCCGGGCCCGGGGCCGCTCGCCCCGGGCCCCCGGGCCCGGGGCCGCTCGCCCCGGGCCCCCGGGCCCGGGGCCGCTCGCCCCGGGCCCCCGGGCCCGGGGCCGCTCGCCCCGGGCCCCCGGGCCCGGGGCCGCTCGCCCCGGGCCCCCGGGCCCGGGGCCGCTCGCCCCGGGCCCCCGGGCCCGGGGCCGCTCGCCCCGGGCCCCCGGGCCCGGGGCTGCTCGCCCCGGGCCTCCACGCCCGGGGCTGCTCGCCCCGGGCCTCCGGGCCCGGGGCTGCTCGCCCCGGGCCTCCACGCCCGGGGCTGCTCGCCCCGGGCCTCCACGCCCGGGGCTGCTCGCCATGGCTCACTATGACTGAAGCCGTTCCTGTACCTTAGAGAAGGGGTCACACAAACACAAACACCCTCCAGGCCCTGGGTTCCCTGCTCAGAAAATCCCGGGCAAGTTCCGAGGGATCGGATTCGCCAAATGGGTAGTGCTCCTGGTCGACCTGGGCCTCCACGCCCGGGGCTCTATCTTTCCATGGCGCATCAGGGCTGAAGCCTCTCCCTGTCAGTGACAGAAACGGGCCAGTGTTTCCCACACAGAGTCCAGACCTTGGGGTCTCAGCTCAGAAACTTACGGGGAAGGATGGAGAAGTGGGAGACACAGAATTCCAAGCAGCCCTACCAGGGACTATACTACAAGCCTAAAATCCCAAGGAGACATATGCCTGAATCCTGAAAAGCCAACAACCCTTCCTCTCCACTCCGGTACTCCCGGGTCAGGACCGAGGGATGCGAGACCCAGAATCCCAAACACCTGCTACGAGCCCCGGCCTCCAGGCCCTGATTCATTACGATGGCTCACCATGGTTGGAGCCTGAGAGAAGGCAGTCACCCTGTACCTGAGAGAAAGGGGTCACAGAACCCGAAACAGCCTCCGGACACTGGGGTCTCAGCTCAGAAACTCCCCGGAAAGTTCCGAGGGATTGGAGACACAGAATGGGAAGTGCCACGCTCGCCCCGGGCCTCCACGCCCGGGGCTGCTCGCCCCGGGCCTCCACGCCCGGGGCTACTCGCCATGGCTCACGAGGACTGAAGCCATTCCTGTACCTGAGAGAAGGGGTCACACAAACACAAACACCCTCCAGGCCCTGGGTTCCCTGCTCAGAAAATCCCGGGCAAGTTCCGAGGGATCGGATACGCCAAATGCGTAGTGCTCCTGGTCGACCCGGGCCTCCACACCCGGGGCTGTATCTTACCATGGCGCACAGGGCGGAAGCCTCTCCCTGTCAGTGACAGAAACGGGCCAGTGTTTCCCACACAGAGTCCAGACCTTGGGGTCTCAGCTAAGAATCTTACGGGGAAGGATGGAGAAGTGGGAGACAAAGAATTCCAAGCAGCCCTACCAGGGACTATACTACAAGCCTAAAATCCCAAGGAAACATATGCCTGAATCCTGAAAAGCCAACAACCCTTCCTCTCCACTCCGGTTCTCCCGGGTCAGGACCGAGGGATGCGAGACCCAGAATCCCAAACACCTGCTACGAGCCCCGGCCTCCAGGCCCTGAGTCATTACGATGGCTCACCATGGCTGGAGCCTGAGAGAAGGCAGTCACCCTGTACCTGCGAGAAAGAGGTCACAGAACCCGAAACAGCCTCCAGACACTGGGGTCTCAGCTCAGAAACTCCCCGGAAAGTTCCGAGGGATTGGAGACACAGAATGGGAAGTGCCCCGCTCGCCCCGGGCCTCCAGGCCCGGGGCTGCTGGCCCCGGGCCTCCAGGCCCGGGGCTGCTGGCCCCGGGCCTCCAGGCCCGGGGCTGCTGGCCCCGGGCCTCCAGGCCCGGGGCTGCTGGCCCCGGGCCTCCAGGCCCGGGGCTGCTGGCCCCGGGCCTCCAGGCCCGGGGCTGCTGGCCCCGGGCCTCCAGGCCCGGGGCTGCTGGCCCCGGGCCTCCAGGCCCGGGGCTGCTGGCCCCGGGCCTCCAGGCCCGGGGCTGCTGGCCCCGGGCCTCCAGGCCCGGGGCTGCTGGCCCCGGGCCTCCAGGCCCGGGGCTGCTGGCCCCGGGCCTCCAGGCCCGGGGCTGCTGGCCCCGGGCCTCCAGGCCCGGGGCTGCTGGCCCCGGGCCTCCAGGCCCGGGGCTGCTGGCCCCGGGCCTCCAGGCCCGGGGCTGCTGGCCCCGGGCCTCCAGGCCCGGGGCTGCTGGCCCCGGGCCTCCAGGCCCGGGGCTGCTGGCCCCGGGCCTCCAGGCCCGGGGCTGCTGGCCCCGGGCCTCCAGGCCCGGGGCTGCTGGCCCCGGGCCTCCAGGCCCGGGGCTGCTGGCCCCGGGCCTCCAGGCCCGGGGCTGCTGGCCCCGGGCCTCCAGGCCCGGGGCTGCTGGCCCCGGGCCTCCAGGCCCGGGGCTGCTGGCCCCGGGCCTCCAGGCCCGGGGCTGCTGGCCCCGGGCCTCCAGGCCCGGGGCTGCTGGCCCCGGGCCTCCAGGCCCGGGGCTGCTGGCCCCGGGCCTCCAGGCCCGGGGCTGCTGGCCCCGGGCCTCCAGGCCCGGGGCTGCTGGCCCCGGGCCTCCAGGCCCGGGGCTGCTGGCCCCGGGCCTCCAGGCCCGGGGCTGCTGGCCCCGGGCCTCCAGGCCCGGGGCTGCTGGCCCCGGGCCTCCAGGCCCGGGGCTGCTGGCCCCGGGCCTCCAGGCCCGGGGCTGCTGGCCCCGGGCCTCCAGGCCCGGGGCTGCTGGCCCCGGGCCTCCAGGCCCGGGGCTGCTGGCCCCGGGCCTCCAGGCCCGGGGCTGCTGGCCCCGGGCCTCCAGGCCCGGGGCTGCTGGCCCCGGGCCTCCAGGCCCGGGGCTGCTGGCCCCGGGCCTCCAGGCCCGGGGCTGCTGGCCCCGGGCCTCCAGGCCCGGGGCTGCTCGCCCCGGGCCTCCAGGCCCGGGGCTGCTGGCCCCGGGCCTCCAGGCCCGGGGCTGCTCGCCCCGGGCCTCCAGGCCCGGGGCTGCTGGCCCCGGGCCTCCAGGCCCGGGGCTGCTCGCCCCGGGCCTCCAGGCCCGGGGCTGCTCGCCCCGGGCCTCCAGGCCCGGGGCTGCTCGCCCCGGGCCTCCAGGCCCGGGGCTGCTCGCCCCGGGCCTCCAGGCCCGGGGCTGCTCGCCCCGGGCCTCCAGGCCCGGGGCTGCTCGCCCCGGGCCTCCAGGCCCGGGGCTGCTCGCCCCGGGCCTCCAGGCCCGGGGCTGCTCGCCCCGGGCCTCCAGGCCCGGGGCTGCTCGCCCCGGGCCTCCAGGCCCGGGGCTGCTCGCCCCGGGCCTCCAGGCCCGGGGCTGCTCGCCCCGGGCCTCCAGGCCCGGGGCTGCTCGCCCCGGGCCTCCAGGCCCGGGGCTGCTCGCCCCGGGCCTCCAGGCCCGGGGCTGCTCGCCCCGGGCCTCCAGGCCCGGGGCTGCTCGCCCCGGGCCTCCAGGCCCGGGGCTGCTCGCCCCGGGCCTCCACGCCCGGGGCTGCTCGCCCCGGGCCTCCACGCCCGGGGCTGCTCGCCCCGGGCCTCCACGCCCGGGGCTGCTCGCCCCGGGCCTCCACGCCCGGGGCTGCTCGCCATGGCTCACTATGACTGAAGCCGTTCCTGTACCTTAGAGAAGGGGTCACACAAACACAAACACCCTCCAGGCCCTGGGTTCCCTGCTCAGAAAATCCCGGGCAAGTTCCGAGGGATCGGATTCGCCAAATGGGTAGTGCTCCTGGTCGACCTGGGCCTCCACGCCCGGGGCTCTATCTTTCCATGGCGCATCAGGGCTGAAGCCTCTCCCTGTCAGTGACAGAAACGGGCCAGTGTTTCCCACACAGAGTCCAGACCTTGGGGTCTCAGCTCAGAAACTTACGGGGAAGGATGGAGAAGTGGGAGACACAGAATTCCAAGCAGCCCTACCAGGGACTATACTACAAGCCTAAAATCCCAAGGAGACATATGCCTGAATCCTGAAAAGCCAACAACCCTTCCTCTCCACTCCGGTACTCCCGGGTCAGGACCGAGGGATGCGAGACCCAGAATCCCAAACACCTGCTACGAGCCCCGGCCTCCAGGCCCTGATTCATTACGATGGCTCACCATGGTTGGAGCCTGAGAGAAGGCAGTCACCCTGTACCTGAGAGAAAGGGGTCACAGAACCCGAAACAGCCTCCGGACACTGGGGTCTCAGCTCAGAAACTCCCCGGAAAGTTCCGAGGGATTGGAGACACAGAATGGGAAGTGCCACGCTCGCCCCGGGCCTCCACGCCCGGGGCTGCTCGCCCCGGGCCTCCACGCCCGGGGCTACTCGCCATGGCTCACGAGGACTGAAGCCATTCCTGTACCTGAGAGAAGGGGTCACACAAACACAAACACCCTCCAGGCCCTGGGTTCCCTGCTCAGAAAATCCCGGGCAAGTTCCGAGGGATGGGATACGCCAAATGGGTTGTGCTCCTGGTCGACCCGGGCCTCCACGCCCGGGGCTCTATCTTAACATGGCGCATCAGGGCTGAAGCCTCTCCCTGTCAGTGACAGAAACGGGCCAGTGTTTCCCACACGGAGTCCAGACCTTGGGGTCTCAGCTCAGAAACTTATGGGGAAGGATGGAGAAGTGGGAGACACAGAATTCCAAGCAGCCCTACCAGGGACTATACTACAAGCCTAAAATCCCAAGGAGACATATGCCTGAATCCTGAAAAGCCAACAACCCTTCCTCTCCACTCCGGTACTCCCGGGTCAGGACCGGGGGATGCGAGACCCAGAATCCCAAACACCTGCTACGAGCCCCGGCCTCCAGGCCCTGAGTCATTACGATGGCTCACCATGGCTGGAGCCTGAGAGAAGGCAGTCACCCTGTACCTGCGAGAAAGAGGTCACAGAACCCGAAACAGCCTCCAGACACTGGGGTCTCAGCTCAGAAACTCCCCGGAAAGTTCCGAGGGATTGGAGACACAGAATGGGAAGTGCCCCGCTCGCCCCGGGCCCCCGGGCCCGGGGCCGCTCGCCCCGGGCCCCCGGGCCCGGGGCCGCTCGCCCCGGGCCCCCGGGCCCGGGGCCGCTCGCCCCGGGCCCCCGGGCCCGGGGCCGCTCGCCCCGGGCCCCCGGGCCCGGGGCCGCTCGCCCCGGGCCCCCGGGCCCGGGGCTGCTCGCCCCGGGCCTCCACGCCCGGGGCTGCTCGCCCCGGGCCTCCGGGCCCGGGGCTGCTCGCCCCGGGCCTCCGGGCCCGGGGCTGCTCGCCCCGGGCCTCCACGCCCGGGGCTGCTCGCCCCGGGCCTCCACGCCCGGGGCTGCTCGCCCCGGGCCTCCACGCCCGGGGCTGCTCGCCATGGCTCACTATGACTGAAGCCGTTCCTGTACCTTAGAGAAGGGGTCACACAAACACAAACACCCTCCAGGCCCTGGGTTCCCTGCTCAGAAAATCCCGGGCAAGTTCCGAGGGATCGGATTCGCCAAATGGGTAGTGCTCCTGGTCGACCTGGGCCTCCACGCCCGGGGCTCTATCTTTCCATGGCGCATCAGGGCTGAAGCCTCTCCCTGTCAGTGACAGAAACGGGCCAGTGTTTCCCACACAGAGTCCAGACCTTGGGGTCTCAGCTCAGAAACTTACGGGGAAGGATGGAGAAGTGGGAGACACAGAATTCCAAGCAGCCCTACCAGGGACTATACTACAAGCCTAAAATCCCAAGGAGACATATGCCTGAATCCTGAAAAGCCAACAACCCTTCCTCTCCACTCCGGTACTCCCGGGTCAGGACCGAGGGATGCGAGACCCAGAATCCCAAACACCTGCTACGAGCCCCGGCCTCCAGGCCCTGATTCATTACGATGGCTCACCATGGTTGGAGCCTGAGAGAAGGCAGTCACCCTGTACCTGAGAGAAAGGGGTCACAGAACCCGAAACAGCCTCCGGACACTGGGGTCTCAGCTCAGAAACTCCCCGGAAAGTTCCGAGGGATTGGAGACACAGAATGGGAAGTGCCACGCTCGCCCCGGGCCTCCACGCCCGGGGCTGCTCGCCCCGGGCCTCCACGCCCGGGGCTACTCGCCATGGCTCACGAGGACTGAAGCCATTCCTGTACCTGAGAGAAGGGGTCACACAAACACAAACACCCTCCAGGCCCTGGGTTCCCTGCTCAGAAAATCCCGGGCAAGTTCCGAGGGATGGGATACGCCAAATGGGTTGTGCTCCTGGTCGACCCGGGCCTCCACGCCCGGGGCTGTATCTTACCATGGCGCACAGGGCGGAAGCCTCTCCCTGTCAGTGACAGAAACGGGCCAGTGTTTCCCACACAGAGTCCAGACCTTGGGGTCTCAGCTAAGAATCTTACGGGGAAGGATGGAGAAGTGGGAGACAAAGAATTCCAAGCAGCCCTACCAGGGACTATACTACAAGCCTAAAATCCCAAGGAAACATATGCCTGAATCCTGAAAAGCCAACAACCCTTCCTCTCCACTCCGGTTCTCCCGGGTCAGGACCGAGGGATGCGAGACCCAGAATCCCAAACACCTGCTACGAGCCCCGGCCTCCAGGCCCTGAGTCATTACGATGGCTCACCATGGCTGGAGCCTGAGAGAAGGCAGTCACCCTGTACCTGCGAGAAAGAGGTCACAGAACCCGAAACAGCCTCCAGACACTGGGGTCTCAGCTCAGAAACTCCCCGGAAAGTTCCGAGGGATTGGAGACACAGAATGGCAAGTGCCCCGCTCGCCCCGGGCCTCCGGGCCCGGGGCTGCTCGCCCCGGGCCTCCGGGCCCGGGGCTGCTCGCCCCGGGCCTCCGGGCCCGGGGCTGCTCGCCCCGGGCCTCCGGGCCCGGGGCTGCTCGCCCCGGGCCTCCGGGCCCGGGGCTGCTCGCCCCGGGCCTCCGGGCCCGGGGCTGCTCGCCCCGGGCCTCCGGGCCCGGGGCTGCTCGCCCCGGGCCTCCGGGCCCGGGGCTGCTCGCCCCGGGCCTCCGGGCCCGGGGCTGCTCGCCCCGGGCCTCCGGGCCCGGGGCTGCTCGCCCCGGGCCTCCGGGCCCGGGGCTGCTCGCCCCGGGCCTCCGGGCCCGGGGCTGCTCGCCCCGGGCCTCCGGGCCCGGGGCTGCTCGCCCCGGGCCTCCGGGCCCGGGGCTGCTCGCCCCGGGCCTCCACGCCCGGGGCTGCTCGCCCCGGGCCTCCACGCCCGGGGCTGCTCGCCCCGGGCCTCCACGCCCGGGGCTGCTCGCCCCGGGCCTCCACGCCCGGGGCTGCTCGCCCCGGGCCTCCAGGCCCGGGGCTGCTGGCCCCGGGCCTCCAGGCCCGGGGCTGCTGGCCCCGGGCCTCCAGGCCCGGGGCTGCTGGCCCCGGGCCTCCAGGCCCGGGGCTGCTCGCCCCGGGCCTCCAGGCCCGGGGCTGCTCGCCCCGGGCCTCCAGGCCCGGGGCTGCTCGCCATGGCTCACTATGACTGAAGCCGTTCCTGTACCTTAGAGAAGGGGTCACACAAACACAAACACCCTCCAGGCCCTGGGTTCCCTGCTCAGAAAATCCCGGGCAAGTTCCGAGGGATCGGATTCGCCAAATGGGTAGTGCTCCTGGTCGACCTGGGCCTCCACGCCCGGGGCTCTATCTTTCCATGGCGCATCAGGGCTGAAGCCTCTCCCTGTCAGTGACAGAAACGGGCCAGTGTTTCCCACACAGAGTCCAGACCTTGGGGTCTCAGCTCAGAAACTTACGGGGAAGGATGGAGAAGTGGGAGACACAGAATTCCAAGCAGCCCTACCAGGGACTATACTACAAGCCTAAAATCCCAAGGAGACATATGCCTGAATCCTGAAAAGCCAACAACCCTTCCTCTCCACTCCGGTACTCCCGGGTCAGGACCGAGGGATACGAGACCCAGAATCACAAACACCTGCTACGAGCCCCGGCCTCCAGGCCCTGAGTCATTACGATGGCTCACCATGGTTGGAGCCTGACAGAAGGCAGTCACCCTGTACCTGAGAGAAAGGGGTCACAGAACCCGAAACAGCCTCCAGACACTGGGGTCTCAGCTCAGAAACTCCCCGGAAAGTTCCGAGGGATGGGAGACACAGAATGGGAAGTGCCCCGGGCCTCCAGGCCCGGGGCTGCTCGCCCCGGGCCTCCAGGCCCGGGGCTGCTCGCCCCGGGCCTCCACGCCCGCGGCTCCTCGCCCCGGGCCTCCAGGCCCGGGGCTGCTCGCCCCGGGCCTCCACGCCCGCGGCTCCTCGCCCCGGGCCTCCACGCCCGGGGCTCCTCGCCCCGGGCCTCCACGCCCGGGGCTGCTCGCCATGGCTCACTATGACTGAAGCCGTTCCTGTACCTGAGAGAAGGGGTCACACAAACACAAACACCCTCCAGGCCCTGGGTTCCCTGCTCAGAAAATCCCGGGCAAGTTCCGAGGGATCGGATTCGCCAAATGGGTAGTGCTCCTGGTCGACCCGGGCCTCCACGCCCGGGGCTCTATCTTTCCATGGCGCATCAGGGCTGAAGCCTCTCCCTGTCAGTGACAGAAACGGGCCAGTGTTTCCCACTCAGAGTCCAGACCTTGGGGTCTCAGCTCAGAAACTTACGGGGAAGGATGGAGAAGTGGGAGACACAGAATTCCAAGCAGCCCTACCAGGGACTATACTACAAGCCTAAAATCCCAAGGAGACATATGCCTGAATCCTGAAAAGCCAACAACCCTTCCTCTCCACTCCGGTACTCCCGGGTCAGGACCGAGGGATGCGAGACCCAGAATCCCAAACACCTGCTACGAGCCCCGGCCTCCAGGCCCTGAGTCATTACGATGGCTCACCATGGTTGGAGCCTGACAGAAGGCAGTCACCCTGTACCTGAGAGAAAGGGGTCACAGAACCCGAAACAGCCTCCAGACACTGGGGTCTCAGCTCAGAAACTCCCCGGAAAGTTCCGAGGGATTGGAGACACAGAATGGGAAGTGCCACGCTCGCCCCGGGCCTCCAGGCCCGGGGCTGCTCGCCCCGGGACTCCACGCCCGGGGCTACTCGCCATGGCTCACAATGACTGAAGCCGTTCCTGTACCTGAGAGAAGGGGTCACACAAACACAAACACCCTCCAGGCCCTGGGTTCCCTGCTCAGAAAATCCCGGGCAAGTTCCGAGGGATCGGATATGCCAAATGGGTAGTGCTCCTGGTCGACCCGGGCCTCCACGCCCGGGGCTCTATCTTACCATGGCACATCAGGGCTGATGCCTCTCCCTGTCAGTGACAGAAACGGGCCAGTGTTTCCCACACAGAGTCCAGACCTTGGGGTCTCATCTAAGAAACTTACAGGGAATAATGGAGAAGTGGGAGACACAGAATTCCAACTAGCCCTACCAGGGACTATACTACAAGCCTAAAATCCCAAGGAGACATATGCCTGAATCCTGAAAAGCCAACAACCCATCCTCTCCACTCCGGTACTCCCGGGTCAGGACCGAGGGATGCGAAACCCAGAATCCCAAACACCTGCCAGGAGCCCCGGCCTCCAGGCCCTGAGTCATTACGATGGCTCACCATGGCTGGAGCCTGAGAGAAGGCAGTCACCCTGTACCTGAGAGAAAGGGGTCACAGAACCCGAAACAGCCTACAGACACTGGGGTCTCAGCTCAGAAACTCCCCGGAAAGTTCCGAGGGATGGGAGACACAGAATGGGAAGTGCCCCGGGCCTCCAGGCCCGGGGCTGCTCGCCCCGGGCCTCCACGCCCGCGGCTCCTCGCCCCGGGCCTCCACGCCCGGGGCTCCTCGCCCCGGGCCTCCACGCCCGGGGCTGCTCGCCATGGCTCACTATGACTGAAGCCGTTCCTGTACCTGAGAGAAGGGGTCACACAAACACAAACACCCTCCAGGCCCTGGGTTCCCTGCTCAGAAAATCCCGGGCAAGTTCCGAGGGATCGGATTCGCCAAATGGGTAGTGCTCCTGGTCGACCCGGGCCTCCACGCCCGGGGCTCTATCTTTCCATGGCGCATCAGGGCTGAAGCCTCTCCCTGTCAGTGACAGAAACGGGCCAGTGTTTCCCACTCAGAGTCCAGACCTTGGGGTCTCAGCTCAGAAACTTACGGGGAAGGATGGAGAAGTGGGAGACACAGAATTCCAAGCAGCCCTACCAGGGACTATACTACAAGCCTAAAATCCCAAGGAGACATATGCCTGAATCCTGAAAAGCCAACAACCCTTCCTCTCCACTCCGGTACTCCCGGGTCAGGACCGAGGGATGCGAGACCCAGAATCCCAAACACCTGCTACGAGCCCCGGCCTCCAGGCCCTGAGTCATTACGATGGCTCACCATGGTTGGAGCCTGACAGAAGGCAGTCACCCTGTACCTGAGAGAAAGGGGTCACAGAACCCGAAACAGCCTCCAGACACTGGGGTCTCAGCTCAGAAACTCCCCGGAAAGTTCCGAGGGATTGGAGACACAGAATGGGAAGTGCCACGCTCGCCCCGGGCCTCCAGGCCCGGGGCTGCTCGCCCCGGGACTCCACGCCCGGGGCTACTCGCCATGGCTCACAATGACTGAAGCCGTTCCTGTACCTGAGAGAAGGGGTCAAACACAAACACCCTCCAGGCCCTGGGTTCCCTGCTCAGAAAATCCCGGGCAAGTTCCGAGGGATCGGATATGCCAAATGGGTAGTGCTCCTGGTCGACCCGGGCCTCCACGCCCGGGGCTCTATCTTACCATGGCACATCAGGGCTGAAGCCTCTCCCTGTCAGTGACAGAAACGGGCCAGTGTTTCCCACACAGAGTCCAGACCTTGGGGTCTCATCTAAGAAACTTACAGGGAATAATGGAGAAGTGGGAGACACAGAATTCCAACTAGCCCTACCAGGGACTATACTACAAGCCTAAAATCCCAAGGAGACATATGCCTGAATCCTGAAAAGCCAACAACCCATCCTCTCCACTCCGGTACTCCCGGATCAGGACCGAGGGATGCGAAACCCAGAATCCCAAACACCTGCCAGGAGCCCCGGCCTCCAGGCCCTGAGTCATTACGATGGCTCACCATGGCTGGAGCCTGAGAGAAGAGAGTCACCCTGTACCTGAGAGAAAGGGGTCACAGAACCCGAAACAGCCTACAGACACTGGGGTCTCAGCTCAGAAACTCCCCGGAAAGTTCCGAGGGAGTGGAGACACAGAATGGGAAGTGCCCCGGGCCTCCAGGCCGGGGCTGCTCGCCCCGGGCCTCCAGGCCCGGGGCTGCTCGCCCCGGGCCTCCAGGCCCGGGGCTGCTCGCCCCGGGCCTCCAGGCCCGGGGCTGCTCGCCCCGGGCCTCCAGGCCCGGGGCTGCTCGCCCCGGGCCTCCAGGCCCGGGGCTGCTCGCCCCGGGCCTCCAGGCCCGGGGCTGCTCGCCCCGGGCCTCCAGGCCCGGGGCTGCTCGCCCCGGGCCTCCAGGCCCGGGGCTGCTCGCCCCGGGCCCTCCAGGCCCGGGGCTGCTCGCCCCGGGCCTCCAGGCCCGGGGCTGCTCGCCCCCGGGCCTCCAGGCCCGGGGGCTGCTCGCCCCGGGCCTCCAGGCCCGGGGCTGCTCGCCCCGGGCCTCCAGGCCCGGGGCTGCTCGCCCCGGGCCTCCAGGCCCGGGGCTGCTCGCCCCGGGCCTCCCAGGCCCGGGGCTGCTCGCCCCGGGCCTCCAGGCCCGGGGCTGCTCGCCCCCGGGGCCTCCAGGCCCGGGGCTGCTCGCCCCGGGCCTCCAGGCCCGGGGCTGCTCGCCCCGGGCCTCCACGCCCCGGGGCTGCTCGCCCCGGGCCTCCAGGCCCGGGGCTGCTCGCCCCGGGCCTCCAGGCCCGGGGCTGCTCGCCCCGGGCCTCCACGCCCGGGGCTGCTCGCCCCGGGCCCTCCAGGCCCGGGGCTGCTCGCCCCGGGCCTCCAGGCCCGGGGCTGCTCGCCCCGGGCCTCCACGCCCGGGGCTGCTCGCCCCCGGGCCTCCAGGCCCGGGGCTGCTCGCCCCGGGCCTCCACGCCCGGGGCTGCTCGCCCCGGGCCTCCACGCCCGGGGCTGCTCGCCCCGGGCCTCCACGCCCGGGGCTGCTCGCCCCGGGCCTCCACGCCCGGGGCTGCTCGCCCCGGGCCTCCACGCCCGGGGCTGCTCGCCCCGGGCCTCCACGCCCGGGGCTGCTCGCCCCGGGCCTCCACGCCCGGGGCTGCTCGCCCCGGGCCTCCACGCCCGGGGCTGCTCGCCCCGGGCCTCCACGCCCGGGGCTGCTCGCCCCGGGCCTCCACGCCCGGGGCTGCTCGCCATGGCTCACTATGACTGAAGTCGTTCCTGTACCTTAGAGAAGGGGTCACACAAACACAAACACCCTCCAGGCCCTGGGTTCCCTGCTCAGAAAATCCCGGGCAAGTTCCGAGGGATCGGATTCGCCAAATGGGTAGTGCTCCTGGTCGACCTGGGCCTCCACGCCCGGGGCTCTATCTTTCCATGGCGCATCAGGGCTGAAGCCTCTCCCTGTCAGTGACAGAAACGGGCCAGTGTTTCCCACACAGAGTCCAGACCTTGGGGTCTCAGCTCAGAAACTTACGGGGAAGGATGGAGAAGTGGGAGACACAGAATTCCAAGCAGCCCTACCAGGGACTATACTACAAGCCTAAAATCCCAAGGAGACATATGCCTGAATCCTGAAAAGCCAACAACCCTTCCTCTCCACTCCGGTACTCCCGGGTCAGGACCGAGGGATACGAGACCCAGAATCACAAACACCTGCTACGAGCCCCGGCCTCCAGGCCCTGAGTCATTACGATGGCTCACCATGGTTGGAGCCTGACAGAAGGCAGTCACCCTGTACCTGAGAGAAAGGGGTCACAGAACCCGAAACAGCCTCCAGACACTGGGGTCTCAGCTCAGAAACTCCCCGGAAAGTTCCGAGGGATGGGAGACACAGAATGGGAAGTGCCCCGGGCCTCCAGGCCCGGGGCTGCTCGCCCCGGGCCTCCAGGCCCGGGGCTGCTCGCCCCGGGCCTCCACGCCCGCGGCTCCTCGCCCCGGGCCTCCAGGCCCGGGGCTGCTCGCCCCGGGCCTCCACGCCCGCGGCTCCTCGCCCCGGGCCTCCACGCCCGGGGCTCCTCGCCCCGGGCCTCCACGCCCGGGGCTGCTCGCCATGGCTCACTATGACTGAAGCCGTTCCTGTACCTGAGAGAAGGGGTCACACAAACACAAACACCCTCCAGGCCCTGGGTTCCCTGCTCAGAAAATCCCGGGCAAGTTCCGAGGGATCGGATTCGCCAAATGGGTAGTGCTCCTGGTCGACCCGGGCCTCCACGCCCGGGGCTCTATCTTTCCATGGCGCATCAGGGCTGAAGCCTCTCCCTGTCAGTGACAGAAACGGGCCAGTGTTTCCCACTCAGAGTCCAGACCTTGGGGTCTCAGCTCAGAAACTTACGGGGAAGGATGGAGAAGTGGGAGACACAGAATTCCAAGCAGCCCTACCAGGGACTATACTACAAGCCTAAAATCCCAAGGAGACATATGCCTGAATCCTGAAAAGCCAACAACCCTTCCTCTCCACTCCGGTACTCCCGGGTCAGGACCGAGGGATGCGAGACCCAGAATCCCAAACACCTGCTACGAGCCCCGGCCTCCAGGCCCTGAGTCATTACGATGGCTCACCATGGTTGGAGCCTGACAGAAGGCAGTCACCCTGTACCTGAGAGAAAGGGGTCACAGAACCCGAAACAGCCTCCAGACACTGGGGTCTCAGCTCAGAAACTCCCCGGAAAGTTCCGAGGGATTGGAGACACAGAATGGGAAGTGCCACGCTCGCCCCGGGCCTCCAGGCCCGGGGCTGCTCGCCCCGGGACTCCACGCCCGGGGCTACTCGCCATGGCTCACAATGACTGAAGCCGTTCCTGTACCTGAGAGAAGGGGTCACACAAACACAAACACCCTCCAGGCCCTGGGTTCCCTGCTCAGAAAATCCCGGGCAAGTTCCGAGGGATCGGATATGCCAAATGGGTAGTGCTCCTGGTCGACCCGGGCCTCCACGCCCGGGGCTCTATCTTACCATGGAACATCAGGGCTGATGCCTCTCCCTGTCAGTGACAGAAACGGGCCAGTGTTTCCCACACAGAGTCCAGACCTTGGGGTCTCATCTAAGAAACTTACAGGGAATAATGGAGAAGTGGGAGACACAGAATTCCAACTAGCCCTACCAGGGACTATACTACAAGCCTAAAATCCCAAGGAGACATATGCCTGAATCCTGAAAAGCCAACAACCCATCCTCTCCACTCCGGTACTCCCGGGTCAGGACCGAGGGATGCGAAACCCAGAATCCCAAACACCTGCCAGGAGCCCCGGCCTCCAGGCCCTGAGTCATTACGATGGCTCACCATGGCTGGAGCCTGAGAGAAGGCAGTCACCCTGTACCTGAGAGAAAGGGGTCACAGAACCCGAAACAGCCTACAGACACTGGGGTCTCAGCTCAGAAACTCCCCGGAAAGTTCCGAGGGATGGGAGACACAGAATGGGAAGTGCCCCGGGCCTCCAGGCCCGGGGCTGCTCGCCCCGGGCCTCCACGCCCGGGGCTCCTCGCCCCGGGCCTCCACGCCCGGGGCTGCTCGCCATGGCTCACTATGACTGAAGCCGTTCCTGTACCTGAGAGAAGGGGTCACACAAACACAAACACCCTCCAGGCCCTGGGTTCCCTGCTCAGAAAATCCCGGGCAAGTTCCGAGGGATCGGATACGCCAAATCGGTAGTGCTCCTGGTCGACCCGGGCCTCCACGCCCCGGGCTCTATCTTACCATGGCGCATCAGGGCTGAAGCCTCTCCCTGTCAGTGACAGAATCGGGCCAGTGTTTCCCACACAGAGTCCAGACCTTGGGGCCTCAGCTCAGAAACTTACGGGGAAGGATGGAGAATTGGGAGACACAGAATTCCAAGCAGCCCTACCAGGGACTATACTACAATCCTAAAGTCCCAAGGAGACATATGACTGAATCCTAAAAAGCCAACAACCCTTCCTCTCCACTCCGGTACTCCCGGGTCAGGACCGAGGGATGCGAGACCCAGAATTCCAAACACCTGCTACGAGCCCCGGCCTAGGGCCCTGAGTCATTACGATGGCTCACCATGGCTGGAGCCTGAGAGAAGGCAGTCACCCTGTACCTGAGAGAAAGGGGTCACAGAACCCGAAACAGCCTCCAGACACTGGGGTCTCAGCTCAGAAACTCCCCGGAAAGTTCCGAGGGATTGGAGACACAGAATGGGAAGTGCCCCGCTCGCCCCGGGCCTCCCGGCCCGGGGCTGCTCGCCCCGGGCCTCCCGGCCCGGGGCTGCTCGCCCCGGGCCTCCCGGCCCGGGGCTGCTCGCCCCGGGCCTCCCGGCCCGGGGCTGCTCGCCCCGGGCCTCCCGGCCCGGGGCTGCTCGCCCCGGGCCTCCCGGCCCGGGGCTGCTCGCCCCGGGCCTCCACGCCCGGGGCTGCTCGCCCCGGGCCTCCACGCCCGGGGCTGCTCGCCCCGGGCCTCCACGCCCGGGGCTGCTCGCCCCGGGCCTCCACGCCCGGGGCTGCTCGCCCCGGGCCTCCACGCCCGGGGCTGCTCGCCCCGGGCCTCCACGCCCGGGGCTGCTCGCCCCGGGCCTCCACGCCCGGGGCTGCTCGCCATGGCTCACTATGACTGAAGTCGTTCCTGTACCTTAGAGAAGGGGTCACACAAACACAAACACCCTCCAGGCCCTGGGTTCCCTGCTCAGAAAATCCCGGGCAAGTTCCGAGGGATCGGATTCGCCAAATGGGTAGTGCTCCTGGTCGACCTGGGCCTCCACGCCCGGGGCTCTATCTTTCCATGGCGCATCAGGGCTGAAGCCTCTCCCTGTCAGTGACAGAAACGGGCCAGTGTTTCCCACACAGAGTCCAGACCTTGGGGTCTCAGCTCAGAAACTTACGGGGAAGGATGGAGAAGTGGGAGACACAGAATTCCAAGCAGCCCTACCAGGGACTATACTACAAGCCTAAAATCCCAAGGAGACATATGCCTGAATCCTGAAAAGCCAACAACCCTTCCTCTCCACTCCGGTACTCCCGGGTCAGGACCGAGGGATACGAGACCCAGAATCACAAACACCTGCTACGAGCCCCGGCCTCCAGGCCCTGAGTCATTACGATGGCTCACCATGGTTGGAGCCTGACAGAAGGCAGTCACCCTGTACCTGAGAGAAAGGGGTCACAGAACCCGAAACAGCCTCCAGACACTGGGGTCTCAGCTCAGAAACTCCCCGGAAAGTTCCGAGGGATGGGAGACACAGAATGGGAAGTGCCCCGGGCCTCCAGGCCCGGGGCTGCTCGCCCCGGGCCTCCAGGCCCGGGGCTGCTCGCCCCGGGCCTCCACGCCCGCGGCTCCTCGCCCCGGGCCTCCAGGCCCGGGGCTGCTCGCCCCGGGCCTCCACGCCCGCGGCTCCTCGCCCCGGGCCTCCACGCCCGGGGCTCCTCGCCCCGGGCCTCCACGCCCGGGGCTGCTCGCCATGGCTCACTATGACTGAAGCCGTTCCTGTACCTGAGAGAAGGGGTCACACAAACACAAACACCCTCCAGGCCTGGGTTCCCTGCTCAGAAAATCCCGGGCAAGTTCCGAGGGATCGGATTCGCCAAATGGGTAGTGCTCCTGGTCGACCCGGGCCTCCACGCCCGGGGCTCTATCTTTCCATGGCGCATCAGGGCTGAAGCCTCTCCCTGTCAGTGACAGAAACGGGCCAGTGTTTCCCACTCAGAGTCCAGACCTTGGGGTCTCAGCTCAGAAACTTACGGGGAAGGATGGAGAAGTGGGAGACACAGAATTCCTAGCAGCCCTACCAGGGACTATACTACAAGCCTAAAATCCCAAGGAGACATATGCCTGAATCCTGAAAAGCCAACAACCCTTCCTCTCCACTCCGGTACTCCCGGGTCAGGACCGAGGGATGCGAGACCCAGAATCCCAAACACCTGCTACGAGCCCCGGCCTCCAGGCCCTGAGTCATTACGATGGCTCACCATGGTTGGAGCCTGACAGAAGGCAGTCACCCTGTACCTGAGAGAAAGGGGTCACAGAACCCGAAACAGCCTCCAGACACTGGGGTCTCAGCTCAGAAACTCCCCGGAAAGTTCCGAGGGATTGGAGACACAGAATGGGAAGTGCCCCGCTCGCCCCGGGCCTCCAGGCCCGGGGCTGCTCGCCCCGGGCCTCCAGGCCCGGGGCTGCTCGCCCCGGGCCTCCAGGCCCGGGGCTGCTCGCCCCGGGCCTCCAGGCCCGGGGCTGCTCGCCCCGGGCCTCCAGGCCCGGGGCTGCTCGCCCCGGGCCTCCAGGCCCGGGGCTGCTCGCCCCGGGCCTCCAGGCCCGGGGCTGCTCGCCCCGGGCCTCCAGGCCCGGGGCTGCTCGCCCCGGGCCTCCAGGCCCGGGGCTGCTCGCCCCGGGCCTCCAGGCCCGGGGCTGCTCGCCCCGGGCCTCCAGGCCCGGGGCTGCTCGCCCCGGGCCTCCAGGCCCGGGGCTGCTCGCCCCGGGCCTCCAGGCCCGGGGCTGCTCGCCCCGGGCCTCCAGGCCCGGGGCTGCTCGCCCCGGGCCTCCAGGCCCGGGGCTGCTCGCCCCGGGCCTCCAGGCCCGGGGCTGCTCGCCCCGGGCCTCCAGGCCCGGGGCTGCTCGCCCCGGGCCTCCAGGCCCGGGGCTGCTCGCCCCGGGCCTCCAGGCCCGGGGCTGCTCGCCCCGGGCCTCCAGGCCCGGGGCTGCTCGCCCCGGGCCTCCAGGCCCGGGGCTGCTCGCCCCGGGCCTCCAGGCCCGGGGCTGCTCGCCCCGGGCCTCCAGGCCCGGGGCTGCTCGCCCCGGGCCTCCAGGCCCGGGGCTGCTCGCCCCGGGCCTCCAGGCCCGGGGCTGCTCGCCCCGGGCCTCCAGGCCCGGGGCTGCTCGCCCCGGGCCTCCAGGCCCGGGGCTGCTCGCCCCGGGCCTCCAGGCCCGGGGCTGCTCGCCCCGGGCCTCCAGGCCCGGGGCTGCTCGCCCCGGGCCTCCAGGCCCGGGGCTGCTCGCCCCGGGCCTCCAGGCCCGGGGCTGCTCGCCCCGGGCCTCCAGGCCCGGGGCTGCTCGCCCCGGGCCTCCAGGCCCGGGGCTGCTCGCCCCGGGCCTCCAGGCCCGGGGCTGCTCGCCCCGGGCCTCCAGGCCCGGGGCTGCTCGCCCCGGGCCTCCAGGCCCGGGGCTGCTCGCCCCGGGCCTCCAGGCCCGGGGCTGCTCGCCCCGGGCCTCCAGGCCCGGGGCTGCTCGCCCCGGGCCTCCAGGCCCGGGGCTGCTCGCCCCGGGCCTCCAGGCCCGGGGCTGCTCGCCCCGGGCCTCCAGGCCCGGGGCTGCTCGCCCCGGGCCTCCAGGCCCGGGGCTGCTCGCCCCGGGCCTCCAGGCCCGGGGCTGCTCGCCCCGGGCCTCCAGGCCCGGGGCTGCTCGCCCCGGGCCTCCAGGCCCGGGGCTGCTCGCCCCGGGCCTCCAGGCCCGGGGCTGCTCGCCCCGGGCCTCCAGGCCCGGGGCTGCTCGCCCCGGGCCTCCAGGCCCGGGGCTGCTCGCCCCGGGCCTCCAGGCCCGGGGCTGCTCGCCCCGGGCCTCCAGGCCCGGGGCTGCTCGCCCCGGGCCTCCAGGCCCGGGGCTGCTCGCCCCGGGCCTCCAGGCCCGGGGCTGCTCGCCCCGGGCCTCCAGGCCCGGGGCTGCTCGCCCCGGGCCTCCAGGCCCGGGGCTGCTCGCCCCGGGCCTCCAGGCCCGGGGCTGCTCGCCCCGGGCCTCCAGGCCCGGGGCTGCTCGCCCCGGGCCTCCAGGCCCGGGGCTGCTCGCCCCGGGCCTCCAGGCCCGGGGCTGCTCGCCCCGGGCCTCCAGGCCCGGGGCTGCTCGCCCCGGGCCTCCAGGCCCGGGGCTGCTCGCCCCGGGCCTCCAGGCCCGGGGCTGCTCGCCCCGGGCCTCCAGGCCCGGGGCTGCTCGCCCCGGGCCTCCAGGCCCGGGGCTGCTCGCCCCGGGCCTCCAGGCCCGGGGCTGCTCGCCCCGGGCCTCCAGGCCCGGGGCTGCTCGCCCCGGGCCTCCAGGCCCGGGGCTGCTCGCCCCGGGCCTCCAGGCCCGGGGCTGCTCGCCCCGGGCCTCCAGGCCCGGGGCTGCTCGCCCCGGGCCTCCAGGCCCGGGGCTGCTCGCCCCGGGCCTCCAGGCCCGGGGCTGCTCGCCCCGGGCCTCCAGGCCCGGGGCTGCTCGCCCCGGGCCTCCAGGCCCGGGGCTGCTCGCCCCGGGCCTCCAGGCCCGGGGCTGCTCGCCCCGGGCCTCCAGGCCCGGGGCTGCTCGCCCCGGGCCTCCAGGCCCGGGGCTGCTCGCCCCGGGCCTCCAGGCCCGGGGCTGCTCGCCCCGGGCCTCCAGGCCCGGGGCTGCTCGCCCCGGGCCTCCAGGCCCGGGGCTGCTCGCCCCGGGCCTCCAGGCCCGGGGCTGCTCGCCCCGGGCCTCCAGGCCCGGGGCTGCTCGCCCCGGGCCTCCAGGCCCGGGGCTGCTCGCCCCGGGCCTCCAGGCCCGGGGCTGCTCGCCCCGGGCCTCCAGGCCCGGGGCTGCTCGCCCCGGGCCTCCAGGCCCGGGGCTGCTCGCCCCGGGCCTCCAGGCCCGGGGCTGCTCGCCCCGGGCCTCCAGGCCCGGGGCTGCTCGCCCCGGGCCTCCAGGCCCGGGGCTGCTCGCCCCGGGCCTCCAGGCCCGGGGCTGCTCGCCCCGGGCCTCCAGGCCCGGGGCTGCTCGCCCCGGGCCTCCAGGCCCGGGGCTGCTCGCCCCGGGCCTCCAGGCCCGGGGCTGCTCGCCCCGGGCCTCCAGGCCCGGGGCTGCTCGCCCCGGGCCTCCAGGCCCGGGGCTGCTCGCCCCGGGCCTCCAGGCCCGGGGCTGCTCGCCCCGGGCCTCCAGGCCCGGGGCTGCTCGCCCCGGGCCTCCAGGCCCGGGGCTGCTCGCCCCGGGCCTCCAGGCCCGGGGCTGCTCGCCCCGGGCCTCCAGGCCCGGGGCTGCTCGCCCCGGGCCTCCAGGCCCGGGGCTGCTCGCCCCGGGCCTCCAGGCCCGGGGCTGCTCGCCCCGGGCCTCCAGGCCCGGGGCTGCTCGCCCCGGGCCTCCAGGCCCGGGGCTGCTCGCCCCGGGCCTCCAGGCCCGGGGCTGCTCGCCCCGGGCCTCCAGGCCCGGGGCTGCTCGCCCCGGGCCTCCAGGCCCGGGGCTGCTCGCCCCGGGCCTCCAGGCCCGGGGCTGCTCGCCCCGGGCCTCCAGGCCCGGGGCTGCTCGCCCCGGGCCTCCAGGCCCGGGGCTGCTCGCCCCGGGCCTCCAGGCCCGGGGCTGCTCGCCCCGGGCCTCCAGGCCCGGGGCTGCTCGCCCCGGGCCTCCAGGCCCGGGGCTGCTCGCCCCGGGCCTCCAGGCCCGGGGCTGCTCGCCCCGGGCCTCCAGGCCCGGGGCTGCTCGCCCCGGGCCTCCAGGCCCGGGGCTGCTCGCCCCGGGCCTCCAGGCCCGGGGCTGCTCGCCCCGGGCCTCCAGGCCCGGGGCTGCTCGCCCCGGGCCTCCAGGCCCGGGGCTGCTCGCCCCGGGCCTCCAGGCCCGGGGCTGCTCGCCCCGGGCCTCCAGGCCCGGGGCTGCTCGCCCCGGGCCTCCAGGCCCGGGGCTGCTCGCCCCGGGCCTCCAGGCCCGGGGCTGCTCGCCCCGGGCCTCCAGGCCCGGGGCTGCTCGCCCCGGGCCTCCAGGCCCGGGGCTGCTCGCCCCGGGCCTCCAGGCCCGGGGCTGCTCGCCCCGGGCCTCCAGGCCCGGGGCTGCTCGCCCCGGGCCTCCAGGCCCGGGGCTGCTCGCCCCGGGCCTCCAGGCCCGGGGCTGCTCGCCCCGGGCCTCCAGGCCCGGGGCTGCTCGCCCCGGGCCTCCAGGCCCGGGGCTGCTCGCCCCGGGCCTCCAGGCCCGGGGCTGCTCGCCCCGGGCCTCCAGGCCCGGGGCTGCTCGCCCCGGGCCTCCAGGCCCGGGGCTGCTCGCCCCGGGCCTCCAGGCCCGGGGCTGCTCGCCCCGGGCCTCCAGGCCCGGGGCTGCTCGCCCCGGGCCTCCAGGCCCGGGGCTGCTCGCCCCGGGCCTCCAGGCCCGGGGCTGCTCGCCCCGGGCCTCCAGGCCCGGGGCTGCTCGCCCCGGGCCTCCAGGCCCGGGGCTGCTCGCCCCGGGCCTCCAGGCCCGGGGCTGCTCGCCCCGGGCCTCCAGGCCCGGGGCTGCTCGCCCCGGGCCTCCAGGCCCGGGGCTGCTCGCCCCGGGCCTCCAGGCCCGGGGCTGCTCGCCCCGGGCCTCCAGGCCCGGGGCTGCTCGCCCCGGGCCTCCAGGCCCGGGGCTGCTCGCCCCGGGCCTCCAGGCCCGGGGCTGCTCGCCCCGGGCCTCCAGGCCCGGGGCTGCTCGCCCCGGGCCTCCAGGCCCGGGGCTGCTCGCCCCGGGCCTCCAGGCCCGGGGCTGCTCGCCCCGGGCCTCCAGGCCCGGGGCTGCTCGCCCCGGGCCTCCAGGCCCGGGGCTGCTCGCCCCGGGCCTCCAGGCCCGGGGCTGCTCGCCCCGGGCCTCCAGGCCCGGGGCTGCTCGCCCCGGGCCTCCAGGCCCGGGGCTGCTCGCCCCGGGCCTCCAGGCCCGGGGCTGCTCGCCCCGGGCCTCCAGGCCCGGGGCTGCTCGCCCCGGGCCTCCAGGCCCGGGGCTGCTCGCCCCGGGCCTCCAGGCCCGGGGCTGCTCGCCCCGGGCCTCCAGGCCCGGGGCTGCTCGCCCCGGGCCTCCAGGCCCGGGGCTGCTCGCCCCGGGCCTCCAGGCCCGGGGCTGCTCGCCCCGGGCCTCCAGGCCCGGGGCTGCTCGCCCCGGGCCTCCAGGCCCGGGGCTGCTCGCCCCGGGCCTCCAGGCCCGGGGCTGCTCGCCCCGGGCCTCCAGGCCCGGGGCTGCTCGCCCCGGGCCTCCAGGCCCGGGGCTGCTCGCCCCGGGCCTCCAGGCCCGGGGCTGCTCGCCCCGGGCCTCCAGGCCCGGGGCTGCTCGCCCCGGGCCTCCAGGCCCGGGGCTGCTCGCCCCGGGCCTCCAGGCCCGGGGCTGCTCGCCCCGGGCCTCCAGGCCCGGGGCTGCTCGCCCCGGGCCTCCAGGCCCGGGGCTGCTCGCCCCGGGCCTCCAGGCCCGGGGCTGCTCGCCCCGGGCCTCCAGGCCCGGGGCTGCTCGCCCCGGGCCTCCAGGCCCGGGGCTGCTCGCCCCGGGCCTCCAGGCCCGGGGCTGCTCGCCCCGGGCCTCCAGGCCCGGGGCTGCTCGCCCCGGGCCTCCAGGCCCGGGGCTGCTCGCCCCGGGCCTCCAGGCCCGGGGCTGCTCGCCCCGGGCCTCCAGGCCCGGGGCTGCTCGCCCCGGGCCTCCAGGCCCGGGGCTGCTCGCCCCGGGCCTCCAGGCCCGGGGCTGCTCGCCCCGGGCCTCCAGGCCCGGGGCTGCTCGCCCCGGGCCTCCAGGCCCGGGGCTGCTCGCCCCGGGCCTCCAGGCCCGGGGCTGCTCGCCCCGGGCCTCCAGGCCCGGGGCTGCTCGCCCCGGGCCTCCAGGCCCGGGGCTGCTCGCCCCGGGCCTCCAGGCCCGGGGCTGCTCGCCCCGGGCCTCCAGGCCCGGGGCTGCTCGCCCCGGGCCTCCAGGCCCGGGGCTGCTCGCCCCGGGCCTCCAGGCCCGGGGCTGCTCGCCCGGGCCTCCAGGCCCGGGGCTGCTCGCCCCGGGCCTCCAGGCCCGGGGCTGCTCGCCCCGGGCCTCCAGGCCCGGGGCTGCTCGCCCCGGGCCTCCAGGCCCGGGGCTGCTCGCCCCGGGCCTCCAGGCCCGGGGCTGCTCGCCCCGGGCCTCCAGGCCCGGGGCTGCTCGCCCGGGCCTCCAGGCCCGGGGCTGCTCGCCCCCGGGCCTCCAGGCCCGGGGCTGCTCGCCCCGGGCCTCCAGGCCCGGGGCTGCTCGCCCCGGGCCTCCAGGCCCGGGGCTGCTCGCCCCGGGCCTCCAGGCCCGGGGCTGCTCGCCCCGGGCCTCCAGGCCCGGGGCTGCTCGCCCCGGGCCTCCAGGCCCGGGGCTGCTCGCCCCGGGCCTCCAGGCCCGGGGCTGCTCGCCCCGGGCCTCCAGGCCCGGGGCTGCTCGCCCCGGGCCTCCAGGCCCGGGGCTGCTCGCCCCGGGCCTCCAGGCCCGGGGCTGCTCGCCCCGGGCCTCCAGGCCCGGGGCTGCTCGCCCCGGGCCTCCAGGCCCGGGGCTGCTCGCCCCGGGCCTCCAGGCCCGGGGCTGCTCGCCCCGGGCCTCCAGGCCCGGGGCTGCTCGCCCCGGGCCTCCAGGCCCGGGGCTGCTCGCCCCGGGCCTCCAGGCCCGGGGCTGCTCGCCCCGGGCCTCCAGGCCCGGGGCTGCTCGCCCCGGGCCTCCAGGCCCGGGGCTGCTCGCCCCGGGCCTCCAGGCCCGGGGCTGCTCGCCCCGGGCCTCCAGGCCCGGGGCTGCTCGCCCCGGGCCTCCAGGCCCGGGGCTGCTCGCCCCGGGCCTCCAGGCCCGGGGCTGCTCGCCCCGGGCCTCCAGGCCCGGGGCTGCTCGCCCCGGGCCTCCAGGCCCGGGGCTGCTCGCCCCGGGCCTCCAGGCCCGGGGCTGCTCGCCCCGGGCCTCCAGGCCCGGGGCTGCTCGCCCCGGGCCTCCAGGCCCGGGGCTGCTCGCCCCGGGCCTCCAGGCCCGGGGCTGCTCGCCCCGGGCCTCCAGGCCCGGGGCTGCTCGCCCCGGGCCTCCAGGCCCGGGGCTGCTCGCCCCGGGCCTCCAGGCCCGGGGCTGCTCGCCCCGGGCCTCCAGGCCCGGGGCTGCTCGCCCCGGGCCTCCAGGCCCGGGGCTGCTCGCCCCGGGCCTCCAGGCCCGGGGCTGCTCGCCCCGGGCCTCCAGGCCCGGGGCTGCTCGCCCCGGGCCTCCAGGCCCGGGGCTGCTCGCCCCGGGCCTCCAGGCCCGGGGCTGCTCGCCCCGGGCCTCCAGGCCCGGGGCTGCTCGCCCCGGGCCTCCAGGCCCGGGGCTGCTCGCCCCGGGCCTCCAGGCCCGGGGCTGCTCGCCCCGGGCCTCCAGGCCCGGGGCTGCTCGCCCGGGCCTCCAGGCCCGGGGCTGCTCGCCCCGGGCCTCCAGGCCCGGGGCTGCTCGCCCCGGGCCTCCAGGCCCGGGGCTGCTCGCCCCGGGCCCTCCAGGCCCGGGGCTGCTCGCCCCGGGCCTCCAGGCCCGGGGCTGCTCGCCCCGGGCCTCCAGGCCGGGGCTGCTCGCCCCGGGCCTCCAGGCCCGGGGCTGCTCGCCCCGGGCCTCCAGGCCCGGGGCTGCTCGCCCCGGGCCTCCAGGCCCGGGGCTGCTCGCCCCGGGCCTCCAGGCCCGGGGCTGCTCGCCCGGGCCTCCAGGCCCGGGGCTGCTCGCCCCGGGCCTCCAGGCCCGGGGCTGCTCGCCCCCGGGCCTCCAGGCCCGGGCTGCTCGCCCCGGGCCTCCAGGCCCGGGGCTGCTCGCCCCGGGCCTCCAGGCCCGGGGCTGCTCGCCCCGGGCCTCCAGGCCCGGGGCTGCTCGCCCCGGGCCTCCAGGCCCGGGGCTGCTCGCCCCGGGCCTCCAGGCCGGGGCTGCTCGCCCCGGGCCTCCAGGCCCGGGGCTGCTCGCCCCGGGCCCTCCAGGCCCGGGGCTGCTCGCCCCGGGCCTCCAGGCCCGGGGCTGCTCGCCCCGGGCCTCCAGGCCCGGGGCTGCTCGCCCCGGGCCTCCAGGCCCGGGGCTGCTCGCCCCGGGCCTCCAGGCCCGGGGCTGCTCGCCCCGGGCCTCCAGGCCCGGGGCTGCTCGCCCCGGGCCTCCAGGCCCGGGCTGCTCGCCCCGGGCCTCCAGGCCCGGGGCTGCTCGCCCCGGGCCTCAGGCCCGGGGCTGCTCGCCCCGGGCCTCCAGGCCCGGGGCTGCTCGCCCCGGCCTCCAGGCCCGGGGCTGCTCGCCCCGGGCCTCCAGGCCCGGGGCTGCTCGCCCCGGGCCTCCAGGCCCGGGGCTGCTCGCCCCGGGCCTCCAGGCCCGGGGCTGCTCGCCCCGGGCCTCCAGGCCCGGGCTGCTCGCCCCGGGCCTCCAGGCCCGGGGCTGCTCGCCCCGGGCCTCCAGGCCCGGGGCTGCTCGCCCCGGGCCTCCAGGCCCGGGGCTGCTCGCCCCGGGCCTCCAGGCCCGGGGCTGCTCGCCCCGGGCCTCCAGGCCCGGGGCTGCTCGCCCCGGGCCTCCAGGCCCGGGGCTGCTCGCCCCGGGCCTCCAGGCCCGGGGCTGCTCGCCCCGGGCCTCCAGGCCCGGGGCTGCTCGCCCCGGGCCTCCAGGCCCGGGGCTGCTCGCCCCGGGCCTCCAGGCCCGGGGCTGCTCGCCCCGGGCCTCCAGGCCCGGGGCTGCTCGCCCCGGGCCTCCAGGCCCGGGCTGCTCGCCCCGGGCCTCCAGGCCCGGGGGCTGCTCGCCCCGGGCCTCCAGGCCCGGGGCTGCTCGCCCCGGGCCTCCAGGCCCGGGGCTGCTCGCCCCGGGCCTCCAGGCCCGGGGCTGCTCGCCCCGGGCCTCCAGGCCCGGGGCTGCTCGCCCGGGCCTCCAGGCCCGGGGCTGCTCGCCCCGGGCCTCCAGGCCCGGGGCTGCTCGCCCCGGGCCTCCAGGCCCGGGGCTGCTCGCCCCGGGCCTCCAGGCCCGGGGCTGCTCGCCCCGGGCCTCCAGGCCCGGGGCTGCTCGCCCCGGGCCTCCAGGCCCGGGGCTGCTCGCCCCGGGCCTCCAGGCCCGGGGCTGCTCGCCCCGGGCCTCCAGGCCCGGGGCTGCTCGCCCCGGGCCTCCAGGCCCGGGGCTGCTCGCCCCGGGCCTCCAGGCCCGGGGCTGCTCGCCCCGGGCCTCCAGGCCCGGGGCTGCTCGCCCCGGGCCTCCAGGCCCGGGGCTGCTCGCCCCGGGCCTCCAGGCCCGGGGCTGCTCGCCCCGGGCCTCCAGGCCCGGGGCTGCTCGCCCCGGGCCTCCAGGCCCGGGGCTGCTCGCCCCGGGCCTCCAGGCCCGGGGCCTGCTCGCCCCGGGCCTCCAGGCCCGGGGCTGCTCGCCCCGGGCCTCCAGGCCCGGGCTGCTCGCCCCGGGCCTCCAGGCCCGGGGCTGCTCGCCCCGGCCTCCAGGCCCGGGGCTGCTCGCCCCGGGCCTCCAGGCCCGGGGCTGCTCGCCCCGGGCCTCCAGGCCCGGGGCTGCTCGCCCCGGGCCTCCAGGCCCGGGGCTGCTCGCCCCGGGCCTCCAGGCCCGGGGCTGCTCGCCCCGGGCCTCCAGGCCCGGGGCTGCTCGCCCCGGGCCTCCAGGCCCGGGGCTGCTCGCCCCGGGCCTCCAGGCCCGGGGCTGCTCGCCCCGGGCCTCCAGGCCCGGGGCTGCTCGCCCCGGGCCTCCAGGCCCGGGGCTGCTCGCCCCGGGCCTCCAGGCCCGGGCTGCTCGCCCCGGGCCTCCAGGCCCGGGGCTGCTCGCCCCGGGCCTCCAGGCCCGGGGCTGCTCGCCCCGGGCCTCCAGGCCCGGGGCTGCTCGCCCCGGGCCTCCAGGCCCGGGGCTGCTCGCCCCGGGCCTCCAGGCCCGGGGCTGCTCGCCCCGGGCCTCCAGGCCCGGGGCTGCTCGCCCCGGGCCTCCAGGCCCGGGGCTGCTCGCCCCGGGCCTCCAGGCCCGGGGCTGCTCGCCCCGGGCCTCCAGGCCCGGGGCTGCTCGCCCCGGGCCTCCAGGCCCGGGGCTGCTCGCCCCGGGCCTCCAGGCCCGGGGCTGCTCGCCCCGGGCCTCCAGGCCCGGGGCTGCTCGCCCCGGGCCTCCAGGCCCGGGGCTGCTCGCCCCGGGCCTCCAGGCCCGGGGCTGCTCGCCCCGGGCCTCCAGGCCCGGGGCTGCTCGCCCCGGGCCTCCAGGCCCGGGGCTGCTCGCCCCCGGGCCTCCAGGCCCGGGGCTGCTCGCCCCCGGGGCCTCCAGGCCCGGGGCTGCTCGCCCCGGGCCTCCAGGCCCGGGGCTGCTCGCCCCGGGCCTCCAGGCCCGGGGCTGCTCGCCCCCGGGCCTCCAGGCCCGGGGCTGCTCGCCCCGGGCCTCCAGGCCCGGGGCTGCTCGCCCCGGGCCTCCAGGCCCGGGGCTGCTCGCCCCGGGCCTCCAGGCCCGGGGCTGCTCGCCCCGGGCCTCCAGGCCCGGGCTGCTCGCCCCGGGCCTCCAGGCCCGGGGCTGCTCGCCCCGGGCCTCCAGGCCCGGGGCTGCTCGCCCCGGGCCTCCAGGCCCGGGGCTGCTCGCCCCGGGCCTCCAGGCCCGGGGCTGCTCGCCCCGGGCCTCCAGGCCCGGGGCTGCTCGCCCCGGGCCTCCAGGCCCGGGGCTGCTCGCCCCGGGCCTCCAGGCCCGGGGCTGCTCGCCCCGGGCCTCCAGGCCCGGGCTGCTCGCCCCGGGCCTCCAGGCCCGGGGCTGCTCGCCCCGGGCCTCCAGGCCCGGGGCTGCTCGCCCCGGGCCTCCAGGCCGGGGCTGCTCGCCCGGGCCTCCAGGCCCGGGGCTGCTCGCCCCGGGCCTCCAGGCCCGGGGCTGCTCGCCCCGGGCCTCCAGGCCCGGGGCTGCTCGCCCCGGGCCTCCAGGCCCGGGGCTGCTCGCCCCGGGCCTCCAGGCCCGGGGGCTGCTCGCCCCCGGGCCTCCAGGCCCGGGGCTGCTCGCCCCGGGCCTCCAGGCCCGGGGCTGCTCGCCCCGGGCCTCCAGGCCCGGGGCTGCTCGCCCCGGGCCTCCAGGCCCGGGGCTGCTCGCGCCCGGGGCCTCCAGGCCCGGGCTGCTCGCCCCGGGCCTCCAGGCCCGGGGCTGCTCGCCCCGGGCCTCCAGGCCCGGGGCTGCTCGCCCCGGGCCTCCAGGCCCGGGGCTGCTCGCCCCGGGCCTCCAGGCCCGGGGCTGCTCGCCCCGGGCCTCCAGGCCCGGGGCTGCTCGCCCCGGGCCTCCAGGCCCGGGGCTGCTCGCCCCGGGCCTCCAGGCCCGGGGCTGCTCGCCCCGGGCCTCCAGGCCCGGGGCTGCTCGCCCCGGGGCCTCCAGGCCCGGGGCCTGCTCGCCCCGGGCCTCCAGGCCCGGGGGCTGCTCGCCCCGGGCCTCCAGGCCCGGGGCTGCTCGCCCCGGGCCTCCAGGCCCGGGGCTGGCTCGCCCCGGGCCTCCAGGCCCGGGGCTGCTCGCCCCGGGCCTCCAGGCCCGGGGCTGCTCGCCCCGGGCCCTCCAGGCCCGGGGCTGCTCGCCCCGGGCCTCCAGGCCCGGGGCTGCTCGCCCCGGGCCTCCAGGGCCCGGCCGGGCTGCTCGCCCCGGGCCTCCAGGCCCGGGGCTGCTCGCCCCGGGCCTCCAGGCCCGGGGCTGCTCGCCCCGGGCCTCCAGGCCCGGGGCTGCTCGCCCCGGGCCTCCAGGCCCGGGGCTGCTCGCCCCGGGCCTCCAGGCCCGGGGCTGCTCGCCCCGGGCCTCCAGGCCCGGGGCTGCTCGCCCCGGGCCTCCAGGCCCCGGGGCAGGCCCGGGGCTGCTCGCCCCGGGCCTCCAGGCCCGGGGCTGCTCGCCCCGGGCCTCCAGGCCCGGGGCTGCTCGCCCCGGGCCTCCAGGCCCGGGGCTGCTCGCCCCGGGCCTCCAGGCCGGGGCTGCTCGCCCGGGCCTCCAGGCCCGGGGCTGCTCGCCCCGGGCCTCCAGGCCCGGGGCTGCTCGCCCCGGGCCCTCCAGGCCCGGGGCTGCTCGCCCCGGGCCTCCAGGCCCGGGCTGCTCGCCCCGGGCCTCCAGGCCCGGGGCTGCTCGCCCCGGGCCTCCAGGCCCGGGGCTGCTCGCCCCGGGCCTCCAGGCCCGGGGCTGCTCGCCCCGGGCCTCCAGGCCCGGGGCTGCTCGCCCCGGGCCTCCAGGCCCGGGGCTGCTCGCCCCGGGCCTCCAGGCCCGGGGCTGCTCGCCCCGGGCCTCCAGGCCCGGGGCTGCTCGCCCCGGGCCCTCCAGGCCCGGGGCTGCTCGCCCCGGGCCTCCAGGCCCGGGGCTGCTCGCCCCGGGCCTCCAGGCCCGGGGCTGCTCGCCCCGGGCCTCCAGGCCCGGGGCTGCTCGCCCCGGGCCTCCAGGCCCGGGCTGCTCGCCCCGGGCCTCCAGGCCCGGGGCTGCTCGCCCCGGGCCTCCAGGCCCGGGGCTGCTCGCCCCGGGCCTCCAGGCCCGGGGCTGCTCGCCCCGGGCCTCCAGGCCCGGGGCTGCTCGCCCCGGGGCCTCCAGGCCCGGGGCTGCTCGCCCCGGGCCTCCAGGCCCGGGGCTGCTCGCCCCGGGCCTCCAGGCCCGGGGCTGCTCGCCCCGGGCCTCCAGGCCCGGGGCTGCTCGCCCCGGGCCTCCAGGCCCGGGGCTGCTCGCCCCGGGCCTCCAGGCCCGGGGCTGCTCGCCCCGGGCCTCCAGGCCGGGGCTGCTCGCCCCGGGCCTCCAGGCCCGGGGCTGCTCGCCCCGGGCCTCCAGGCCCGGGGCTGCTCGCCCCCGGGCCTCCAGGCCCGGGGCTGCTCGCCCCGGGCCTCCAGGCCCGGGGCTGCTCGCCCCGGGCCTCCAGGCCGGGGGCTGCTCGCCCCGGGCCTCCAGGCCCGGGGCTGCTCGCCCCGGGCCTCCAGGCCCGGGGCTGCTCGCCCCGGGCCTCCAGGCCCGGGGCTGCTCGCCCCGGGCCTCCAGGCCCGGGGCTGCTCGCCCCGGCCTCCAGGCCCGGGGCTGCTCGCCCCGGGCCTCCAGGCCCGGGGCTGCTCGCCCCGGGCCTCCAGGCCCGGGGCTGCTCGCCCCGGGCCTCCAGGCCCGGGGCTGCTCGCCCCGGGCCTCCAGGCCCGGGGCTGCTCGCCCCGGGCCTCCAGGCCCGGGGCTGCTCGCCCCGGGCCTCCAGGCCCGGGGCTGCTCGCCCCGGGCCTCCAGGCCCGGGGCTGCTCGCCCCGGGCCTCCAGGCCCGGGGCTGCTCGCCCCGGGCCTCCAGGCCCGGGGCTGCTCGCCCCGGGCCTCCAGGCCCGGGGCTGCTCGCCCCGGGCCTCCAGGCCCGGGGCTGCTCGCCCCGGGCCTCCAGGCCCGGGGCTGCTCGCCCCGGGCCTCCAGGCCCGGGGCTGCTCGCCCCGGGCCTCCAGGCCCGGGGCTGCTCGCCCCGGGCCTCCAGGCCCGGGCTGCTCGCCCCGGGCCTCCAGGCCCCGGGGCTGCTCGCCCCGGCCTCCAGGCCCGGGGCTGCTCGCCCCGGGCCTCCAGGCCCGGGGCTGCTCGCCCCGGGCCTCCAGGCCCGGGGCTGCTCGCCCCGGGCCTCCAGGCCCGGGGCTGCTCGCCCCGGCCTCCAGGCCCGGGGCTGCTCGCCCCGGGCCTCCAGGCCCGGGGCTGCTCGCCCCGGCCTCCAGGCCCGGGGCTGCTCGCCCCGGGCCTCCAGGCCCGGGCTGCTCGCCCCGGGCCTCCAGGCCCGGGGCTGCTCGCCCCGGGGCTCCAGGCCCGGGGGCTGCTCGCCCCGGGCCTCCAGGCCCGGGGGCTGCTCGCCCCGGGCCTCCAGGCCCGGGGCTGCTCGCCCCGGGCCTCCAGGCCCGGGGCTGCTCGCCCCGGGCCTCCAGGCCCGGGGCTGCTCGCCCCGGGCCTCCAGGCCCGGGGCTGCTCGCCCCGGGCCTCCAGGCCCGGGGCTGCTCGCCCCGGGCCTCCAGGCCCGGGGCTGCTCGCCCCGGGCCTCCAGGCCCGGGGCTGCTCGCCCCGGGCCTCCAGGCCCGGGGCTGCTCGCCCCGGGCCTCCAGGCCCGGGGCTGCTCGCCCCGGGCCTCCAGGCCCGGGGCTGCTCGCCCCGGGCCTCCAGGCCCGGGGCTGCTCGCCCCGGGCCTCCAGGCCCGGGGCTGCTCGCCCCGGGCCTCCAGGCCCGGGGCTGCTCGCCCCGGGCCTCCAGGCCCGGGGCTGCTCGCCCCGGGCCTCCAGGCCCGGGGCTGCTCGCCCCGGGCCTCCAGGCCCGGGGCTGCTCGCCCCGGGCCTCCAGGCCCGGGGCTGCTCGCCCCGGGCCTCCAGGCCCGGGGCTGCTCGCCCCGGGCCTCCAGGCCCGGGGCTGCTCGCCCCGGGCCTCCAGGCCCGGGGCTGCTCGCCCCGGGCCTCCAGGCCCGGGGCTGCTCGCCCCGGGCCTCCAGGCCCGGGGCTGCTCGCCCCGGGCCTCCAGGCCCGGGGCTGCTCGCCCCGGGCCTCCAGGCCCGGGGCTGCTCGCCCCGGGCCTCCAGGCCCGGGGCTGCTCGCCCCGGGCCTCCAGGCCCGGGGCTGCTCGCCCCGGGCCTCCAGGCCCGGGGCTGCTCGCCCCGGGCCTCCAGGCCCGGGGCTGCTCGCCCCGGGCCTCCAGGCCCGGGGCTGCTCGCCCCGGGCCTCCAGGCCCGGGGCTGCTCGCCCCGGGCCTCCAGGCCCGGGGCTGCTCGCCCCGGGCCTCCAGGCCCGGGGCTGCTCGCCCCGGGCCTCCAGGCCCGGGGCTGCTCGCCCCCGGGCCTCCAGGCCCGGGGCTGCTCGCCCCGGGCCTCCAGGCCCGGGGCTGCTCGCCCCGGGCCTCCAGGCCCGGGGCTGCTCGCCCCGGGCCTCCAGGCCCGGGGCTGCTCGCCCCGGGCCTCCAGGCCCGGGCTGCTCGCCCCGGGCCTCCAGGCCCGGGGCTGCTCGCCCCGGGCCTCCAGGCCCGGGGCTGCTCGCCCCGGGCCTCCAGGCCCGGGGCTGCTCGCCCCGGGCCTCCAGGCCCGGGGCTGCTCGCCCCGGGCCTCCAGGCCCGGGGCTGCTCGCCCCGGGCCTCCAGGCCCGGGGCTGCTCGCCCCGGGCCTCCAGGCCCGGGGCTGCTCGCCCCGGGCCTCCAGGCCCGGGGCTGCTCGCCCCGGGCCTCCAGGCCCGGGCTGCTCGCCCCGGGCCTCCAGGCCCGGGCTGCTCGCCCCGGGCCTCCAGGCCCGGGGCTGCTCGCCCCGGGCCTCCAGGCCCGGGGCTGCTCGCCCCGGGCCTCCAGGCCCGGGGCTGCTCGCCCCGGGCCTCCAGGCCCGGGGCTGCTCGCCCCGGGCCTCCAGGCCCGGGGCTGCTCGCCCCGGGCCTCCAGGCCCGGGGCTGCTCGCCCCGGGCCTCCAGGCCCGGGGCTGCTCGCCCCGGGCCTCCAGGCCCGGGGCTGCTCGCCCGGGCCTCCAGGCCCGGGGCTGCTCGCCCCGGGCCTCCAGGCCGGGGCTGCTCGCCCCGGGCCTCCAGGCCCGGGGCTGCTCGCCCCGGGCCTCCAGGCCCGGGGCTGCTCGCCCCGGGCCTCCAGGCCCGGGGCTGCTCGCCCCGGGCCTCCAGGCCCGGGGCTGCTCGCCCCGGGCCTCCAGGCCCGGGGCTGCTCGCCCCGGGCCTCCAGGCCCGGGGCTGCTCGCCCCGGGCCTCCAGGCCCGGGGCTGCTCGCCCCGGGCCTCCAGGCCCGGGGCTGCTCGCCCCGGGCCTCCAGGCCCGGGGCTGCTCGCCCCGGGCCTCCAGGCCCGGGGCTGCTCGCCCCGGGCCTCCAGGCCCGGGGCTGCTCGCCCCGGGCCTCCAGGCCCGGGGCTGCTCGCCCCGGGCCTCCAGGCCCGGGGCTGCTCGCCCCGGGCCTCCAGCCCGGGGCTGCTCGCCCCGGGCCTCCACGGCCCGGGGCTGCTCGCCCCGGGCCTCCAGGCCCGGGGCTGCTCGCCCCGGGCCTCCAGGCCCGGGGCTGCTCGCCCCGGGCCTCCAGGCCCGGGGCTGCTCGCCCCGGGCCTCCAGGCCCGGGGCTGCTCGCCCCGGGCCTCCAGGCCGGGGCTGCTCGCCCGGGCCTCCAGCCCGGGCTGCTCGCCCCGGGCCTCCAGGCCCGGGGCTGCTCGCCCCGGGCCTCCACGCCCGGGGCTGCTCGCCCCGGGCCTCCAGCCCGGGGCTGCTCGCCCCGGGCCTCCAGCCCGGGGCTGCTCGCCCCGGGCCTCCACGCCCGGGGCTGCTCGCCCCGGGCCTCCAGGCCCGGGGCTGCTCGCCCCGGGCCTCCAGCCCGGGCTGCTCGCCCCGGGCCTCCACGCCCGGGGCTGCTCGCCCCGGGCCTCCACGCCCGGGGCTGCTCGCCCCGGGCCTCCACGCCCGGGGCTGCTCGCCCCGGGCCTCCACGCCCGGGGCTGCTCGCCCCGGGCCTCCACGCGGGGGCTCCCGCCCCGGGGCTGCTCGCCCCGGGCCTCCACGCCCGGGGCTGCTCGCCCCGGGCCTCCACGCCCGGGGCTGCTCGCCCCGGGCCTCCACGCCCGGGCTGCTCGCCCCGGGCCTCCACGCCCGGGGCTGCTCGCCCCGGGCCTCCACGCCCGGGGCTGCTCGCCCCGGGCCTCCACGCCCGGGGCTGCTCGCCCCGGGCCTCCACGCCCGGGGCTGCTCGCCCCGGGCCTCCACGCCCGGGGCTGCTCGCCCCGGGCCTCCACGCCCGGGGCTGCTCGCCCCGGGCCTCCACGCCCGGGGCTGCTCGCCCCGGGCCTCCACGCCCGGGGCTGCTCGCCCCGGGCCTCCACGCCCGGGGCTGCTCGCCCCGGGCCTCCACGCCCGGGGCTGCTCGCCCCGGGCCTCCAGCCCGGGGCTGCTCGCCCCGGGCCTCCACGCCCGGGCTGCTCGCCCCGGGCCTCCACGCCCGGGGCTGCTCGCCCCGGGCCTCCACGCCCGGGGCTGCTCGCCCCGGGCCTCCACGCCCGGGGCTGCTCGCCCCGGGCCTCCACGCCCGGGGCTGCTCGCCCCGGGCCTCCACGCCCGGGGCTGCTCGCCCCGGGCCTCCACGCCCGGGGCTGCTCGCCCCGGGCCTCCACGCCCGGGGCTGCTCGCCCCGGGCCTCCACGCCCGGGGCTGCGCCCCGGGCTCCACGCCGGGGCTGCTCGCCCCGGGCCTCCACGCCCGGGGCGGCTCGGGCTCGCCCCGGGCCTCCACGCCCGGGGCTGCTCGCCCCGGGCCTCCACGCCCGGGGCTGCTCGCCCCGGGCCTCCACGCCCGGGGCTGCTCGCCCCGGGCCTCCACGCCCGGGGCTGCTCGCCCCGGGCCTCCACGCCCGGGGCTGCTCGCCCCGGGCCTCCACGCCCGGGGCTGCTCGCCCCGGGCCTCCACGCCCGGGGCTGCTCGCCCCGGGCCTCCACGCCCGGGGCTGCTCGCCCCGGGCCTCCACGCCCGGGGCTGCTCGCCCGGGCCTCCACGCCCGGGGCTGCTCGCCCCGGGCCTCCACGCCCGGGGCTGCTCGCCCGGGCCTCCACGCCCGGGGCTGCTCGCCCCGCCGGCCCCCGGCTGCTCGCCCCGGGCCTCCACGCCCGGGGCTGCTCGCCCCGGGCCTCCACGCCCGGGGCTGCTCGCCCCGGCCTCACGGCCCGGGGCTGCTCGGGCCACGCCCGGGCTGCTCGCCCCGGGCCTCCACGCCCGGGGCTGCTCGCCCCGGGCCTCCACGCCCGGCTGCTCGCCCCGGGGCCTCCACGCCCGGGGGCTGCTCGCCCCGGGGCCTCCACGCCCGGGGCTGCTCGCCCCGGGCCTCCACGCCCGGGGCTGCTCGCCCCGGGCCTCCACGCTCCACGCCCGGGGCTGCTCGCCCCGGGCCTCCACGCCCGGGGCTGCTCGCCCCGGGCCTCCACGCCCGGGGCTGCTCGCCCCGGGCCTCCACGCCCGGGGCTGCTCGCCCCGGGCCTCCACGCCCGGGGCTGCTCGCCCCGGGCCTCCACGCCCGGGGCTGCTCGCCCCGGGCCTCCACGCCCGGGGCTGCTCGCCCCGGGCCTCCACGCCCGGGGCTGCTCGCCATGGCTCACTATGACTGAAGTCGTTCCTGTACCTTAGAGAAGGGGTCACACAAACACAAACACCCTCCAGGCCCTGGGTTCCCTGCTCAGAAAATCCCGGGCAAGTTCCGAGGGATCGGATTCGCCAAATGGGTAGTGCTCCTGGTCGACCTGGGCCTCCACGCCCGGGGCTCTATCTTTCCATGGCGCATCAGGGCTGAAGCCTCTCCCTGTCAGTGACAGAAACGGGCCAGTGTTTCCCACACAGAGTCCAGACCTTGGGGTCTCAGCTCAGAAACTTACGGGGAAGGATGGAGAAGTGGGAGACACAGAATTCCAAGCAGCCCTACCAGGGACTATACTACAAGCCTAAAATCCCAAGGAGACATATGCCTGAATCCTGAAAAGCCAACAACCCTTCCTCTCCACTCCGGTACTCCCGGGTCAGGACCGAGGGATACGAGACCCAGAATCACAAACACCTGCTACGAGCCCCGGCCTCCAGGCCCTGAGTCATTACGATGGCTCACCATGGTTGGAGCCTGACAGAAGGCAGTCACCCTGTACCTGAGAGAAAGGGGTCACAGAACCCGAAACAGCCTCCAGACACTGGGGTCTCAGCTCAGAAACTCCCCGGAAAGTTCCGAGGGATGGGAGACACAGAATGGGAAGTGCCCCGGGCCTCCAGGCCCGGGGCTGCTCGCCCCGGGCCTCCAGGCCCGGGGCTGCTCGCCCCGGGCCTCCACGCCCGCGGCTCCTCGCCCCGGGCCTCCAGGCCCGGGGCTGCTCGCCCCGGGCCTCCACGCCCGCGGCTCCTCGCCCCGGGCCTCCACGCCCGGGGCTCCTCGCCCCGGGCCTCCACGCCCGGGGCTGCTCGCCATGGCTCACTATGACTGAAGCCGTTCCTGTACCTGAGAGAAGGGGTCACACAAACACAAACACCCTCCAGGCCCTGGGTTCCCTGCTCAGAAAATCCCGGGCAAGTTCCGAGGGATCGGATTCGCCAAATGGGTAGTGCTCCTGGTCGACCCGGGCCTCCACGCCCGGGGCTCTATCTTTCCATGGCGCATCAGGGCTGAAGCCTCTCCCTGTCAGTGACAGAAACGGGCCAGTGTTTCCCACTCAGAGTCCAGACCTTGGGGTCTCAGCTCAGAAACTTACGGGGAAGGATGGAGAAGTGGGAGACACAGAATTCCAAGCAGCCCTACCAGGGACTATACTACAAGCCTAAAATCCCAAGGAGACATATGCCTGAATCCTGAAAAGCCAACAACCCTTCCTCTCCACTCCGGTACTCCCGGGTCAGGACCGAGGGATGCGAGACCCAGAATCCCAAACACCTGCTACGAGCCCCGGCCTCCAGGCCCTGAGTCATTACGATGGCTCACCATGGTTGGAGCCTGACAGAAGGCAGTCACCCTGTACCTGAGAGAAAGGGGTCACAGAACCCGAAACAGCCTCCAGACACTGGGGTCTCAGCTCAGAAACTCCCCGGAAAGTTCCGAGGGATTGGAGACACAGAATGGGAAGTGCCACGCTCGCCCCGGGCCTCCAGGCCCGGGGCTGCTCGCCCCGGGACTCCACGCCCGGGGCTACTCGCCATGGCTCACAATGACTGAAGCCGTTCCTGTACCTGAGAGAAGGGGTCAAACACAAACACCCTCCAGGCCCTGGGTTCCCTGCTCAGAAAATCCCGGGCAAGTTCCGAGGGATCGGATATGCCAAATGGGTAGTGCTCCTGGTCGACCCGGGCCTCCACGCCCGGGGCTCTATCTTACCATGGCACATCAGGGCTGAAGCCTCTCCCTGTCAGTGACAGAAACGGGCCAGTGTTTCCCACACAGAGTCCAGACCTTGGGGTCTCATCTAAGAAACTTACAGGGAATAATGGAGAAGTGGGAGACACAGAATTCCAACTAGCCCTACCAGGGACTATACTACAAGCCTAAAATCCCAAGGAGACATATGCCTGAATCCTGAAAAGCCAACAACCCATCCTCTCCACTCCGGTACTCCCGGGTCAGGACCGAGGGATGCGAAACCCAGAATCCCAAACACCTGCCAGGAGCCCCGGCCTCCAGGCCCTGAGTCATTACGATGGCTCACCATGGCTGGAGCCTGAGAGAAGAGAGTCACCCTGTACCTGAGAGAAAGGGGTCACAGAACCCGAAACAGCCTACAGACACTGGGGTCTCAGCTCAGAAACTCCCCGGAAAGTTCCGAGGGATGGGAGACACAGAATGGGAAGTGCCCCGGGCCTCCAGGCCCGGGGCTGCTCGCCCCGGGCCTCCAGGCCCGGGGCTGCTCGCCCCGGGCCTCCAGGCCCGGGGCTGCTCGCCCCGGGCCTCCAGGCCCGGGGCTGCTCGCCCCGGGCCTCCAGGCCCGGGGCTGCTCGCCCCGGGCCTCCAGGCCCGGGGCTGCTCGCCCCGGGCCTCCAGGCCCGGGGCTGCTCGCCCCGGGCCTCCAGGCCCGGGGCTGCTCGCCCCGGGCCTCCAGGCCCGGGGCTGCTCGCCCCGGGCCTCCAGGCCCGGGGCTGCTCGCCCCGGGCCTCCAGGCCCGGGGCTGCTCGCCCCGGGCCTCCAGGCCCGGGGCTGCTCGCCCCGGGCCTCCAGGCCCGGGGCTGCTCGCCCCGGGCCTCCAGGCCCGGGGCTGCTCGCCCCGGGCCTCCAGGCCCGGGGCTGCTCGCCCCGGGCCTCCAGGCCCGGGGCTGCTCGCCCCGGGCCTCCAGGCCCGGGGCTGCTCGCCCCGGGCCTCCAGGCCCGGGGCTGCTCGCCCCGGGCCTCCAGGCCCGGGGCTGCTCGCCCCGGGCCTCCAGGCCCGGGGCTGCTCGCCCCGGGCCTCCAGGCCCGGGGCTGCTCGCCCCGGGCCTCCAGGCCCGGGGCTGCTCGCCCCGGGCCTCCACGCCCGGGGCTGCTCGCCCCGGGCCTCCAGGCCCGGGGCTGCTCGCCCCGGGCCTCCACGCCCGGGGCTGCTCGCCCCGGGCCTCCAGGCCCGGGGCTGCTCGCCCCGGGCCTCCAGGCCCGGGGCTGCTCGCCCCGGGCCTCCACGCCCGGGGCTGCTCGCCCCGGGCCTCCAGGCCCGGGGCTGCTCGCCCCGGGCCTCCAGGCCCGGGGCTGCTCGCCCCGGGCCTCCACGCCCGGGGCTGCTCGCCCCGGGCCTCCACGCCCGGGGCTGCTCGCCCCGGGCCTCCAGGCCCGGGGCTGCTCGCCCCGGGCCTCCAGGCCCGGGGCTGCTCGCCCCGGGCCTCCACGCCCGGGGCTGCTCGCCCCGGGCCTCCACGCCCGGGGCTGCTCGCCCCGGGCCTCCACGCCCGGGGCTGCTCGCCCCGGGCCTCCACGCCCGGGGCTGCTCGCCCCGGGCCTCCACGCCCGGGGCTGCTCGCCCCGGGCCTCCACGCCCGGGGCTGCTCGCCCCGGGCCTCCACGCCCGGGGCTGCTCGCCATGGCTCACTATGACTGAAGTCGTTCCTGTACCTTAGAGAAGGGGTCACACAAACACAAACACCCTCCAGGCCCTGGGTTCCCTGCTCAGAAAATCCCGGGCAAGTTCCGAGGGATCGGATTCGCCAAATGGGTAGTGCTCCTGGTCGACCTGGGCCTCCACGCCCGGGGCTCTATCTTTCCATGGCGCATCAGGGCTGAAGCCTCTCCCTGTCAGTGACAGAAACGGGCCAGTGTTTCCCACACAGAGTCCAGACCTTGGGGTCTCAGCTCAGAAACTTACGGGGAAGGATGGAGAAGTGGGAGACACAGAATTCCAAGCAGCCCTACCAGGGACTATACTACAAGCCTAAAATCCCAAGGAGACATATGCCTGAATCCTGAAAAGCCAACAACCCTTCCTCTCCACTCCGGTACTCCCGGGTCAGGACCGAGGGATACGAGACCCAGAATCACAAACACCTGCTACGAGCCCCGGCCTCCAGGCCCTGAGTCATTACGATGGCTCACCATGGTTGGAGCCTGACAGAAGGCAGTCACCCTGTACCTGAGAGAAAGGGGTCACAGAACCCGAAACAGCCTCCAGACACTGGGGTCTCAGCTCAGAAACTCCCCGGAAAGTTCCGAGGGATGGGAGACACAGAATGGGAAGTGCCCCGGGCCTCCAGGCCCGGGGCTGCTCGCCCCGGGCCTCCAGGCCCGGGGCTGCTCGCCCCGGGCCTCCACGCCCGCGGCTCCTCGCCCCGGGCCTCCAGGCCCGGGGCTGCTCGCCCCGGGCCTCCACGCCCGCGGCTCCTCGCCCCGGGCCTCCACGCCCGGGGCTCCTCGCCCCGGGCCTCCACGCCCGGGGCTGCTCGCCATGGCTCACTATGACTGAAGCCGTTCCTGTACCTGAGAGAAGGGGTCACACAAACACAAACACCCTCCAGGCCCTGGGTTCCCTGCTCAGAAAATCCCGGGCAAGTTCCGAGGGATCGGATTCGCCAAATGACGCCCGGGGCTCTATCTTTCCATGGCGCATCAGGGCTGAAGCCTCTCCCTGTCAGTGACAGAAACGGGCCAGTGTTTCCCACTCAGAGTCCAGACCTTGGGGTCTCAGCTCAGAAACTTACGGGGAAGGATGGAGAAGTGGGAGACACAGAATTCCAAGCAGCCCTACCAGGGACTATACTACAAGCCTAAAATCCCAAGGAGACATATGCCTGAATCCTGAAAAGCCAACAACCCTTCCTCTCCACTCCGGTACTCCCGGGTCAGGACCGAGGGATGCGAGACCCAGAATCCCAAACACCTGCTACGAGCCCCGGCCTCCAGGCCCTGAGTCATTACGATGGCTCACCATGGTTGGAGCCTGACAGAAGGCAGTCACCCTGTACCTGAGAGAAAGGGGTCACAGAACCCGAAACAGCCTCCAGACACTGGGGTCTCAGCTCAGAAACTCCCCGGAAAGTTCCGAGGGATTGGAGACACAGAATGGGAAGTGCCACGCTCGCCCCGGGCCTCCAGGCCCGGGGCTGCTCGCCCCGGGACTCCACGCCCGGGGCTACTCGCCATGGCTCACAATGACTGAAGCCGTTCCTGTACCTGAGAGAAGGGGTCACACAAACACAAACACCCTCCAGGCCCTGGGTTCCCTGCTCAGAAAATCCCGGGCAAGTTCCGAGGGATCGGATATGCCAAATGGGTAGTGCTCCTGGTCGACCCGGGCCTCCACGCCCGGGGCTCTATCTTACCATGGCACATCAGGGCTGATGCCTCTCCCTGTCAGTGACAGAAACGGGCCAGTGTTTCCCACACAGAGTCCAGACCTTGGGGTCTCATCTAAGAAACTTACAGGGAATAATGGAGAAGTGGGAGACACAGAATTCCAACTAGCCCTACCAGGGACTATACTACAAGCCTAAAATCCCAAGGAGACATATGCCTGAATCCTGAAAAGCCAACAACCCATCCTCTCCACTCCGGTACTCCCGGGTCAGGACCGAGGGATGCGAAACCCAGAATCCCAAACACCTGCCAGGAGCCCCGGCCTCCAGGCCCTGAGTCATTACGATGGCTCACCATGGCTGGAGCCTGAGAGAAGGCAGTCACCCTGTACCTGAGAGAAAGGGGTCACAGAACCCGAAACAGCCTACAGACACTGGGGTCTCAGCTCAGAAACTCCCCGGAAAGTTCCGAGGGATGGGAGACACAGAATGGGAAGTGCCCCGGGCCTCCAGGCCCGGGGCTGCTCGCCCCGGGCCTCCACGCCCGGGGCTCCTCGCCCCGGGCCTCCACGCCCGGGGCTCCTCGCCCCGGGCCTCCACGCCCGGGGCTGCTCGCCATGGCTCACTATGACTGAAGCCGTTCCTGTACCTGAGAGAAGGGGTCACACAAACACAAACACCCTCCAGGCCCTGGGTTCCCTGCTCAGAAAATCCCGGGCAAGTTCCGAGGGATCGGATACGCCAAATCGGTAGTGCTCCTGGTCGACCCGGGCCTCCACGCCCCGGGCTCTATCTTACCATGGCGCATCAGGGCTGAAGCCTCTCCCTGTCAGTGACAGAATCGGGCCAGTGTTTCCCACACAGAGTCCAGACCTTGGGGCCTCAGCTCAGAAACTTACGGGGAAGGATGGAGAATTGGGAGACACAGAATTCCAAGCAGCCCTACCAGGGACTATACTACAATCCTAAAGTCCCAAGGAGACATATGACTGAATCCTAAAAAGCCAACAACCCTTCCTCTCCACTCCGGTACTCCCGGGTCAGGACCGAGGGATGCGAGACCCAGAATCCCAAACACCTGCTACGAGCCCCGGCCTAGGGCCCTGAGTCATTACGATGGCTCACCATGGCTGGAGCCTGAGAGAAGGCAGTCACCCTGTACCTGAGAGAAAGGGGTCACAGAACCCGAAACAGCCTCCAGACACTGGGGTCTCAGCTCAGAAACTCCCCGGAAAGTTCCGAGGGATTGGAGACACAGAATGGGAAGTGCCCCGCTCGCCCCGGGCCTCCCGGCCCGGGGCTGCTCGCCCCGGGCCTCCCGGCCCGGGGCTGCTCGCCCCGGGCCTCCCGGCCCGGGGCTGCTCGCCCCGGGCCTCCACGCCCGGGGCTGCTCGCCCCGGGCCTCCACGCCCGGGGCTGCTCGCCCCGGGCCTCCACGCCCGGGGCTGCTCGCCCCGGGCCTCCACGCCCGGGGCTGCTCGCCCCGGGCCTCCACGCCCGGGGCTGCTCGCCCCGGGCCTCCACGCCCGGGGCTGCTCGCCCCGGGCCTCCACGCCCGGGGCTGCTCGCCATGGCTCACTATGACTGAAGTCGTTCCTGTACCTTAGAGAAGGGGTCACACAAACACAAACACCCTCCAGGCCCTGGGTTCCCTGCTCAGAAAATCCCGGGCAAGTTCCGAGGGATCGGATTCGCCAAATGGGTAGTGCTCCTGGTCGACCTGGGCCTCCACGCCCGGGGCTCTATCTTTCCATGGCGCATCAGGGCTGAAGCCTCTCCCTGTCAGTGACAGAAACGGGCCAGTGTTTCCCACACAGAGTCCAGACCTTGGGGTCTCAGCTCAGAAACTTACGGGGAAAGATGGAGAAGTGGGAGACACAGAATTCCAAGCAGCCCTACCAGGGACTATACTACAAGCCTAAAATCCCAAGGAGACATATGCCTGAATCCTGAAAAGCCAACAACCCTTCCTCTCCACTCCGGTACTCCCGGGTCAGGACCGAGGGATACGAGACCCAGAATCACAAACACCTGCTACGAGCCCCGGCCTCCAGGCCCTGAGTCATTACGATGGCTCACCATGGTTGGAGCCTGACAGAAGGCAGTCACCCTGTACCTGAGAGAAAGGGGTCACAGAACCCGAAACAGCCTCCAGACACTGGGGTCTCAGCTCAGAAACTCCCCGGAAAGTTCCGAGGGATGGGAGACACAGAATGGGAAGTGCCCCGGGCCTCCAGGCCCGGGGCTGCTCGCCCCGGGCCTCCAGGCCCGGGGCTGCTCGCCCCGGGCCTCCACGCCCGCGGCTCCTCGCCCCGGGCCTCCAGGCCCGGGGCTGCTCGCCCCGGGCCTCCACGCCCGCGGCTCCTCGCCCCGGGCCTCCACGCCCGGGGCTCCTCGCCCCGGGCCTCCACGCCCGGGGCTGCTCGCCATGGCTCACTATGACTGAAGCCGTTCCTGTACCTGAGAGAAGGGGTCACACAAACACAAACACCCTCCAGGCCCTGGGTTCCCTGCTCAGAAAATCCCGGGCAAGTTCCGAGGGATCGGATACGCCAAATCGGTAGTGCTCCTGGTCGACCCGGGCCTCCACGCCCCGGGCTCTATCTTACCATGGCGCATCAGGGCTGAAGCCTCTCCCTGTCAGTGACAGAATCGGGCCAGTGTTTCCCACACAGAGTCCAGACCTTGGGGCCTCAGCTCAGAAACTTACGGGGAAGGATGGAGAATTGGGAGACACAGAATTCCAAGCAGCCCTACCAGGGACTATACTACAATCCTAAAGTCCCAAGGAGACATATGACTGAATCCTAAAAAGCCAACAACCCTTCCTCTCCACTCCGGTACTCCCGGGTCAGGACCGAGGGATGCGAGACCCAGAATCCCAAACACCTGCTACGAGCCCCGGCCTAGGGCCCTGAGTCATTACGATGGCTCACCATGGCTGGAGCCTGAGAGAAGGCAGTCACCCTGTACCTGAGAGAAAGGGGTCACAGAACCCGAAACAGCCTCCAGACACTGGGGTCTCAGCTCAGAAACTCCCCGGAAAGTTCCGAGGGATTGGAGACACAGAATGGGAAGTGCCCCGCTCGCCCCGGGCCTCCCGGCCCGGGGCTGCTCGCCCCGGGCCTCCCGGCCCGGGGCTGCTCGCCCCGGGCCTCCCGGCCCGGGGCTGCTCGCCCCGGGCCTCCCGGCCCGGGGCTGCTCGCCCCGGGCCTCCCGGCCCGGGGCTGCTCGCCCCGGGCCTCCCGGCCCGGGGCTGCTCGCCCCGGGCCTCCCGGCCCGGGGCTGCTCGCCCCGGGCCTCCCGGCCCGGGGCTGCTCGCCCCGGGCCTCCCGGCCCGGGGCTGCTCGCCCCGGGCCTCCCGGCCCGGGGCTGCTCGCCCCGGGCCTCCCGGCCCGGGGCTGCTCGCCCCGGGCCTCCCGGCCCGGGGCTGCTCGCCCCGGGCCTCCAGGCCCGGGGCTGCTCGCCCCGGGCCTCCAGGCCCGGGGCTGCTCGCCCCGGGCCTCCAGGCCCGGGGCTGCTCGCCCCGGGCCTCCAGGCCCGGGGCTGCTCGCCCCGGGCCTCCAGGCCCGGGGCTGCTCGCCCCGGGCCTCCACGCCCGGGGCTGCTCGCCCCGGGCCTCCAGGCCCGGGGCTGCTCGCCCCGGGCCTCCAGGCCCGGGGCTGCTCGCCCCGGGCCTCCACGCCCGGGGCTGCTCGCCCCGGGCCTCCACGCCCGGGGCTGCTCGCCCCGGGCCTCCACGCCCGGGGCTGCTCGCCCCGGGCCTCCAGGCCCGGGGCTGCTCGCCCCGGGCCTCCACGCCCGGGGCTGCTCGCCCCGGGCCTCCACGCCCGGGGCTGCTCGCCCCGGGCCTCCACGCCCGGGGCTGCTCGCCCCGGGCCTCCACGCCCGGGGCTGCTCGCCATGGCTCACTATGACTGAAGTCGTTCCTGTACCTTAGAGAAGGGGTCACACAAACACAAACACCCTCCAGGCCCTGGGTTCCCTGCTCAGAAAATCCCGGGCAAGTTCCGAGGGATCGGATTCGCCAAATGGGTAGTGCTCCTGGTCGACCTGGGCCTCCACGCCCGGGGCTCTATCTTTCCATGGCGCATCAGGGCTGAAGCCTCTCCCTGTCAGTGACAGAAACGGGCCAGTGTTTCCCACACAGAGTCCAGACCTTGGGGTCTCAGCTCAGAAACTTACGGGGAAGGATGGAGAAGTGGGAGACACAGAATTCCAAGCAGCCCTACCAGGGACTATACTACAAGCCTAAAATCCCAAGGAGACATATGCCTGAATCCTGAAAAGCCAACAACCCTTCCTCTCCACTCCGGTACTCCCGGGTCAGGACCGAGGGATACGAGACCCAGAATCACAAACACCTGCTACGAGCCCCGGCCTCCAGGCCCTGAGTCATTACGATGGCTCACCATGGTTGGAGCCTGACAGAAGGCAGTCACCCTGTACCTGAGAGAAAGGGGTCACAGAACCCGAAACAGCCTCCAGACACTGGGGTCTCAGCTCAGAAACTCCCCGGAAAGTTCCGAGGGATGGGAGACACAGAATGGGAAGTGCCCCGGGCCTCCAGGCCCGGGGCTGCTCGCCCCGGGCCTCCAGGCCCGGGGCTGCTCGCCCCGGGCCTCCACGCCCGCGGCTCCTCGCCCCGGGCCTCCAGGCCCGGGGCTGCTCGCCCCGGGCCTCCACGCCCGCGGCTCCTCGCCCCGGGCCTCCACGCCCGGGGCTCCTCGCCCCGGGCCTCCACGCCCGGGGCTGCTCGCCATGGCTCACTATGACTGAAGCCGTTCCTGTACCTGAGAGAAGGGGTCACACAAACACAAACACCCTCCAGGCCCTGGGTTCCCTGCTCAGAAAATCCCGGGCAAGTTCCGAGGGATCGGATTCGCCAAATGGGTAGTGCTCCTGGTCGACCCGGGCCTCCACGCCCGGGGCTCTATCTTTCCATGGCGCATCAGGGCTGAAGCCTCTCCCTGTCAGTGACAGAAACGGGCCAGTGTTTCCCACTCAGAGTCCAGACCTTGGGGTCTCAGCTCAGAAACTTACGGGGAAGGATGGAGAAGTGGGAGACACAGAATTCCAAGCAGCCCTACCAGGGACTATACTACAAGCCTAAAATCCCAAGGAGACATATGCCTGAATCCTGAAAAGCCAACAACCCTTCCTCTCCACTCCGGTACTCCCGGGTCAGGACCGAGGGATGCGAGACCCAGAATCCCAAACACCTGCTACGAGCCCCGGCCTCCAGGCCCTGAGTCATTACGATGGCTCACCATGGTTGGAGCCTGACAGAAGGCAGTCACCCTGTACCTGAGAGAAAGGGGTCACAGAACCCGAAACAGCCTCCAGACACTGGGGTCTCAGCTCAGAAACTCCCCGGAAAGTTCCGAGGGATTGGAGACACAGAATGGGAAGTGCCACGCTCGCCCCGGGCCTCCAGGCCCGGGGCTGCTCGCCCCGGGACTCCACGCCCGGGGCTACTCGCCATGGCTCACAATGACTGAAGCCGTTCCTGTACCTGAGAGAAGGGGTCACACAAACACAAACACCCTCCAGGCCCTGGGTTCCCTGCTCAGAAAATCCCGGGCAAGTTCCGAGGGATCGGATATGCCAAATGGGTAGTGCTCCTGGTCGACCCGGGCCTCCACGCCCGGGGCTCTATCTTACCATGGCACATCAGGGCTGATGCCTCTCCCTGTCAGTGACAGAAACGGGCCAGTGTTTCCCACACAGAGTCCAGACCTTGGGGTCTCATCTAAGAAACTTACAGGGAATAATGGAGAAGTGGGAGACACAGAATTCCAACTAGCCCTACCAGGGACTATACTACAAGCCTAAAATCCCAAGGAGACATATGCCTGAATCCTGAAAAGCCAACAACCCATCCTCTCCACTCCGGTACTCCCGGGTCAGGACCGAGGGATGCGAAACCCAGAATCCCAAACACCTGCCAGGAGCCCCGGCCTCCAGGCCCTGAGTCATTACGATGGCTCACCATGGCTGGAGCCTGAGAGAAGGCAGTCACCCTGTACCTGAGAGAAAGGGGTCACAGAACCCGAAACAGCCTACAGACACTGGGGTCTCAGCTCAGAAACTCCCCGGAAAGTTCCGAGGGATGGGAGACACAGAATGGGAAGTGCCCCGGGCCTCCAGGCCCGGGGCTGCTCGCCCCGGGCCTCCACGCCCGCGGCTCCTCGCCCCGGGCCTCCACGCCCGGGGCTCCTCGCCCCGGGCCTCCACGCCCGGGGCTGCTCGCCATGGCTCACTATGACTGAAGCCGTTCCTGTACCTGAGAGAAGGGGTCACACAAACACAAACACCCTCCAGGCCCTGGGTTCCCTGCTCAGAAAATCCCGGGCAAGTTCCGAGGGATCGGATTCGCCAAATGGGTAGTGCTCCTGGTCGACCCGGGCCTCCACGCCCGGGGCTCTATCTTTCCATGGCGCATCAGGGCTGAAGCCTCTCCCTGTCAGTGACAGAAACGGGCCAGTGTTTCCCACTCAGAGTCCAGACCTTGGGGTCTCAGCTCAGAAACTTACGGGGAAGGATGGAGAAGTGGGAGACACAGAATTCCAAGCAGCCCTACCAGGGACTATACTACAAGCCTAAAATCCCAAGGAGACATATGCCTGAATCCTGAAAAGCCAACAACCCTTCCTCTCCACTCCGGTACTCCCGGGTCAGGACCGAGGGATGCGAGACCCAGAATCCCAAACACCTGCTACGAGCCCCGGCCTCCAGGCCCTGAGTCATTACGATGGCTCACCATGGTTGGAGCCTGACAGAAGGCAGTCACCCTGTACCTGAGAGAAAGGGGTCACAGAACCCGAAACAGCCTCCAGACACTGGGGTCTCAGCTCAGAAACTCCCCGGAAAGTTCCGAGGGATTGGAGACACAGAATGGGAAGTGCCACGCTCGCCCCGGGCCTCCAGGCCCGGGGCTGCTCGCCCCGGGACTCCACGCCCGGGGCTACTCGCCATGGCTCACAATGACTGAAGCCGTTCCTGTACCTGAGAGAAGGGGTCACACAAACACAAACACCCTCCAGGCCCTGGGTTCCCTGCTCAGAAAATCCCGGGCAAGTTCCGAGGGATCGGATATGCCAAATGGGTAGTGCTCCTGGTCGACCCGGGCCTCCACGCCCGGGGCTCTATCTTACCATGGCACATCAGGGCTGATGCCTCTCCCTGTCAGTGACAGAAACGGGCCAGTGTTTCCCACACAGAGTCCAGACCTTGGGGTCTCATCTAAGAAACTTACAGGGAATAATGGAGAAGTGGGAGACACAGAATTCCAACTAGCCCTACCAGGGACTATACTACAAGCCTAAAATCCCAAGGAGACATATGCCTGAATCCTGAAAAGCCAACAACCCATCCTCTCCACTCCGGTACTCCCGGGTCAGGACCGAGGGATGCGAAACCCAGAATCCCAAACACCTGCCAGGAGCCCCGGCCTCCAGGCCCTGAGTCATTACGATGGCTCACCATGGCTGGAGCCTGAGAGAAGGCAGTCACCCTGTACCTGAGAGAAAGGGGTCACAGAACCCGAAACAGCCTACAGACACTGGGGTCTCAGCTCAGAAACTCCCCGGAAAGTTCCGAGGGATGGGAGACACAGAATGGGAAGTGCCCCGGGCCTCCAGGCCCGGGGCTGCTCGCCCCGGGCCTCCACGCCCGGGGCTCCTCGCCCCGGGCCTCCACGCCCGGGGCTCCTCGCCCCGGGCCTCCACGCCCGGGGCTGCTCGCCATGGCTCACTATGACTGAAGCCGTTCCTGTACCTGAGAGAAGGGGTCACACAAACACAAACACCCTCCAGGCCCTGGGTTCCCTGCTCAGAAAATCCCGGGCAAGTTCCGAGGGATCGGATACGCCAAATCGGTAGTGCTCCTGGTCGACCCGGGCCTCCACGCCCCGGGCTCTATCTTACCATGGCGCATCAGGGCTGAAGCCTCTCCCTGTCAGTGACAGAATCGGGCCAGTGTTTCCCACACAGAGTCCAGACCTTGGGGCCTCAGCTCAGAAACTTACGGGGAAGGATGGAGAATTGGGAGACACAGAATTCCAAGCAGCCCTACCAGGGACTATACTACAATCCTAAAGTCCCAAGGAGACATATGACTGAATCCTAAAAAGCCAACAACCCTTCCTCTCCACTCCGGTACTCCCGGGTCAGGACCGAGGGATGCGAGACCCAGAATCCCAAACACCTGCTACGAGCCCCGGCCTAGGGCCCTGAGTCATTACGATGGCTCACCATGGCTGGAGCCTGAGAGAAGGCAGTCACCCTGTACCTGAGAGAAAGGGGTCACAGAACCCGAAACAGCCTCCAGACACTGGGGTCTCAGCTCAGAAACTCCCCGGAAAGTTCCGAGGGATTGGAGACACAGAATGGGAAGTGCCCCGCTCGCCCCGGGCCTCCCGGCCCGGGGCTGCTCGCCCCGGGCCTCCCGGCCCGGGGCTGCTCGCCCCGGGCCTCCCGGCCCGGGGCTGCTCGCCCCGGGCCTCCCGGCCCGGGGCTGCTCGCCCCGGGCCTCCCGGCCCGGGGCTGCTCGCCCCGGGCCTCCCGGCCCGGGGCTGCTCGCCCCGGGCCTCCCGGCCCGGGGCTGCTCGCCCCGGGCCTCCCGGCCCGGGGCTGCTCGCCCCGGGCCTCCCGGCCCGGGGCTGCTCGCCCCGGGCCTCCCGGCCCGGGGCTGCTCGCCCCGGGCCTCCCGGCCCGGGGCTGCTCGCCCCGGGCCTCCCGGCCCGGGGCTGCTCGCCCCGGGCCTCCCGGCCCGGGGCTGCTCGCCCCGGGCCTCCCGGCCCGGGGCTGCTCGCCCCGGGCCTCCCGGCCCGGGGCTGCTCGCCCCGGGCCTCCCGGCCCGGGGCTGCTCGCCCCGGGCCTCCCGGCCCGGGGCTGCTCGCCCCGGGCCTCCCGGCCCGGGGCTGCTCGCCCCGGGCCTCCCGGCCCGGGGCTGCTCGCCCCGGGCCTCCAGGCCCGGGGCTGCTCGCCCCGGGCCTCCACGCCCGCGGCTCCTCGCCCCGGGCCTCCAGGCCCGGGGCTGCTCGCCCCGGGCCTCCACGCCCGCGGCTCCTCGCCCCGGGCCTCCACGCCCGGGGCTCCTCGCCCCGGGCCTCCACGCCCGGGGCTGCTCGCCATGGCTCACTATGACTGAAGCCGTTCCTGTACCTGAGAGAAGGGGTCACACAAACACAAACACCCTCCAGGCCCTGGGTTCCCTGCTCAGAAAATCCCGGGCAAGTTCCGAGGGATCGGATTCGCCAAATGGGTAGTGCTCCTGGTCGACCCGGGCCTCCACGCCCGGGGCTCTATCTTTCCATGGCGCATCAGGGCTGAAGCCTCTCCCTGTCAGTGACAGAAACGGGCCAGTGTTTCCCACTCAGAGTCCAGACCTTGGGGTCTCAGCTCAGAAACTTACGGGGAAGGATGGAGAAGTGGGAGACACAGAATTCCAAGCAGCCCTACCAGGGACTATACTACAAGCCTAAAATCCCAAGGAGACATATGCCTGAATCCTGAAAAGCCAACAACCCTTCCTCTCCACTCCGGTACTCCCGGGTCAGGACCGAGGGATGCGAGACCCAGAATCCCAAACACCTGCTACGAGCCCCGGCCTCCAGGCCCTGAGTCATTACGATGGCTCACCATGGTTGGAGCCTGACAGAAGGCAGTCACCCTGTACCTGAGAGAAAGGGGTCACAGAACCCGAAACAGCCTCCAGACACTGGGGTCTCAGCTCAGAAACTCCCCGGAAAGTTCCGAGGGATTGGAGACACAGAATGGGAAGTGCCACGCTCGCCCCGGGCCTCCAGGCCCGGGGCTGCTCGCCCCGGGACTCCACGCCCGGGGCTACTCGCCATGGCTCACAATGACTGAAGCCGTTCCTGTACCTGAGAGAAGGGGTCACACAAACACAAACACCCTCCAGGCCCTGGGTTCCCTGCTCAGAAAATCCCGGGCAAGTTCCGAGGGATCGGATATGCCAAATGGGTAGTGCTCCTGGTCGACCCGGGCCTCCACGCCCGGGGCTCTATCTTACCATGGCACATCAGGGCTGATGCCTCTCCCTGTCAGTGACAGAAACGGGCCAGTGTTTCCCACACAGAGTCCAGACCTTGGGGTCTCATCTAAGAAACTTACAGGGAATAATGGAGAAGTGGGAGACACAGAATTCCAACTAGCCCTACCAGGGACTATACTACAAGCCTAAAATCCCAAGGAGACATATGCCTGAATCCTGAAAAGCCAACAACCCATCCTCTCCACTCCGGTACTCCCGGGTCAGGACCGAGGGATGCGAAACCCAGAATCCCAAACACCTGCCAGGAGCCCCGGCCTCCAGGCCCTGAGTCATTACGATGGCTCACCATGGCTGGAGCCTGAGAGAAGGCAGTCACCCTGTACCTGAGAGAAAGGGGTCACAGAACCCGAAACAGCCTACAGACACTGGGGTCTCAGCTCAGAAACTCCCCGGAAAGTTCCGAGGGATGGGAGACACAGAATGGGAAGTGCCCCGGGCCTCCAGGCCCGGGGCTGCTCGCCCCGGGCCTCCACGCCCGCGGCTCCTCGCCCCGGGCCTCCACGCCCGGGGCTCCTCGCCCCGGGCCTCCACGCCCGGGGCTGCTCGCCATGGCTCACTATGACTGAAGCCGTTCCTGTACCTGAGAGAAGGGGTCACACAAACACAAACACCCTCCAGGCCCTGGGTTCCCTGCTCAGAAAATCCCGGGCAAGTTCCGAGGGATCGGATTCGCCAAATGGGTAGTGCTCCTGGTCGACCCGGGCCTCCACGCCCGGGGCTCTATCTTTCCATGGCGCATCAGGGCTGAAGCCTCTCCCTGTCAGTGACAGAAACGGGCCAGTGTTTCCCACTCAGAGTCCAGACCTTGGGGTCTCAGCTCAGAAACTTACGGGGAAGGATGGAGAAGTGGGAGACACAGAATTCCAAGCAGCCCTACCAGGGACTATACTACAAGCCTAAAATCCCAAGGAGACATATGCCTGAATCCTGAAAAGCCAACAACCCTTCCTCTCCACTCCGGTACTCCCGGGTCAGGACCGAGGGATGCGAGACCCAGAATCCCAAACACCTGCTACGAGCCCCGGCCTCCAGGCCCTGAGTCATTACGATGGCTCACCATGGTTGGAGCCTGACAGAAGGCAGTCACCCTGTACCTGAGAGAAAGGGGTCACAGAACCCGAAACAGCCTCCAGACACTGGGGTCTCAGCTCAGAAACTCCCCGGAAAGTTCCGAGGGATTGGAGACACAGAATGGGAAGTGCCACGCTCGCCCCGGGCCTCCAGGCCCGGGGCTGCTCGCCCCGGGACTCCACGCCCGGGGCTACTCGCCATGGCTCACAATGACTGAAGCCGTTCCTGTACCTGAGAGAAGGGGTCACACAAACACAAACACCCTCCAGGCCCTGGGTTCCCTGCTCAGAAAATCCCGGGCAAGTTCCGAGGGATCGGATATGCCAAATGGGTAGTGCTCCTGGTCGACCCGGGCCTCCACGCCCGGGGCTCTATCTTACCATGGCACATCAGGGCTGATGCCTCTCCCTGTCAGTGACAGAAACGGGCCAGTGTTTCCCACACAGAGTCCAGACCTTGGGGTCTCATCTAAGAAACTTACAGGGAATAATGGAGAAGTGGGAGACACAGAATTCCAACTAGCCCTACCAGGGACTATACTACAAGCCTAAAATCCCAAGGAGACATATGCCTGAATCCTGAAAAGCCAACAACCCATCCTCTCCACTCCGGTACTCCCGGGTCAGGACCGAGGGATGCGAAACCCAGAATCCCAAACACCTGCCAGGAGCCCCGGCCTCCAGGCCCTGAGTCATTACGATGGCTCACCATGGCTGGAGCCTGAGAGAAGGCAGTCACCCTGTACCTGAGAGAAAGGGGTCACAGAACCCGAAACAGCCTACAGACACTGGGGTCTCAGCTCAGAAACTCCCCGGAAAGTTCCGAGGGATGGGAGACACAGAATGGGAAGTGCCCCGGGCCTCCAGGCCCGGGGCTGCTCGCCCCGGGCCTCCAGGCCCGGGGCTGCTCGCCCCGGGCCTCCAGGCCCGGGGCTGCTCGCCCCGGGCCTCCAGGCCCGGGGCTGCTCGCCCCGGGCCTCCACGCCCGGGGCTGCTCGCCCCGGGCCTCCAGGCCCGGGGCTGCTCGCCCCGGGCCTCCACGCCCGGGGCTGCTCGCCCCGGGCCTCCAGGCCCGGGGCTGCTCGCCCCGGGCCTCCACGCCCGGGGCTGCTCGCCCCGGGCCTCCAGGCCCGGGGCTGCTCGCCCCGGGCCTCCACGCCCGGGGCTGCTCGCCCCGGGCCTCCACGCCCGGGGCTGCTCGCCCCGGGCCTCCACGCCCGGGGCTGCTCGCCCCGGGCCTCCACGCCCGGGGCTGCTCGCCCCGGGCCTCCACGCCCGGGGCTGCTCGCCCCGGGCCTCCACGCCCGTGGCTGCTCGCCCCGGGCCTCCACGCCCGGGGCTGCTCGCCCCGGGCCTCCACGCCCGGGGCTGCTCGCCCCGGGCCTCCACGCCCGGGGCTGCTCGCCCCGGGCCTCCACGCCCGGGGCTGCTCGCCCCGGGCCTCCACGCCCGGGGCTGCTCGCCATGGCTCACTATGACTGAAGTCGTTCCTGTACCTTAGAGAAGGGGTCACACAAACACAAACACCCTCCAGGCCCTGGGTTCCCTGCTCAGAAAATCCCGGGCAAGTTCCGAGGGATCGGATTCGCCAAATGGGTAGTGCTCCTGCTCGACCTGGGCCTCCACGCCCGGGGCTCTATCTTTCCATGGCGCATCAGGGCTGAAGCCTCTCCCTGTCAGTGACAGAAACGGGCCAGTGTTTCCCACACAGAGTCCAGACCTTGGGGTCTCAGCTCAGAAACTTACGGGGAAGGATGGAGAAGTGGGAGACACAGAATTCCAAGCAGCCCTACCAGGGACTATACTACAAGCCTAAAATCCCAAGGAGACATATGCCTGAATCCTGAAAAGCCAACAACCCTTCCTCTCCACTCCGGTACTCCCGGGTCAGGACCGAGGGATACGAGACCCAGAATCACAAACACCTGCTACGAGCCCCGGCCTCCAGGCCCTGAGTCATTACGATGGCTCACCATGGTTGGAGCCTGACAGAAGGCAGTCACCCTGTACCTGAGAGAAAGTGGTCACAGAACCCGAAACAGCCTCCAGACACTGGGGTCTCAGCTCAGAAACTCCCCGGAAAGTTCCGAGGGATGGGAGACACAGAATGGGAAGTGCCCCGGGCCTCCAGGCCCGGGGCTGCTCGCCCCGGGCCTCCAGGCCCGGGGCTGCTCGCCCCGGGCCTCCACGCCCGCGGCTCCTCGCCCCGGGCCTCCAGGCCCGGGGCTGCTCGCCCCGGGCCTCCACGCCCGCGGCTCCTCGCCCCGGGCCTCCACGCCCGGGGCTCCTCGCCCCGGGCCTCCACGCCCGGGGCTGCTCGCCATGGCTCACTATGACTGAAGCCGTTCCTGTACCTGAGAGAAGGGGTCACACAAACACAAACACCCTCCAGGCCCTGGGTTCCCTGCTCAGAAAATCCCGGGCAAGTTCCGAGGGATCGGATTCGCCAAATGGGTAGTGCTCCTGGTCGACCCGGGCCTCCACGCCCGGGGCTCTATCTTTCCATGGCGCATCAGGGCTGAAGCCTCTCCCTGTCAGTGACAGAAACGGGCCAGTGTTTCCCACTCAGAGTCCAGACCTTGGGGTCTCAGCTCAGAAACTTACGGGGAAGGATGGAGAAGTGGGAGACACAGAATTCCAAGCAGCCCTACCAGGGACTATACTACAAGCCTAAAATCCCAAGGAGACATATGCCTGAATCCTGAAAATCCAACAACCCTTCCTCTCCACTCCGGTACTCCCGGGTCAGGACCGAGGGATGCGAGACCCAGAATCCCAAACACCTGCTACGAGCCCCGGCCTCCAGGCCCTGAGTCATTACGATGGCTCACCATGGTTGGAGCCTGACAGAAGGCAGTCACCCTGTACCTGAGAGAAAGGGGTCACAGAACCCGAAACAGCCTCCAGACACTGGGGTCTCAGCTCAGAAACTCCCCGGAAAGTTCCGAGGGATTGGAGACACAGAATGGGAAGTGCCACGCTCGCCCCGGGCCTCCAGGCCCGGGGCTGCTCGCCCCGGGACTCCACGCCCGGGGCTACTCGCCATGGCTCACAATGACTGAAGCCGTTCCTGTACCTGAGAGAAGGGGTCAAACACAAACACCCTCCAGGCCCTGGGTTCCCTGCTCAGAAAATCCCGGGCAAGTTCCGAGGGATCGGATATGCCAAATGGGTAGTGCTCCTGGTCGACCCGGGCCTCCACGCCCGGGGCTCTATCTTACCATGGCACATCAGGGCTGAAGCCTCTCCCTGTCAGTGACAGAAACGGGCCAGTGTTTCCCACACAGAGTCCAGACCTTGGGGTCTCATCTAAGAAACTTACAGGGAATAATGGAGAAGTGGGAGACACAGAATTCCAACTAGCCCTACCAGGGACTATACTACAAGCCTAAAATCCCAAGGAGACATATGCCTGAATCCTGAAAAGCCAACAACCCATCCTCTCCACTCCGGTACTCCCGGGTCAGGACCGAGGGATGCGAAACCCAGAATCCCAAACACCTGCCAGGAGCCCCGGCCTCCAGGCCCTGAGTCATTACGATGGCTCACCATGGCTGGAGCCTGAGAGAAGGCAGTCACCCTGTACCTGAGAGAAAGGGGTCACAGAACCCGAAACAGCCTACAGACACTGGGGTCTCAGCTCAGAAACTCCCCGGAAAGTTCCGAGGGATGGGAGACACAGAATGGGAAGTGCCCCGGGCCTCCAGGCCCGGGGCTGCTCGCCCCGGGCCTCCAGGCCCGGGGCTGCTCGCCCCGGGCCTCCAGGCCCGGGGCTGCTCGCCCCGGGCCTCCAGGCCCGGGGCTGCTCGCCCCGGGCCTCCAGGCCCGGGGCTGCTCGCCCCGGGCCTCCAGGCCCGGGGCTGCTCGCCCCGGGCCTCCAGGCCCGGGGCTGCTCGCCCCGGGCCTCCAGGCCCGGGGCTGCTCGCCCCGGGCCTCCAGGCCCGGGGCTGCTCGCCCCGGGCCTCCAGGCCCGGGGCTGCTCGCCCCGGGCCTCCAGGCCCGGGGCTGCTCGCCCCGGGCCTCCAGGCCCGGGGCTGCTCGCCCCGGGCCTCCAGGCCCGGGGCTGCTCGCCCCGGGCCTCCAGGCCCGGGGCTGCTCGCCCCGGGCCTCCAGGCCCGGGGCTGCTCGCCCCGGGCCTCCAGGCCCGGGGCTGCTCGCCCCGGGCCTCCAGGCCCGGGGCTGCTCGCCCCGGGCCTCCAGGCCCGGGGCTGCTCGCCCCGGGCCTCCAGGCCCGGGGCTGCTCGCCCCGGGCCTCCAGGCCCGGGGCTGCTCGCCCCGGGCCTCCAGGCCCGGGGCTGCTCGCCCCGGGCCTCCAGGCCCGGGGCTGCTCGCCCCGGGCCTCCAGGCCCGGGGCTGCTCGCCCCGGGCCTCCAGGCCCGGGGCTGCTCGCCCCGGGCCTCCAGGCCCGGGGCTGCTCGCCCCGGGCCTCCAGGCCCGGGGCTGCTCGCCCCGGGCCTCCAGGCCCGGGGCTGCTCGCCCCGGGCCTCCAGGCCCGGGGCTGCTCGCCCCGGGCCTCCAGGCCCGGGGCTGCTCGCCCCGGGCCTCCAGGCCCGGGGCTGCTCGCCCCGGGCCTCCAGGCCCGGGGCTGCTCGCCCCGGGCCTCCAGGCCCGGGGCTGCTCGCCCCGGGCCTCCAGGCCCGGGGCTGCTCGCCCCGGGCCTCCAGGCCCGGGGCTGCTCGCCCCGGGCCTCCACGCCCGGGGCTGCTCGCCCCGGGCCTCCAGGCCCGGGGCTGCTCGCCCCGGGCCTCCAGGCCCGGGGCTGCTCGCCCCGGGCCTCCACGCCCGGGGCTGCTCGCCCCGGGCCTCCACGCCCGGGGCTGCTCGCCCCGGGCCTCCACGCCCGGGGCTGCTCGCCCCGGGCCTCCACGCCCGGGGCTGCTCGCCCCGGGCCTCCACGCCCGGGGCTGCTCGCCCCGGGCCTCCACGCCCGGGGCTGCTCGCCCCGGGCCTCCACGCCCGGGGCTGCTCGCCCCGGGCCTCCACGCCCGGGGCTGCTCGCCATGGCTCACTATGACTGAAGTCGTTCCTGTACCTTAGAGAAGGGGTCACACAAACACAAACACCCTCCAGGCCCTGGGTTCCCTGCTCAGAAAATCCCGGGCAAGTTCCGAGGGATCGGATTCGCCAAATGGGTTGTGCTCCTGGTCGACCCGGGCCTCCACGCCCGGGGCTCTATCTTTCCATGGCGCATCAGGGCTGAAGCCTCTCCCTGTCAGTGACAGAAACGGGCCAGTGTTTCCCACTCAGAGTCCAGACCTTGGGGTCTCAGCTCAGAAACTTACGGGGAAGGATGGAGAAGTGGGAGACACAGAATTCCAAGCAGCCCTACCAGGGACTATACTACAAGCCTAAAATCCCAAGGAGACATATGCCTGAATCCTGAAAAGCCAACAACCCTTCCTCTCCACTCCGGTACTCCCGGGTCAGGACCGAGGGATGCGAGACCCAGAATCCCAAACACCTGCTACGAGCCCCGGCCTCCAGGCCCTGAGTCATTACGATGGCTCACCATGGTTGGAGCCTGACAGAAGGCAGTCACCCTGTACCTGAGAGAAAGGGGTCACAGAACCCGAAACAGCCTCCAGACACTGGGGTCTCAGCTCAGAAACTCCCCGGAAAGTTCCGAGGGATTGGAGACACAGAATGGGAAGTGCCACGCTCGCCCCGGGCCTCCAGGCCCGGGGCTGCTCGCCCCGGGACTCCACGCCCGGGGCTACTCGCCATGGCTCACAATGACTGAAGCCGTTCCTGTACCTGAGAGAAGGGGTCACACAAACACAAACACCCTCCAGGCCCTGGGTTCCCTGCTCAGAAAATCCCGGGCAAGTTCCGAGGGATCGGATATGCCAAATGGGTAGTGCTCCTGGTCGACCCGGGCCTCCACGCCCGGGGCTCTATCTTACCATGGCACATCAGGGCTGATGCCTCTCCCTGTCAGTGACAGAAACGGGCCAGTGTTTCCCACACAGAGTCCAGACCTTGGGGTCTCATCTAAGAAACTTACAGGGAATAATGGAGAAGTGGGAGACACAGAATTCCAACTAGCCCTACCAGGGACTATACTACAAGCCTAAAATCCCAAGGAGACATATGCCTGAATCCTGAAAAGCCAACAACCCATCCTCTCCACTCCGGTACTCCCGGGTCAGGACCGAGGGATGCGAAACCCAGAATCCCAAACACCTGCCAGGAGCCCCGGCCTCCAGGCCCTGAGTCATTACGATGGCTCACCATGGCTGGAGCCTGAGAGAAGGCAGTCACCCTGTACCTGAGAGAAAGGGGTCACAGAACCCGAAACAGCCTACAGACACTGGGGTCTCAGCTCAGAAACTCCCCGGAAAGTTCCGAGGGATGGGAGACACAGAATGGGAAGTGCCCCGGGCCTCCAGGCCCGGGGCTGCTCGCCCCGGGCCTCCAGGCCCGGGGCTGCTCGCCCCGGGCCTCCAGGCCCGGGGCTGCTCGCCCCGGGCCTCCAGGCCCGGGGCTGCTCGCCCCGGGCCTCCAGGCCCGGGGCTGCTCGCCCCGGGCCTCCAGGCCCGGGGCTGCTCGCCCCGGGCCTCCAGGCCCGGGGCTGCTCGCCCCGGGCCTCCAGGCCCGGGGCTGCTCGCCCCGGGCCTCCACGCCCGGGGCTGCTCGCCCCGGGCCTCCAGGCCCGGGGCTGCTCGCCCCGGGCCTCCACGCCCGGGGCTGCTCGCCCCGGGCCTCCAGGCCCGGGGCTGCTCGCCCCGGGCCTCCACGCCCGGGGCTGCTCGCCCCGGGCCTCCAGGCCCGGGGCTGCTCGCCCCGGGCCTCCACGCCCGGGGCTGCTCGCCCCGGGCCTCCAGGCCCGGGGCTGCTCGCCCCGGGCCTCCACGCCCGGGGCTGCTCGCCCCGGGCCTCCAGGCCCGGGGCTGCTCGCCCCGGGCCTCCACGCCCGGGGCTGCTCGCCCCGGGCCTCCACGCCCGGGGCTGCTCGCCCCGGGCCTCCACGCCCGGGGCTGCTCGCCCCGGGCCTCCACGCCCGGGGCTGCTCGCCCCGGGCCTCCACGCCCGGGGCTGCTCGCCCCGGGCCTCCACGCCCGGGGCTGCTCGCCATGGCTCACTATGACTGAAGTCGTTCCTGTACCTTAGAGAAGTGGTCACACAAACACAAACACCCTCCAGGCCCTGGGTTCCCTGCTCAGAAAATCCCGGGCAAGTTCCGAGGGATCGGATTCGCCAAATGGGTAGTGCTCCTGGTCGACCTGGGCCTCCACGCCCGGGGCTCTATCTTTCCATGGCGCATCAGGGCTGAAGCCTCTCCCTGTCAGTGACAGAAACGGGCCAGTGTTTCCCACACAGAGTCCAGACCTTGGGGTCTCAGCTCAGAAACTTACGGGGAAGGATGGAGAAGTGGGAGACACAGAATTCCAAGCAGCCCTACCAGGGACTATACTACAAGCCTAAAATCCCAAGGAGACATATGCCTGAATCCTGAAAAGCCAACAACCCTTCCTCTCCACTCCGGTACTCCCGGGTCAGGACCGAGGGATACGAGACCCAGAATCACAAACACCTGCTACGAGCCCCGGCCTCCAGGCCCTGAGTCATTACGATGGCTCACCATGGTTGGAGCCTGACAGAAGGCAGTCACCCTGTACCTGAGAGAAAGGGGTCACAGAACCCGAAACAGCCTCCAGACACTGGGGTCTCAGCTCAGAAACTCCCCGGAAAGTTCCGAGGGATGGGAGACACAGAATGGGAAGTGCCCCGGGCCTCCAGGCCCGGGGCTGCTCGCCCCGGGCCTCCAGGCCCGGGGCTGCTCGCCCCGGGCCTCCACGCCCGCGGCTCCTCGCCCCGGGCCTCCAGGCCCGGGGCTGCTCGCCCCGGGCCTCCACGCCCGCGGCTCCTCGCCCCGGGCCTCCACGCCCGGGGCTCCTCGCCCCGGGCCTCCACGCCCGGGGCTGCTCGCCATGGCTCACTATGACTGAAGCCGTTCCTGTACCTGAGAGAAGGGGTCACACAAACACAAACACCCTCCAGGCCCTGGGTTCCCTGCTCAGAAAATCCCGGGCAAGTTCCGAGGGATCGGATTCGCCAAATGGGTAGTGCTCCTGGTCGACCCGGGCCTCCACGCCCGGGGCTCTATCTTTCCATGGCGCATCAGGGCTGAAGCCTCTCCCTGTCAGTGACAGAAACGGGCCAGTGTTTCCCACTCAGAGTCCAGACCTTGGGGTCTCAGCTCAGAAACTTACGGGGAAGGATGGAGAAGTGGGAGACACAGAATTCCAAGCAGCCCTACCAGGGACTATACTACAAGCCTAAAATCCCAAGGAGACATATGCCTGAATCCTGAAAAGCCAACAACCCTTCCTCTCCACTCCGGTACTCCCGGGTCAGGACCGAGGGATGCGAGACCCAGAATCCCAAACACCTGCTACGAGCCCCGGCCTCCAGGCCCTGAGTCATTACGATGGCTCACCATGGTTGGAGCCTGACAGAAGGCAGTCACCCTGTACCTGAGAGAAAGGGGTCACAGAACCCGAAACAGCCTCCAGACACTGGGGTCTCAGCTCAGAAACTCCCCGGAAAGTTCCGAGGGATTGGAGACACAGAATGGGAAGTGCCACGCTCGCCCCGGGCCTCCAGGCCCGGGGCTGCTCGCCCCGGGACTCCACGCCCGGGGCTACTCGCCATGGCTCACAATGACTGAAGCCGTTCCTGTACCTGAGAGAAGGGGTCAAACACAAACACCCTCCAGGCCCTGGGTTCCCTGCTCAGAAAATCCCGGGCAAGTTCCGAGGGATCGGATATGCCAAATGGGTAGTGCTCCTGGTCGACCCGGGCCTCCACGCCCGGGGCTCTATCTTACCATGGCGCATCAGGGCTGAAGCCTCTCCCTGTCAGTGACAGAAACGGGCCAGTGTTTCCCACACAGAGTCCAGACCTTGGGGTCTCATCTAAGAAACTTACAGGGAATAATGGAGAAGTGGGAGACACAGAATTCCAACTAGCCCTACCAGGGACTATACTACAAGCCTAAAATCCCAAGGAGACATATGCCTGAATCCTGAAAAGCCAACAACCCATCCTCTCCACTCCGGTACTCCCGGGTCAGGACCGAGGGATGCGAAACCCAGAATCCCAAACACCTGCCAGGAGCCCCGGCCTCCAGGCCCTGAGTCATTACGATGGCTCACCATGGCTGGAGCCTGAGAGAAGGCAGTCACCCTGTACCTGAGAGAAAGGGGTCACAGAACCCGAAACAGCCTACAGACACTGGGGTCTCAGCTCAGAAACTCCCCGGAAAGTTCCGAGGGATGGGAGACACAGAATGGGAAGTGCCCCGGGCCTCCAGGCCCGGGGCTGCTCGCCCCGGGCCTCCAGGCCCGGGGCTGCTCGCCCCGGGCCTCCAGGCCCGGGGCTGCTCGCCCCGGGCCTCCAGGCCCGGGGCTGCTCGCCCCGGGCCTCCAGGCCCGGGGCTGCTCGCCCCGGGCCTCCAGGCCCGGGGCTGCTCGCCCCGGGCCTCCAGGCCCGGGGCTGCTCGCCCCGGGCCTCCAGGCCCGGGGCTGCTCGCCCCGGGCCTCCACGCCCGGGGCTGCTCGCCCCGGGCCTCCAGGCCCGGGGCTGCTCGCCCCGGGCCTCCACGCCCGGGGCTGCTCGCCCCGGGCCTCCAGGCCCGGGGCTGCTCGCCCCGGGCCTCCACGCCCGGGGCTGCTCGCCCCGGGCCTCCAGGCCCGGGGCTGCTCGCCCCGGGCCTCCACGCCCGGGGCTGCTCGCCCCGGGCCTCCACGCCCGGGGCTGCTCGCCCCGGGCCTCCACGCCCGGGGCTGCTCGCCCCGGGCCTCCACGCCCGGGGCTGCTCGCCCCGGGCCTCCACGCCCGGGGCTGCTCGCCCCGGGCCTCCACGCCCGGGGCTGCTCGCCCCGGGCCTCCACGCCCGGGGCTGCTCGCCCCGGGCCTCCACGCCCGGGGCTGCTCGCCCCGGGCCTCCACGCCCGGGGCTGCTCGCCATGGCTCACTATGACTGAAGTCGTTCCTGTACCTTAGAGAAGTGGTCACACAAACACAAACACCCTCCAGGCCCTGGGTTCCCTGCTCAGAAAATCCCGGGCAAGTTCCGAGGGATCGGATTCGCCAAATGGGTAGTGCTCCTGGTCGACCTGGGCCTCCACGCCCGGGGCTCTATCTTTCCATGGCGCATCAGGGCTGAAGCCTCTCCCTGTCAGTGACAGAAACGGGCCAGTGTTTCCCACACAGAGTCCAGACCTTGGGGTCTCAGCTCAGAAACTTACGGGGAAGGATGGAGAAGTGGGAGACACAGAATTCCAAGCAGCCCTACCAGGGACTATACTACAAGCCTAAAATCCCAAGGAGACATATGCCTGAATCCTGAAAAGCCAACAACCCTTCCTCTCCACTCCGGTACTCCCGGGTCAGGACCGAGGGATACGAGACCCAGAATCACAAACACCTGCTACGAGCCCCGGCCTCCAGGCCCTGAGTCATTACGATGGCTCACCATGGTTGGAGCCTGACAGAAGGCAGTCACCCTGTACCTGAGAGAAAGGGGTCACAGAACCCGAAACAGCCTCCAGACACTGGGGTCTCAGCTCAGAAACTCCCCGGAAAGTTCCGAGGGATGGGAGACACAGAATGGGAAGTGCCCCGGGCCTCCAGGCCCGGGGCTGCTCGCCCCGGGCCTCCAGGCCCGGGGCTGCTCGCCCCGGGCCTCCACGCCCGCGGCTCCTCGCCCCGGGCCTCCAGGCCCGGGGCTGCTCGCCCCGGGCCTCCACGCCCGCGGCTCCTCGCCCCGGGCCTCCACGCCCGGGGCTCCTCGCCCCGGGCCTCCACGCCCGGGGCTGCTCGCCATGGCTCACTATGACTGAAGCCGTTCCTGTACCTGAGAGAAGGGGTCACACAAACACAAACACCCTCCAGGCCCTGGGTTCCCTGCTCAGAAAATCCCGGGCAAGTTCCGAGGGATCGGATTCGCCAAATGGGTAGTGCTCCTGGTCGACCCGGGCCTCCACGCCCGGGGCTCTATCTTTCCATGGCGCATCAGGGCTGAAGCCTCTCCCTGTCAGTGACAGAAACGGGCCAGTGTTTCCCACTCAGAGTCCAGACCTTGGGGTCTCAGCTCAGAAACTTACGGGGAAGGATGGAGAAGTGGGAGACACAGAATTCCAAGCAGCCCTACCAGGGACTATACTACAAGCCTAAAATCCCAAGGAGACATATGCCTGAATCCTGAAAAGCCAACAACCCTTCCTCTCCACTCCGGTACTCCCGGGTCAGGACCGAGGGATGCGAGACCCAGAATCCCAAACACCTGCTACGAGCCCCGGCCTCCAGGCCCTGAGTCATTACGATGGCTCACCATGGTTGGAGCCTGACAGAAGGCAGTCACCCTGTACCTGAGAGAAAGGGGTCACAGAACCCGAAACAGCCTCCAGACACTGGGGTCTCAGCTCAGAAACTCCCCGGAAAGTTCCGAGGGATTGGAGACACAGAATGGGAAGTGCCACGCTCGCCCCGGGCCTCCAGGCCCGGGGCTGCTCGCCCCGGGACTCCACGCCCGGGGCTACTCGCCATGGCTCACAATGACTGAAGCCGTTCCTGTACCTGAGAGAAGGGGTCAAACACAAACACCCTCCAGGCCCTGGGTTCCCTGCTCAGAAAATCCCGGGCAAGTTCCGAGGGATCGGATATGCCAAATGGGTAGTGCTCCTGGTCGACCCGGGCCTCCACGCCCGGGGCTCTATCTTACCATGGCGCATCAGGGCTGAAGCCTCTCCCTGTCAGTGACAGAAACGGGCCAGTGTTTCCCACACAGAGTCCAGACCTTGGGGTCTCATCTAAGAAACTTACAGGGAATAATGGAGAAGTGGGAGACACAGAATTCCAACTAGCCCTACCAGGGACTATACTACAAGCCTAAAATCCCAAGGAGACATATGCCTGAATCCTGAAAAGCCAACAACCCATCCTCTCCACTCCGGTACTCCCGGGTCAGGACCGAGGGATGCGAAACCCAGAATCCCAAACACCTGCCAGGAGCCCCGGCCTCCAGGCCCTGAGTCATTACGATGGCTCACCATGGCTGGAGCCTGAGAGAAGGCAGTCACCCTGTACCTGAGAGAAAGGGGTCACAGAACCCGAAACAGCCTACAGACACTGGGGTCTCAGCTCAGAAACTCCCCGGAAAGTTCCGAGGGATGGGAGACACAGAATGGGAAGTGCCCCGGGCCTCCAGGCCCGGGGCTGCTCGCCCCGGGCCTCCAGGCCCGGGGCTGCTCGCCCCGGGCCTCCAGGCCCGGGGCTGCTCGCCCCGGGCCTCCAGGCCCGGGGCTGCTCGCCCCGGGCCTCCAGGCCCGGGGCTGCTCGCCCCGGGCCTCCAGGCCCGGGGCTGCTCGCCCCGGGCCTCCAGGCCCGGGGCTGCTCGCCCCGGGCCTCCACGCCCGGGGCTGCTCGCCCCGGGCCTCCAGGCCCGGGGCTGCTCGCCCCGGGCCTCCACGCCCGGGGCTGCTCGCCCCGGGCCTCCAGGCCCGGGGCTGCTCGCCCCGGGCCTCCACGCCCGGGGCTGCTCGCCCCGGGCCTCCAGGCCCGGGGCTGCTCGCCCCGGGCCTCCACGCCCGGGGCTGCTCGCCCCGGGCCTCCACGCCCGGGGCTGCTCGCCCCGGGCCTCCACGCCCGGGGCTGCTCGCCCCGGGCCTCCACGCCCGGGGCTGCTCGCCCCGGGCCTCCACGCCCGGGGCTGCTCGCCCCGGGCCTCCACGCCCGGGGCTGCTCGCCCCGGGCCTCCACGCCCGGGGCTGCTCGCCCCGGGCCTCCACGCCCGGGGCTGCTCGCCCCGGGCCTCCACGCCCGGGGCTGCTCGCCATGGCTCACTATGACTGAAGTCGTTCCTGTACCTTAGAGAAGGGGTCACACAAACACAAACACCCTCCAGGCCCTGGGTTCCCTGCTCAGAAAATCCCGGGCAAGTTCCGAGGGATCGGATTCGCCAAATGGGTAGTGCTCCTGGTCGACCTGGGCCTCCACGCCCGGGGCTCTATCTTTCCATGGCGCATCAGGGCTGAAGCCTCTCCCTGTCAGTGACAGAAACGGGCCAGTGTTTCCCACACAGAGTCCAGACCTTGGGGTCTCAGCTCAGAAACTTACGGGGAAGGATGGAGAAGTGGGAGACACAGAATTCCAAGCAGCCCTACCAGGGACTATACTACAAGCCTAAAATCCCAAGGAGACATATGCCTGAATCCTGAAAAGCCAACAACCCTTCCTCTCCACTCCGGTACTCCCGGGTCAGGACCGAGGGATACGAGACCCAGAATCACAAACACCTGCTACGAGCCCCGGCCTCCAGGCCCTGAGTCATTACGATGGCTCACCATGGTTGGAGCCTGACAGAAGGCAGTCACCCTGTACCTGAGAGAAAGTGGTCACAGAACCCGAAACAGCCTCCAGACACTGGGGTCTCAGCTCAGAAACTCCCCGGAAAGTTCCGAGGGATGGGAGACACAGAATGGGAAGTGCCCCGGGCCTCCAGGCCCGGGGCTGCTCGCCCCGGGCCTCCAGGCCCGGGGCTGCTCGCCCCGGGCCTCCACGCCCGCGGCTCCTCGCCCCGGGCCTCCAGGCCCGGGGCTGCTCGCCCCGGGCCTCCACGCCCGCGGCTCCTCGCCCCGGGCCTCCACGCCCGGGGCTCCTCGCCCCGGGCCTCCACGCCCGGGGCTGCTCGCCATGGCTCACTATGACTGAAGCCGTTCCTGTACCTGAGAGAAGGGGTCACACAAACACAAACACCCTCCAGGCCCTGGGTTCCCTGCTCAGAAAATCCCGGGCAAGTTCCGAGGGATCGGATTCGCCAAATGGGTAGTGCTCCTGGTCGACCCGGGCCTCCACGCCCGGGGCTCTATCTTTCCATGGCGCATCAGGGCTGAAGCCTCTCCCTGTCAGTGACAGAAACGGGCCAGTGTTTCCCACTCGGAGTCCAGACCTTGGGGTCTCAGCTCAGAAACTTACGGGGAAGGATGGAGAAGTGGGAGACACAGAATTCCAAGCAGCCCTACCAGGGACTATACTACAAGCCTAAAATCCCAAGGAGACATATGCCTGAATCCTGAAAAGCCAACAACCCTTCCTCTCCACTCCGGTACTCCCGGGTCAGGACCGAGGGATGCGAGACCCAGAATCCCAAACACCTGCTACGAGCCCCGGCCTCCAGGCCCTGAGTCATTACGATGGCTCACCATGGTTGGAGCCTGACAGAAGGCAGTCACCCTGTACCTGAGAGAAAGGGGTCACAGAACCCGAAACAGCCTCCAGACACTGGGGTCTCAGCTCAGAAACTCCCCGGAAAGTTCCGAGGGATTGGAGACACAGAATGGGAAGTGCCACGCTCGCCCCGGGCCTCCAGGCCCGGGGCTGCTCGCCCCGGGACTCCACGCCCGGGGCTACTCGCCATGGCTCACAATGACTGAAGCCGTTCCTGTACCTGAGAGAAGGGGTCACACAAACACAAACACCCTCCAGGCCCTGGGTTCCCTGCTCAGAAAATCCCGGGCAAGTTCCGAGGGATCGGATATGCCAAATGGGTAGTGCTCCTGGTCGACCCGGGCCTCCACGCCCGGGGCTCTATCTTACCATGGCACATCAGGGCTGAAGCCTCTCCCTGTCAGTGACAGAAACGGGCCAGTGTTTCCCACACAGAGTCCAGACCTTGGGGTCTCATCTAAGAAACTTACAGGGAATAATGGAGAAGTGGGAGACACAGAATTCCAACTAGCCCTACCAGGGACTATACTACAAGCCTAAAATCCCAAGGAGACATATGCCTGAATCCTGAAAAGCCAACAACCCATCCTCTCCACTCCGGTACTCCCGGGTCAGGACCGAGGGATGCGAGACCCAGAATCCCAAACACCTGCTACGAGCCCCGGCCTAGGGCCCTGAGTCATTACGATGGCTCACCATGGCTGGAGCCTGAGAGAAGGCAGTCACCCTGTACCTGAGAGAAAGGGGTCACAGAACCCGAAACAGCCTCCAGACACTGGGGTCTCAGCTCAGAAACTCCCCGGAAAGTTCCGAGGGATTGGAGACACAGAATGGGAAGTGCCCCGCTCGCCCCGGGCCTCCAGGCCCGGGGCTGCTCGCCCCGGGCCTCCAGGCCCGGGGCTGCTCGCCCCGGGCCTCCAGGCCCGGGGCTGCTCGCCCCGGGCCTCCAGGCCCGGGGCTGCTCGCCCCGGGCCTCCAGGCCCGGGGCTGCTCGCCCCGGGCCTCCAGGCCCGGGGCTGCTCGCCCCGGGCCTCCAGGCCCGGGGCTGCTCGCCCCGGGCCTCCAGGCCCGGGGCTGCTCGCCCCGGGCCTCCAGGCCCGGGGCTGCTCGCCCCGGGCCTCCAGGCCCGGGGCTGCTCGCCCCGGGCCTCCAGGCCCGGGGCTGCTCGCCCCGGGCCTCCAGGCCCGGGGCTGCTCGCCCCGGGCCTCCAGGCCCGGGGCTGCTCGCCCCGGGCCTCCAGGCCCGGGGCTGCTCGCCCCGGGCCTCCAGGCCCGGGGCTGCTCGCCCCGGGCCTCCAGGCCCGGGGCTGCTCGCCCCGGGCCTCCAGGCCCGGGGCTGCTCGCCCCGGGCCTCCAGGCCCGGGGCTGCTCGCCCCGGGCCTCCAGGCCCGGGGCTGCTCGCCCCGGGCCTCCAGGCCCGGGGCTGCTCGCCCCGGGCCTCCAGGCCCGGGGCTGCTCGCCCCGGGCCTCCAGGCCCGGGGCTGCTCGCCCCGGGCCTCCAGGCCCGGGGCTGCTCGCCCCGGGCCTCCAGGCCCGGGGCTGCTCGCCCCGGGCCTCCAGGCCCGGGGCTGCTCGCCCCGGGCCTCCAGGCCCGGGGCTGCTCGCCCCGGGCCTCCAGGCCCGGGGCTGCTCGCCCCGGGCCTCCAGGCCCGGGGCTGCTCGCCCCGGGCCTCCAGGCCCGGGGCTGCTCGCCCCGGGCCTCCAGGCCCGGGGCTGCTCGCCCCGGGCCTCCAGGCCCGGGGCTGCTCGCCCCGGGCCTCCAGGCCCGGGGCTGCTCGCCCCGGGCCTCCAGGCCCGGGGCTGCTCGCCCCGGGCCTCCAGGCCCGGGGCTGCTCGCCCCGGGCCTCCAGGCCCGGGGCTGCTCGCCCCGGGCCTCCAGGCCCGGGGCTGCTCGCCCCGGGCCTCCAGGCCCGGGGCTGCTCGCCCCGGGCCTCCAGGCCCGGGGCTGCTCGCCCCGGGCCTCCAGGCCCGGGGCTGCTCGCCCCGGGCCTCCAGGCCCGGGGCTGCTCGCCCCGGGCCTCCAGGCCCGGGGCTGCTCGCCCCGGGCCTCCAGGCCCGGGGCTGCTCGCCCCGGGCCTCCAGGCCCGGGGCTGCTCGCCCCGGGCCTCCAGGCCCGGGGCTGCTCGCCCCGGGCCTCCAGGCCCGGGGCTGCTCGCCCCGGGCCTCCAGGCCCGGGGCTGCTCGCCCCGGGCCTCCAGGCCCGGGGCTGCTCGCCCCGGGCCTCCAGGCCCGGGGCTGCTCGCCCCGGGCCTCCAGGCCCGGGGCTGCTCGCCCCGGGCCTCCAGGCCCGGGGCTGCTCGCCCCGGGCCTCCAGGCCCGGGGCTGCTCGCCCCGGGCCTCCAGGCCCGGGGCTGCTCGCCCCGGGCCTCCAGGCCCGGGGCTGCTCGCCCCGGGCCTCCAGGCCCGGGGCTGCTCGCCCCGGGCCTCCAGGCCCGGGGCTGCTCGCCCCGGGCCTCCAGGCCCGGGGCTGCTCGCCCCGGGCCTCCAGGCCCGGGGCTGCTCGCCCCGGGCCTCCAGGCCCGGGGCTGCTCGCCCCGGGCCTCCAGGCCCGGGGCTGCTCGCCCCGGGCCTCCAGGCCCGGGGCTGCTCGCCCCGGGCCTCCAGGCCCGGGGCTGCTCGCCCCGGGCCTCCAGGCCCGGGGCTGCTCGCCCCGGGCCTCCAGGCCCGGGGCTGCTCGCCCCGGGCCTCCAGGCCCGGGGCTGCTCGCCCCGGGCCTCCAGGCCCGGGGCTGCTCGCCCCGGGCCTCCAGGCCCGGGGCTGCTCGCCCCGGGCCTCCAGGCCCGGGGCTGCTCGCCCCGGGCCTCCAGGCCCGGGGCTGCTCGCCCCGGGCCTCCAGGCCCGGGGCTGCTCGCCCCGGGCCTCCAGGCCCGGGGCTGCTCGCCCCGGGCCTCCAGGCCCGGGGCTGCTCGCCCCGGGCCTCCAGGCCCGGGGCTGCTCGCCCCGGGCCTCCAGGCCCGGGGCTGCTCGCCCCGGGCCTCCAGGCCCGGGGCTGCTCGCCCCGGGCCTCCAGGCCCGGGGCTGCTCGCCCCGGGCCTCCAGGCCCGGGGCTGCTCGCCCCGGGCCTCCAGGCCCGGGGCTGCTCGCCCCGGGCCTCCAGGCCCGGGGCTGCTCGCCCCGGGCCTCCAGGCCCGGGGCTGCTCGCCCCGGGCCTCCAGGCCCGGGGCTGCTCGCCCCGGGCCTCCAGGCCCGGGGCTGCTCGCCCCGGGCCTCCAGGCCCGGGGCTGCTCGCCCCGGGCCTCCAGGCCCGGGGCTGCTCGCCCCGGGCCTCCAGGCCCGGGGCTGCTCGCCCCGGGCCTCCAGGCCCGGGGCTGCTCGCCCCGGGCCTCCAGGCCCGGGGCTGCTCGCCCCGGGCCTCCAGGCCCGGGGCTGCTCGCCCCGGGCCTCCAGGCCCGGGGCTGCTCGCCCCGGGCCTCCAGGCCCGGGGCTGCTCGCCCCGGGCCTCCAGGCCCGGGGCTGCTCGCCCCGGGCCTCCAGGCCCGGGGCTGCTCGCCCCGGGCCTCCAGGCCCGGGGCTGCTCGCCCCGGGCCTCCAGGCCCGGGGCTGCTCGCCCCGGGCCTCCAGGCCCGGGGCTGCTCGCCCCGGGCCTCCAGGCCCGGGGCTGCTCGCCCCGGGCCTCCAGGCCCGGGGCTGCTCGCCCCGGGCCTCCAGGCCCGGGGCTGCTCGCCCCGGGCCTCCAGGCCCGGGGCTGCTCGCCCCGGGCCTCCAGGCCCGGGGCTGCTCGCCCCGGGCCTCCAGGCCCGGGGCTGCTCGCCCCGGGCCTCCAGGCCCGGGGCTGCTCGCCCCGGGCCTCCAGGCCCGGGGCTGCTCGCCCCGGGCCTCCAGGCCCGGGGCTGCTCGCCCCGGGCCTCCAGGCCCGGGGCTGCTCGCCCCGGGCCTCCAGGCCCGGGGCTGCTCGCCCCGGGCCTCCAGGCCCGGGGCTGCTCGCCCCGGGCCTCCAGGCCCGGGGCTGCTCGCCCCGGGCCTCCAGGCCCGGGGCTGCTCGCCCCGGGCCTCCAGGCCCGGGGCTGCTCGCCCCGGGCCTCCAGGCCCGGGGCTGCTCGCCCCGGGCCTCCAGGCCCGGGGCTGCTCGCCCCGGGCCTCCAGGCCCGGGGCTGCTCGCCCCGGGCCTCCAGGCCCGGGGCTGCTCGCCCCGGGCCTCCAGGCCCGGGGCTGCTCGCCCCGGGCCTCCAGGCCCGGGGCTGCTCGCCCCGGGCCTCCAGGCCCGGGGCTGCTCGCCCCGGGCCTCCAGGCCCGGGGCTGCTCGCCCCGGGCCTCCAGGCCCGGGGCTGCTCGCCCCGGGCCTCCAGGCCCGGGGCTGCTCGCCCCGGGCCTCCAGGCCCGGGGCTGCTCGCCCCGGGCCTCCAGGCCCGGGGCTGCTCGCCCCGGGCCTCCAGGCCCGGGGCTGCTCGCCCCGGGCCTCCAGGCCCGGGGCTGCTCGCCCCGGGCCTCCAGGCCCGGGGCTGCTCGCCCCGGGCCTCCAGGCCCGGGGCTGCTCGCCCCGGGCCTCCAGGCCCGGGGCTGCTCGCCCCGGGCCTCCAGGCCCGGGGCTGCTCGCCCCGGGCCTCCAGGCCCGGGGCTGCTCGCCCCGGGCCTCCAGGCCCGGGGCTGCTCGCCCCGGGCCTCCAGGCCCGGGGCTGCTCGCCCCGGGCCTCCAGGCCCGGGGCTGCTCGCCCCGGGCCTCCAGGCCCGGGGCTGCTCGCCCCGGGCCTCCAGGCCCGGGGCTGCTCGCCCCGGGCCTCCAGGCCCGGGGCTGCTCGCCCCGGGCCTCCAGGCCCGGGGCTGCTCGCCCCGGGCCTCCACGCCCGGGGCTGCTCGCCCCGGGCCTCCACGCCCGGGGCTGCTCGCCCCGGGCCTCCACGCCCGGGGCTGCTCGCCCCGGGCCTCCACGCCCGGGGCTGCTCGCCATGGCTCACTATGACTGAAGTCGTTCCTGTACCTTAGAGAAGTGGTCACACAAACACAAACACCCTCCAGGCCCTGGGTTCCCTGCTCAGAAAATCCCGGGCAAGTTCCGAGGGATCGGATTCGCCAAATGGGTAGTGCTCCTGGTCGACCTGGGCCTCCACGCCCGGGGCTCTATCTTTCCATGGCGCATCAGGGCTGAAGCCTCTCCCTGTCAGTGACAGAAACGGGCCAGTGTTTCCCACACAGAGTCCAGACCTTGGGGTCTCAGCTCAGAAACTTACGGGGAAGGATGGAGAAGTGGGAGACACAGAATTCCAAGCAGCCCTACCAGGGACTATACTACAAGCCTAAAATCCCAAGGAGACATATGCCTGAATCCTGAAAAGCCAACAACCCTTCCTCTCCACTCCGGTACTCCCGGGTCAGGACCGAGGGATACGAGACCCAGAATCACAAACACCTGCTACGAGCCCCGGCCTCCAGGCCCTGAGTCATTACGATGGCTCACCATGGTTGGAGCCTGACAGAAGGCAGTCACCCTGTACCTGAGAGAAAGGGGTCACAGAACCCGAAACAGCCTCCAGACACTGGGGTCTCAGCTCAGAAACTCCCCGGAAAGTTCCGAGGGATGGGAGACACAGAATGGGAAGTGCCCCGGGCCTCCAGGCCCGGGGCTGCTCGCCCCGGGCCTCCAGGCCCGGGGCTGCTCGCCCCGGGCCTCCACGCCCGCGGCTCCTCGCCCCGGGCCTCCAGGCCCGGGGCTGCTCGCCCCGGGCCTCCACGCCCGCGGCTCCTCGCCCCGGGCCTCCACGCCCGGGGCTCCTCGCCCCGGGCCTCCACGCCCGGGGCTGCTCGCCATGGCTCACTATGACTGAAGCCGTTCCTGTACCTGAGAGAAGGGGTCACACAAACACAAACACCCTCCAGGCCCTGGGTTCCCTGCTCAGAAAATCCCGGGCAAGTTCCGAGGGATCGGATTCGCCAAATGGGTAGTGCTCCTGGTCGACCCGGGCCTCCACGCCCGGGGCTCTATCTTTCCATGGCGCATCAGGGCTGAAGCCTCTCCCTGTCAGTGACAGAAACGGGCCAGTGTTTCCCACTCAGAGTCCAGACCTTGGGGTCTCAGCTCAGAAACTTACGGGGAAGGATGGAGAAGTGGGAGACACAGAATTCCAAGCAGCCCTACCAGGGACTATACTACAAGCCTAAAATCCCAAGGAGACATATGCCTGAATCCTGAAAAGCCAACAACCCTTCCTCTCCACTCCGGTACTCCCGGGTCAGGACCGAGGGATGCGAGACCCAGAATCCCAAACACCTGCTACGAGCCCCGGCCTCCAGGCCCTGAGTCATTACGATGGCTCACCATGGTTGGAGCCTGACAGAAGGCAGTCACCCTGTACCTGAGAGAAAGGGGTCACAGAACCCGAAACAGCCTCCAGACACTGGGGTCTCAGCTCAGAAACTCCCCGGAAAGTTCCGAGGGATTGGAGACACAGAATGGGAAGTGCCACGCTCGCCCCGGGCCTCCAGGCCCGGGGCTGCTCGCCCCGGGACTCCACGCCCGGGGCTACTCGCCATGGCTCACAATGACTGAAGCCGTTCCTGTACCTGAGAGAAGGGGTCAAACACAAACACCCTCCAGGCCCTGGGTTCCCTGCTCAGAAAATCCCGGGCAAGTTCCGAGGGATCGGATATGCCAAATGGGTAGTGCTCCTGGTCGACCCGGGCCTCCACGCCCGGGGCTCTATCTTACCATGGCACATCAGGGCTGAAGCCTCTCCCTGTCAGTGACAGAAACGGGCCAGTGTTTCCCACACAGAGTCCAGACCTTGGGGTCTCATCTAAGAAACTTACAGGGAATAATGGAGAAGTGGGAGACACAGAATTCCAACTAGCCCTACCAGGGACTATACTACAAGCCTAAAATCCCAAGGAGACATATGCCTGAATCCTGAAAAGCCAACAACCCATCCTCTCCACTCCGGTACTCCCGGGTCAGGACCGAGGGATGCGAAACCCAGAATCCCAAACACCTGCCAGGAGCCCCGGCCTCCAGGCCCTGAGTCATTACGATGGCTCACCATGGCTGGAGCCTGAGAGAAGGCAGTCACCCTGTACCTGAGAGAAAGGGGTCACAGAACCCAAAACAGCCTACAGACACTGGGGTCTCAGCTCAGAAACTCCCCGGAAAGTTCCGAGGGATGGGAGACACAGAATGGGAAGTGCCCCGGGCCTCCAGGCCCGGGGCTGCTCGCCCCGGGCCTCCAGGCCCGGGGCTGCTCGCCCCGGGCCTCCAGGCCCGGGGCTGCTCGCCCCGGGCCTCCAGGCCCGGGGCTGCTCGCCCCGGGCCTCCACGCCCGGGGCTGCTCGCCCCGGGCCTCCAGGCCCGGGGCTGCTCGCCCCGGGCCTCCACGCCCGGGGCTGCTCGCCCCGGGCCTCCAGGCCCGGGGCTGCTCGCCCCGGGCCTCCACGCCCGGGGCTGCTCGCCCCGGGCCTCCACGCCCGGGGCTGCTCGCCCCGGGCCTCCACGCCCGGGGCTGCTCGCCCCGGGCCTCCACGCCCGGGGCTGCTCGCCCCGGGCCTCCACGCCCGGGGCTGCTCGCCCCGGGCCTCCACGCCCGGGGCTGCTCGCCCCGGGCCTCCACGCCCGGGGCTGCTCGCCCCGGGCCTCCACGCCCGGGGCTGCTCGCCATGGCTCACTATGACTGAAGTCGTTCCTGTACCTTAGAGAAGGGGTCACACAAACACAAACACCCTCCAGGCCCTGGGTTCCCTGCTCAGAAAATCCCGGGCAAGTTCCGAGGGATCGGATTCGCCAAATGGGTAGTGCTCCTGGTCGACCTGGGCCTCCACGCCCGGGGCTCTATCTTTCCATGGCGCATCAGGGCTGAAGCCTCTCCCTGTCAGTGACAGAAACGGGCCAGTGTTTCCCACACAGAGTCCAGACCTTGGGGTCTCAGCTCAGAAACTTACGGGGAAGGATGGAGAAGTGGGAGACACAGAATTCCAAGCAGCCCTACCAGGGACTATACTACAAGCCTAAAATCCCAAGGAGACATATGCCTGAATCCTGAAAAGCCAACAACCCTTCCTCTCCACTCCGGTACTCCCGGGTCAGGACCGAGGGATACGAGACCCAGAATCACAAACACCTGCTACGAGCCCCGGCCTCCAGGCCCTGAGTCATTACGATGGCTCACCATGGTTGGAGCCTGACAGAAGGCAGTCACCCTGTACCTGAGAGAAAGTGGTCACAGAACCCGAAACAGCCTCCAGACACTGGGGTCTCAGCTCAGAAACTCCCCGGAAAGTTCCGAGGGATGGGAGACACAGAATGGGAAGTGCCCCGGGCCTCCAGGCCCGGGGCTGCTCGCCCCGGGCCTCCAGGCCCGGGGCTGCTCGCCCCGGGCCTCCACGCCCGCGGCTCCTCGCCCCGGGCCTCCAGGCCCGGGGCTGCTCGCCCCGGGCCTCCACGCCCGCGGCTCCTCGCCCCGGGCCTCCACGCCCGGGGCTCCTCGCCCCGGGCCTCCACGCCCGGGGCTGCTCGCCATGGCTCACTATGACTGAAGCCGTTCCTGTACCTGAGAGAAGGGGTCACACAAACACAAACACCCTCCAGGCCCTGGGTTCCCTGCTCAGAAAATCCCGGGCAAGTTCCGAGGGATCGGATTCGCCAAATGGGTAGTGCTCCTGGTCGACCCGGGCCTCCACGCCCGGGGCTCTATCTTTCCATGGCGCATCAGGGCTGAAGCCTCTCCCTGTCAGTGACAGAAACGGGCCAGTGTTTCCCACTCAGAGTCCAGACCTTGGGGTCTCAGCTCAGAAACTTACGGGGAAGGATGGAGAAGTGGGAGACACAGAATTCCAAGCAGCCCTACCAGGGACTATACTACAAGCCTAAAATCCCAAGGAGACATATGCCTGAATCCTGAAAAGCCAACAACCCTTCCTCTCCACTCCGGTACTCCCGGGTCAGGACCGAGGGATGCGAGACCCAGAATCCCAAACACCTGCTACGAGCCCCGGCCTCCAGGCCCTGAGTCATTACGATGGCTCACCATGGTTGGAGCCTGACAGAAGGCAGTCACCCTGTACCTGAGAGAAAGGGGTCACAGAACCCGAAACAGCCTCCAGACACTGGGGTCTCAGCTCAGAAACTCCCCGGAAAGTTCCGAGGGATTGGAGACACAGAATGGGAAGTGCCACGCTCGCCCCGGGCCTCCAGGCCCGGGGCTGCTCGCCCCGGGACTCCACGCCCGGGGCTACTCGCCATGGCTCACAATGACTGAAGCCGTTCCTGTACCTGAGAGAAGGGGTCACACAAACACAAACACCCTCCAGGCCCTGGGTTCCCTGCTCAGAAAATCCCGGGCAAGTTCCGAGGGATCGGATATGCCAAATGGGTAGTGCTCCTGGTCGACCCGGGCCTCCACGCCCGGGGCTCTATCTTACCATGGCACATCAGGGCTGAAGCCTCTCCCTGTCAGTGACAGAAACGGGCCAGTGTTTCCCACACAGAGTCCAGACCTTGGGGTCTCATCTAAGAAACTTACAGGGAATAATGGAGAAGTGGGAGACACAGAATTCCAACTAGCCCTACCAGGGACTATACTACAAGCCTAAAATCCCAAGGAGACATATGCCTGAATCCTGAAAAGCCAACAACCCATCCTCTCCACTCCGGTACTCCCGGGTCAGGACCGAGGGATGCGAGACCCAGAATCCCAAACACCTGCTACGAGCCCCGGCCTAGGGCCCTGAGTCATTACGATGGCTCACCATGGCTGGAGCCTGAGAGAAGGCAGTCACCCTGTACCTGAGAGAAAGGGGTCACAGAACCCGAAACAGCCTCCAGACACTGGGGTCTCAGCTCAGAAACTCCCCGGAAAGTTCCGAGGGATTGGAGACACAGAATGGGAAGTGCCCCGCTCGCCCCGGGCCTCCAGGCCCGGGGCTGCTCGCCCCGGGCCTCCAGGCCCGGGGCTGCTCGCCCCGGGCCTCCAGGCCCGGGGCTGCTCGCCCCGGGCCTCCAGGCCCGGGGCTGCTCGCCCCGGGCCTCCAGGCCCGGGGCTGCTCGCCCCGGGCCTCCAGGCCCGGGGCTGCTCGCCCCGGGCCTCCAGGCCCGGGGCTGCTCGCCCCGGGCCTCCAGGCCCGGGGCTGCTCGCCCCGGGCCTCCAGGCCCGGGGCTGCTCGCCCCGGGCCTCCAGGCCCGGGGCTGCTCGCCCCGGGCCTCCAGGCCCGGGGCTGCTCGCCCCGGGCCTCCAGGCCCGGGGCTGCTCGCCCCGGGCCTCCAGGCCCGGGGCTGCTCGCCCCGGGCCTCCAGGCCCGGGGCTGCTCGCCCCGGGCCTCCAGGCCCGGGGCTGCTCGCCCCGGGCCTCCAGGCCCGGGGCTGCTCGCCCCGGGCCTCCAGGCCCGGGGCTGCTCGCCCCGGGCCTCCAGGCCCGGGGCTGCTCGCCCCGGGCCTCCAGGCCCGGGGCTGCTCGCCCCGGGCCTCCAGGCCCGGGGCTGCTCGCCCCGGGCCTCCAGGCCCGGGGCTGCTCGCCCCGGGCCTCCAGGCCCGGGGCTGCTCGCCCCGGGCCTCCAGGCCCGGGGCTGCTCGCCCCGGGCCTCCAGGCCCGGGGCTGCTCGCCCCGGGCCTCCAGGCCCGGGGCTGCTCGCCCCGGGCCTCCAGGCCCGGGGCTGCTCGCCCCGGGCCTCCAGGCCCGGGGCTGCTCGCCCCGGGCCTCCAGGCCCGGGGCTGCTCGCCCCGGGCCTCCAGGCCCGGGGCTGCTCGCCCCGGGCCTCCAGGCCCGGGGCTGCTCGCCCCGGGCCTCCAGGCCCGGGGCTGCTCGCCCCGGGCCTCCAGGCCCGGGGCTGCTCGCCCCGGGCCTCCAGGCCCGGGGCTGCTCGCCCCGGGCCTCCAGGCCCGGGGCTGCTCGCCCCGGGCCTCCAGGCCCGGGGCTGCTCGCCCCGGGCCTCCAGGCCCGGGGCTGCTCGCCCCGGGCCTCCAGGCCCGGGGCTGCTCGCCCCGGGCCTCCAGGCCCGGGGCTGCTCGCCCCGGGCCTCCAGGCCCGGGGCTGCTCGCCCCGGGCCTCCAGGCCCGGGGCTGCTCGCCCCGGGCCTCCAGGCCCGGGGCTGCTCGCCCCGGGCCTCCAGGCCCGGGGCTGCTCGCCCCGGGCCTCCAGGCCCGGGGCTGCTCGCCCCGGGCCTCCAGGCCCGGGGCTGCTCGCCCCGGGCCTCCAGGCCCGGGGCTGCTCGCCCCGGGCCTCCAGGCCCGGGGCTGCTCGCCCCGGGCCTCCAGGCCCGGGGCTGCTCGCCCCGGGCCTCCAGGCCCGGGGCTGCTCGCCCCGGGCCTCCAGGCCCGGGGCTGCTCGCCCCGGGCCTCCAGGCCCGGGGCTGCTCGCCCCGGGCCTCCAGGCCCGGGGCTGCTCGCCCCGGGCCTCCAGGCCCGGGGCTGCTCGCCCCGGGCCTCCAGGCCCGGGGCTGCTCGCCCCGGGCCTCCAGGCCCGGGGCTGCTCGCCCCGGGCCTCCAGGCCCGGGGCTGCTCGCCCCGGGCCTCCAGGCCCGGGGCTGCTCGCCCCGGGCCTCCAGGCCCGGGGCTGCTCGCCCCGGGCCTCCAGGCCCGGGGCTGCTCGCCCCGGGCCTCCAGGCCCGGGGCTGCTCGCCCCGGGCCTCCAGGCCCGGGGCTGCTCGCCCCGGGCCTCCAGGCCCGGGGCTGCTCGCCCCGGGCCTCCAGGCCCGGGGCTGCTCGCCCCGGGCCTCCAGGCCCGGGGCTGCTCGCCCCGGGCCTCCAGGCCCGGGGCTGCTCGCCCCGGGCCTCCAGGCCCGGGGCTGCTCGCCCCGGGCCTCCAGGCCCGGGGCTGCTCGCCCCGGGCCTCCAGGCCCGGGGCTGCTCGCCCCGGGCCTCCAGGCCCGGGGCTGCTCGCCCCGGGCCTCCAGGCCCGGGGCTGCTCGCCCCGGGCCTCCAGGCCCGGGGCTGCTCGCCCCGGGCCTCCAGGCCCGGGGCTGCTCGCCCCGGGCCTCCAGGCCCGGGGCTGCTCGCCCCGGGCCTCCACGCCCGGGGCTGCTCGCCCCGGGCCTCCACGCCCGGGGCTGCTCGCCCCGGGCCTCCACGCCCGGGGCTGCTCGCCCCGGGCCTCCACGCCCGGGGCTGCTCGCCCCGGGCCTCCACGCCCGGGGCTGCTCGCCCCGGGCCTCCACGCCCGGGGCTGCTCGCCCCGGGCCTCCACGCCCGGGGCTGCTCGCCCCGGGCCTCCACGCCCGGGGCTGCTCGCCCCGGGCCTCCACGCCCGGGGCTGCTCGCCCCGGGCCTCCACGCCCGGGGCTGCTCGCCATGGCTCACTATGACTGAAGTCGTTCCTGTACCTTAGAGAAGTGGTCACACAAACACAAACACCCTCCAGGCCCTGGGTTCCCTGCTCAGAAAATCCCGGGCAAGTTCCGAGGGATCGGATTCGCCAAATGGGTAGTGCTCCTGGTCGACCTGGGCCTCCACGCCCGGGGCTCTATCTTTCCATGGCGCATCAGGGCTGAAGCCTCTCCCTGTCAGTGACAGAAACGGGCCAGTGTTTCCCACACAGAGTCCAGACCTTGGGGTCTCAGCTCAGAAACTTACGGGGAAGGATGGAGAAGTGGGAGACACAGAATTCCAAGCAGCCCTACCAGGGACTATACTACAAGCCTAAAATCCCAAGGAGACATATGCCTGAATCCTGAAAAGCCAACAACCCTTCCTCTCCACTCCGGTACTCCCGGGTCAGGACCGAGGGATACGAGACCCAGAATCACAAACACCTGCTACGAGCCCCGGCCTCCAGGCCCTGAGTCATTACGATGGCTCACCATGGTTGGAGCCTGACAGAAGGCAGTCACCCTGTACCTGAGAGAAAGGGGTCACAGAACCCGAAACAGCCTCCAGACACTGGGGTCTCAGCTCAGAAACTCCCCGGAAAGTTCCGAGGGATGGGAGACACAGAATGGGAAGTGCCCCGGGCCTCCAGGCCCGGGGCTGCTCGCCCCGGGCCTCCAGGCCCGGGGCTGCTCGCCCCGGGCCTCCACGCCCGCGGCTCCTCGCCCCGGGCCTCCAGGCCCGGGGCTGCTCGCCCCGGGCCTCCACGCCCGCGGCTCCTCGCCCCGGGCCTCCACGCCCGGGGCTCCTCGCCCCGGGCCTCCACGCCCGGGGCTGCTCGCCATGGCTCACTATGACTGAAGCCGTTCCTGTACCTGAGAGAAGGGGTCACACAAACACAAACACCCTCCAGGCCCTGGGTTCCCTGCTCAGAAAATCCCGGGCAAGTTCCGAGGGATCGGATTCGCCAAATGGGTAGTGCTCCTGGTCGACCCGGGCCTCCACGCCCGGGGCTCTATCTTTCCATGGCGCATCAGGGCTGAAGCCTCTCCCTGTCAGTGACAGAAACGGGCCAGTGTTTCCCACTCAGAGTCCAGACCTTGGGGTCTCAGCTCAGAAACTTACGGGGAAGGATGGAGAAGTGGGAGACACAGAATTCCAAGCAGCCCTACCAGGGACTATACTACAAGCCTAAAATCCCAAGGAGACATATGCCTGAATCCTGAAAAGCCAACAACCCTTCCTCTCCACTCCGGTACTCCCGGGTCAGGACCGAGGGATGCGAGACCCAGAATCCCAAACACCTGCTACGAGCCCCGGCCTCCAGGCCCTGAGTCATTACGATGGCTCACCATGGTTGGAGCCTGACAGAAGGCAGTCACCCTGTACCTGAGAGAAAGGGGTCACAGAACCCGAAACAGCCTCCAGACACTGGGGTCTCAGCTCAGAAACTCCCCGGAAAGTTCCGAGGGATTGGAGACACAGAATGGGAAGTGCCACGCTCGCCCCGGGCCTCCAGGCCCGGGGCTGCTCGCCCCGGGACTCCACGCCCGGGGCTACTCGCCATGGCTCACAATGACTGAAGCCGTTCCTGTACCTGAGAGAAGGGGTCAAACACAAACACCCTCCAGGCCCTGGGTTCCCTGCTCAGAAAATCCCGGGCAAGTTCCGAGGGATCGGATATGCCAAATGGGTAGTGCTCCTGGTCGACCCGGGCCTCCACGCCCGGGGCTCTATCTTACCATGGCACATCAGGGCTGAAGCCTCTCCCTGTCAGTGACAGAAACGGGCCAGTGTTTCCCACACAGAGTCCAGACCTTGGGGTCTCATCTAAGAAACTTACAGGGAATAATGGAGAAGTGGGAGACACAGAATTCCAACTAGCCCTACCAGGGACTATACTACAAGCCTAAAATCCCAAGGAGACATATGCCTGAATCCTGAAAAGCCAACAACCCATCCTCTCCACTCCGGTACTCCCGGGTCAGGACCGAGGGATGCGAAACCCAGAATCCCAAACACCTGCCAGGAGCCCCGGCCTCCAGGCCCTGAGTCATTACGATGGCTCACCATGGCTGGAGCCTGAGAGAAGGCAGTCACCCTGTACCTGAGAGAAAGGGGTCACAGAACCCAAAACAGCCTACAGACACTGGGGTCTCAGCTCAGAAACTCCCCGGAAAGTTCCGAGGGATGGGAGACACAGAATGGGAAGTGCCCCGGGCCTCCAGGCCCGGGGCTGCTCGCCCCGGGCCTCCAGGCCCGGGGCTGCTCGCCCCGGGCCTCCAGGCCCGGGGCTGCTCGCCCCGGGCCTCCAGGCCCGGGGCTGCTCGCCCCGGGCCTCCACGCCCGGGGCTGCTCGCCCCGGGCCTCCAGGCCCGGGGCTGCTCGCCCCGGGCCTCCACGCCCGGGGCTGCTCGCCCCGGGCCTCCAGGCCCGGGGCTGCTCGCCCCGGGCCTCCACGCCCGGGGCTGCTCGCCCCGGGCCTCCACGCCCGGGGCTGCTCGCCCCGGGCCTCCACGCCCGGGGCTGCTCGCCCCGGGCCTCCACGCCCGGGGCTGCTCGCCCCGGGCCTCCACGCCCGGGGCTGCTCGCCCCGGGCCTCCACGCCCGGGGCTGCTCGCCATGGCTCACTATGACTGAAGTCGTTCCTGTACCTTAGAGAAGGGGTCACACAAACACAAACACCCTCCAGGCCCTGGGTTCCCTGCTCAGAAAATCCCGGGCAAGTTCCGAGGGATCGGATTCGCCAAATGGGTAGTGCTCCTGGTCGACCTGGGCCTCCACGCCCGGGGCTCTATCTTTCCATGGCGCATCAGGGCTGAAGCCTCTCCCTGTCAGTGACAGAAACGGGCCAGTGTTTCCCACACAGAGTCCAGACCTTGGGGTCTCAGCTCAGAAACTTACGGGGAAGGATGGAGAAGTGGGAGACACAGAATTCCAAGCAGCCCTACCAGGGACTATACTACAAGCCTAAAATCCCAAGGAGACATATGCCTGAATCCTGAAAAGCCAACAACCCTTCCTCTCCACTCCGGTACTCCCGGGTCAGGACCGAGGGATACGAGACCCAGAATCACAAACACCTGCTACGAGCCCCGGCCTCCAGGCCCTGAGTCATTACGATGGCTCACCATGGTTGGAGCCTGACAGAAGGCAGTCACCCTGTACCTGAGAGAAAGTGGTCACAGAACCCGAAACAGCCTCCAGACACTGGGGTCTCAGCTCAGAAACTCCCCGGAAAGTTCCGAGGGATGGGAGACACAGAATGGGAAGTGCCCCGGGCCTCCAGGCCCGGGGCTGCTCGCCCCGGGCCTCCAGGCCCGGGGCTGCTCGCCCCGGGCCTCCACGCCCGCGGCTCCTCGCCCCGGGCCTCCAGGCCCGGGGCTGCTCGCCCCGGGCCTCCACGCCCGCGGCTCCTCGCCCCGGGCCTCCACGCCCGGGGCTCCTCGCCCCGGGCCTCCACGCCCGGGGCTGCTCGCCATGGCTCACTATGACTGAAGCCGTTCCTGTACCTGAGAGAAGGGGTCACACAAACACAAACACCCTCCAGGCCCTGGGTTCCCTGCTCAGAAAATCCCGGGCAAGTTCCGAGGGATCGGATTCGCCAAATGGGTAGTGCTCCTGGTCGACCCGGGCCTCCACGCCCGGGGCTCTATCTTTCCATGGCGCATCAGGGCTGAAGCCTCTCCCTGTCAGTGACAGAAACGGGCCAGTGTTTCCCACTCAGAGTCCAGACCTTGGGGTCTCAGCTCAGAAACTTACGGGGAAGGATGGAGAAGTGGGAGACACAGAATTCCAAGCAGCCCTACCAGGGACTATACTACAAGCCTAAAATCCCAAGGAGACATATGCCTGAATCCTGAAAAGCCAACAACCCTTCCTCTCCACTCCGGTACTCCCGGGTCAGGACCGAGGGATGCGAGACCCAGAATCCCAAACACCTGCTACGAGCCCCGGCCTCCAGGCCCTGAGTCATTACGATGGCTCACCATGGTTGGAGCCTGACAGAAGGCAGTCACCCTGTACCTGAGAGAAAGGGGTCACAGAACCCGAAACAGCCTCCAGACACTGGGGTCTCAGCTCAGAAACTCCCCGGAAAGTTCCGAGGGATTGGAGACACAGAATGGGAAGTGCCACGCTCGCCCCGGGCCTCCAGGCCCGGGGCTGCTCGCCCCGGGACTCCACGCCCGGGGCTACTCGCCATGGCTCACAATGACTGAAGCCGTTCCTGTACCTGAGAGAAGGGGTCACACAAACACAAACACCCTCCAGGCCCTGGGTTCCCTGCTCAGAAAATCCCGGGCAAGTTCCGAGGGATCGGATATGCCAAATGGGTAGTGCTCCTGGTCGACCCGGGCCTCCACGCCCGGGGCTCTATCTTACCATGGCACATCAGGGCTGAAGCCTCTCCCTGTCAGTGACAGAAACGGGCCAGTGTTTCCCACACAGAGTCCAGACCTTGGGGTCTCATCTAAGAAACTTACAGGGAATAATGGAGAAGTGGGAGACACAGAATTCCAACTAGCCCTACCAGGGACTATACTACAAGCCTAAAATCCCAAGGAGACATATGCCTGAATCCTGAAAAGCCAACAACCCATCCTCTCCACTCCGGTACTCCCGGGTCAGGACCGAGGGATGCGAGACCCAGAATCCCAAACACCTGCTACGAGCCCCGGCCTAGGGCCCTGAGTCATTACGATGGCTCACCATGGCTGGAGCCTGAGAGAAGGCAGTCACCCTGTACCTGAGAGAAAGGGGTCACAGAACCCGAAACAGCCTCCAGACACTGGGGTCTCAGCTCAGAAACTCCCCGGAAAGTTCCGAGGGATTGGAGACACAGAATGGGAAGTGCCCCGCTCGCCCCGGGCCTCCAGGCCCGGGGCTGCTCGCCCCGGGCCTCCAGGCCCGGGGCTGCTCGCCCCGGGCCTCCAGGCCCGGGGCTGCTCGCCCCGGGCCTCCAGGCCCGGGGCTGCTCGCCCCGGGCCTCCAGGCCCGGGGCTGCTCGCCCCGGGCCTCCAGGCCCGGGGCTGCTCGCCCCGGGCCTCCAGGCCCGGGGCTGCTCGCCCCGGGCCTCCAGGCCCGGGGCTGCTCGCCCCGGGCCTCCAGGCCCGGGGCTGCTCGCCCCGGGCCTCCAGGCCCGGGGCTGCTCGCCCCGGGCCTCCAGGCCCGGGGCTGCTCGCCCCGGGCCTCCAGGCCCGGGGCTGCTCGCCCCGGGCCTCCAGGCCCGGGGCTGCTCGCCCCGGGCCTCCAGGCCCGGGGCTGCTCGCCCCGGGCCTCCAGGCCCGGGGCTGCTCGCCCCGGGCCTCCAGGCCCGGGGCTGCTCGCCCCGGGCCTCCAGGCCCGGGGCTGCTCGCCCCGGGCCTCCAGGCCCGGGGCTGCTCGCCCCGGGCCTCCAGGCCCGGGGCTGCTCGCCCCGGGCCTCCAGGCCCGGGGCTGCTCGCCCCGGGCCTCCAGGCCCGGGGCTGCTCGCCCCGGGCCTCCAGGCCCGGGGCTGCTCGCCCCGGGCCTCCAGGCCCGGGGCTGCTCGCCCCGGGCCTCCAGGCCCGGGGCTGCTCGCCCCGGGCCTCCAGGCCCGGGGCTGCTCGCCCCGGGCCTCCAGGCCCGGGGCTGCTCGCCCCGGGCCTCCAGGCCCGGGGCTGCTCGCCCCGGGCCTCCAGGCCCGGGGCTGCTCGCCCCGGGCCTCCAGGCCCGGGGCTGCTCGCCCCGGGCCTCCAGGCCCGGGGCTGCTCGCCCCGGGCCTCCAGGCCCGGGGCTGCTCGCCCCGGGCCTCCAGGCCCGGGGCTGCTCGCCCCGGGCCTCCAGGCCCGGGGCTGCTCGCCCCGGGCCTCCAGGCCCGGGGCTGCTCGCCCCGGGCCTCCAGGCCCGGGGCTGCTCGCCCCGGGCCTCCAGGCCCGGGGCTGCTCGCCCCGGGCCTCCAGGCCCGGGGCTGCTCGCCCCGGGCCTCCAGGCCCGGGGCTGCTCGCCCCGGGCCTCCAGGCCCGGGGCTGCTCGCCCCGGGCCTCCAGGCCCGGGGCTGCTCGCCCCGGGCCTCCAGGCCCGGGGCTGCTCGCCCCGGGCCTCCAGGCCCGGGGCTGCTCGCCCCGGGCCTCCAGGCCCGGGGCTGCTCGCCCCGGGCCTCCAGGCCCGGGGCTGCTCGCCCCGGGCCTCCAGGCCCGGGGCTGCTCGCCCCGGGCCTCCAGGCCCGGGGCTGCTCGCCCCGGGCCTCCAGGCCCGGGGCTGCTCGCCCCGGGCCTCCAGGCCCGGGGCTGCTCGCCCCGGGCCTCCAGGCCCGGGGCTGCTCGCCCCGGGCCTCCAGGCCCGGGGCTGCTCGCCCCGGGCCTCCAGGCCCGGGGCTGCTCGCCCCGGGCCTCCAGGCCCGGGGCTGCTCGCCCCGGGCCTCCAGGCCCGGGGCTGCTCGCCCCGGGCCTCCAGGCCCGGGGCTGCTCGCCCCGGGCCTCCAGGCCCGGGGCTGCTCGCCCCGGGCCTCCAGGCCCGGGGCTGCTCGCCCCGGGCCTCCAGGCCCGGGGCTGCTCGCCCCGGGCCTCCAGGCCCGGGGCTGCTCGCCCCGGGCCTCCAGGCCCGGGGCTGCTCGCCCCGGGCCTCCAGGCCCGGGGCTGCTCGCCCCGGGCCTCCAGGCCCGGGGCTGCTCGCCCCGGGCCTCCAGGCCCGGGGCTGCTCGCCCCGGGCCTCCAGGCCCGGGGCTGCTCGCCCCGGGCCTCCAGGCCCGGGGCTGCTCGCCCCGGGCCTCCAGGCCCGGGGCTGCTCGCCCCGGGCCTCCAGGCCCGGGGCTGCTCGCCCCGGGCCTCCAGGCCCGGGGCTGCTCGCCCCGGGCCTCCAGGCCCGGGGCTGCTCGCCCCGGGCCTCCAGGCCCGGGGCTGCTCGCCCCGGGCCTCCAGGCCCGGGGCTGCTCGCCCCGGGCCTCCAGGCCCGGGGCTGCTCGCCCCGGGCCTCCAGGCCCGGGGCTGCTCGCCCCGGGCCTCCAGGCCCGGGGCTGCTCGCCCCGGGCCTCCAGGCCCGGGGCTGCTCGCCCCGGGCCTCCAGGCCCGGGGCTGCTCGCCCCGGGCCTCCAGGCCCGGGGCTGCTCGCCCCGGGCCTCCAGGCCCGGGGCTGCTCGCCCCGGGCCTCCAGGCCCGGGGCTGCTCGCCCCGGGCCTCCAGGCCCGGGGCTGCTCGCCCCGGGCCTCCAGGCCCGGGGCTGCTCGCCCCGGGCCTCCAGGCCCGGGGCTGCTCGCCCCGGGCCTCCAGGCCCGGGGCTGCTCGCCCCGGGCCTCCAGGCCCGGGGCTGCTCGCCCCGGGCCTCCAGGCCCGGGGCTGCTCGCCCCGGGCCTCCAGGCCCGGGGCTGCTCGCCCCGGGCCTCCAGGCCCGGGGCTGCTCGCCCCGGGCCTCCAGGCCCGGGGCTGCTCGCCCCGGGCCTCCAGGCCCGGGGCTGCTCGCCCCGGGCCTCCAGGCCCGGGGCTGCTCGCCCCGGGCCTCCAGGCCCGGGGCTGCTCGCCCCGGGCCTCCAGGCCCGGGGCTGCTCGCCCCGGGCCTCCAGGCCCGGGGCTGCTCGCCCCGGGCCTCCAGGCCCGGGGCTGCTCGCCCCGGGCCTCCAGGCCCGGGGCTGCTCGCCCCGGGCCTCCAGGCCCGGGGCTGCTCGCCCCGGGCCTCCAGGCCCGGGGCTGCTCGCCCCGGGCCTCCAGGCCCGGGGCTGCTCGCCCCGGGCCTCCAGGCCCGGGGCTGCTCGCCCCGGGCCTCCAGGCCCGGGGCTGCTCGCCCCGGGCCTCCAGGCCCGGGGCTGCTCGCCCCGGGCCTCCAGGCCCGGGGCTGCTCGCCCCGGGCCTCCAGGCCCGGGGCTGCTCGCCCCGGGCCTCCAGGCCCGGGGCTGCTCGCCCCGGGCCTCCAGGCCCGGGGCTGCTCGCCCCGGGCCTCCAGGCCCGGGGCTGCTCGCCCCGGGCCTCCAGGCCCGGGGCTGCTCGCCCCGGGCCTCCAGGCCCGGGGCTGCTCGCCCCGGGCCTCCAGGCCCGGGGCTGCTCGCCCCGGGCCTCCAGGCCCGGGGCTGCTCGCCCCGGGCCTCCAGGCCCGGGGCTGCTCGCCCCGGGCCTCCAGGCCCGGGGCTGCTCGCCCCGGGCCTCCAGGCCCGGGGCTGCTCGCCCCGGGCCTCCAGGCCCGGGGCTGCTCGCCCCGGGCCTCCAGGCCCGGGGCTGCTCGCCCCGGGCCTCCAGGCCCGGGGCTGCTCGCCCCGGGCCTCCAGGCCCGGGGCTGCTCGCCCCGGGCCTCCAGGCCCGGGGCTGCTCGCCCCGGGCCTCCAGGCCCGGGGCTGCTCGCCCCGGGCCTCCAGGCCCGGGGCTGCTCGCCCCGGGCCTCCAGGCCCGGGGCTGCTCGCCCCGGGCCTCCAGGCCCGGGGCTGCTCGCCCCGGGCCTCCAGGCCCGGGGCTGCTCGCCCCGGGCCTCCAGGCCCGGGGCTGCTCGCCCCGGGCCTCCAGGCCCGGGGCTGCTCGCCCCGGGCCTCCAGGCCCGGGGCTGCTCGCCCCGGGCCTCCAGGCCCGGGGCTGCTCGCCCCGGGCCTCCAGGCCCGGGGCTGCTCGCCCCGGGCCTCCAGGCCCGGGGCTGCTCGCCCCGGGCCTCCAGGCCCGGGGCTGCTCGCCCCGGGCCTCCAGGCCCGGGGCTGCTCGCCCCGGGCCTCCAGGCCCGGGGCTGCTCGCCCCGGGCCTCCAGGCCCGGGGCTGCTCGCCCCGGGCCTCCAGGCCCGGGGCTGCTCGCCCCGGGCCTCCAGGCCCGGGGCTGCTCGCCCCGGGCCTCCAGGCCCGGGGCTGCTCGCCCCGGGCCTCCAGGCCCGGGGCTGCTCGCCCCGGGCCTCCAGGCCCGGGGCTGCTCGCCCCGGGCCTCCAGGCCCGGGGCTGCTCGCCCCGGGCCTCCAGGCCCGGGGCTGCTCGCCCCGGGCCTCCAGGCCCGGGGCTGCTCGCCCCGGGCCTCCAGGCCCGGGGCTGCTCGCCCCGGGCCTCCAGGCCCGGGGCTGCTCGCCCCGGGCCTCCAGGCCCGGGGCTGCTCGCCCCGGGCCTCCAGGCCCGGGGCTGCTCGCCCCGGGCCTCCAGGCCCGGGGCTGCTCGCCCCGGGCCTCCAGGCCCGGGGCTGCTCGCCCCGGGCCTCCAGGCCCGGGGCTGCTCGCCCCGGGCCTCCAGGCCCGGGGCTGCTCGCCCCGGGCCTCCAGGCCCGGGGCTGCTCGCCCCGGGCCTCCAGGCCCGGGGCTGCTCGCCCCGGGCCTCCAGGCCCGGGGCTGCTCGCCCCGGGCCTCCAGGCCCGGGGCTGCTCGCCCCGGGCCTCCAGGCCCGGGGCTGCTCGCCCCGGGCCTCCAGGCCCGGGGCTGCTCGCCCCGGGCCTCCAGGCCCGGGGCTGCTCGCCCCGGGCCTCGAGGCCCGGGGCTGCTCGCCCCGGGCCTCCAGGCCCGGGGCTGCTCGCCCCGGGCCTCCAGGCCCGGGGCTGCTCGCCCCGGGCCTCCAGGCCCGGGGCTGCTCGCCCCGGGCCTCCAGGCCCGGGGCTGCTCGCCCCGGGCCTCCAGGCCCGGGGCTGCTCGCCCCGGGCCTCCAGGCCCGGGGCTGCTCGCCCCGGGCCTCCAGGCCCGGGGCTGCTCGCCCCGGGCCTCCAGGCCCGGGGCTGCTCGCCCCGGGCCTCCAGGCCCGGGGCTGCTCGCCCCGGGCCTCCAGGCCCGGGGCTGCTCGCCCCGGGCCTCCAGGCCCGGGGCTGCTCGCCCCGGGCCTCCAGGCCCGGGGCTGCTCGCCCCGGGCCTCCAGGCCCGGGGCTGCTCGCCCCGGGCCTCCAGGCCCGGGGCTGCTCGCCCCGGGCCTCCAGGCCCGGGGCTGCTCGCCCCGGGCCTCCAGGCCCGGGGCTGCTCGCCCCGGGCCTCCAGGCCCGGGGCTGCTCGCCCCGGGCCTCCAGGCCCGGGGCTGCTCGCCCCGGGCCTCCAGGCCCGGGGCTGCTCGCCCCGGGCCTCCAGGCCCGGGGCTGCTCGCCCCGGGCCTCCAGGCCCGGGGCTGCTCGCCCCGGGCCTCCAGGCCCGGGGCTGCTCGCCCCGGGCCTCCAGGCCCGGGGCTGCTCGCCCCGGGCCTCCAGGCCCGGGGCTGCTCGCCCCGGGCCTCCAGGCCCGGGGCTGCTCGCCCCGGGCCTCCAGGCCCGGGGCTGCTCGCCCCGGGCCTCCAGGCCCGGGGCTGCTCGCCCCGGGCCTCCAGGCCCGGGGCTGCTCGCCCCGGGCCTCCAGGCCCGGGGCTGCTCGCCCCGGGCCTCCAGGCCCGGGGCTGCTCGCCCCGGGCCTCCAGGCCCGGGGCTGCTCGCCCCGGGCCTCCAGGCCCGGGGCTGCTCGCCCCGGGCCTCCAGGCCCGGGGCTGCTCGCCCCGGGCCTCCAGGCCCGGGGCTGCTCGCCCCGGGCCTCCAGGCCCGGGGCTGCTCGCCCCGGGCCTCCAGGCCCGGGGCTGCTCGCCCCGGGCCTCCAGGCCCGGGGCTGCTCGCCCCGGGCCTCCAGGCCCGGGGCTGCTCGCCCCGGGCCTCCAGGCCCGGGGCTGCTCGCCCCGGGCCTCCAGGCCCGGGGCTGCTCGCCCCGGGCCTCCAGGCCCGGGGCTGCTCGCCCCGGGCCTCCAGGCCCGGGGCTGCTCGCCCCGGGCCTCCAGGCCCGGGGCTGCTCGCCCCGGGCCTCCAGGCCCGGGGCTGCTCGCCCCGGGCCTCCAGGCCCGGGGCTGCTCGCCCCGGGCCTCCAGGCCCGGGGCTGCTCGCCCCGGGCCTCCAGGCCCGGGGCTGCTCGCCCCGGGCCTCCAGGCCCGGGGCTGCTCGCCCCGGGCCTCCAGGCCCGGGGCTGCTCGCCCCGGGCCTCCAGGCCCGGGGCTGCTCGCCCCGGGCCTCCAGGCCCGGGGCTGCTCGCCCCGGGCCTCCAGGCCCGGGGCTGCTCGCCCCGGGCCTCCAGGCCCGGGGCTGCTCGCCCCGGGCCTCCAGGCCCGGGGCTGCTCGCCCCGGGCCTCCACGCCCGGGGCTGCTCGCCCCGGGCCTCCACGCCCGGGGCTGCTCGCCCCGGGCCTCCACGCCCGGGGCTGCTCGCCCCGGGCCTCCACGCCCGGGGCTGCTCGCCCCGGGCCTCCACGCCCGGGGCTGCTCGCCCCGGGCCTCCACGCCCGGGGCTGCTCGCCCCGGGCCTCCACGCCCGGGGCTGCTCGCCCCGGGCCTCCACGCCCGGGGCTGCTCGCCCCGGGCCTCCACGCCCGGGGCTGCTCGCCCCGGGCCTCCACGCCCGGGGCTGCTCGCCCCGGGCCTCCACGCCCGGGGCTGCTCGCCCCGGGCCTCCACGCCCGGGGCTGCTCGCCCCGGGCCTCCACGCCCGGGGCTGCTCGCCCCGGGCCTCCACGCCCGGGGCTGCTCGCCATGGCTCACTATGACTGAAGTCGTTCCTGTACCTTAGAGAAGGGGTCACACAAACACAAACACCCTCCAGGCCCTGGGTTCCCTGCTCAGAAAATCCCGGGCAAGTTCCGAGGGATCGGATTCGCCAAATGGGTAGTGCTCCTGGTCGACCTGGGCCTCCACGCCCGGGGCTCTATCTTTCCATGGCGCATCAGGGCTGAAGCCTCTCCCTGTCAGTGACAGAAACGGGCCAGTGTTTCCCACACAGAGTCCAGACCTTGGGGTCTCAGCTCAGAAACTTACGGGGAAGGATGGAGAAGTGGGAGACACAGAATTCCAAGCAGCCCTACCAGGGACTATACTACAAGCCTAAAATCCCAAGGAGACATATGCCTGAATCCTGAAAAGCCAACAACCCTTCCTCTCCACTCCGGTACTCCCGGGTCAGGACCGAGGGATACGAGACCCAGAATCACAAACACCTGCTACGAGCCCCGGCCTCCAGGCCCTGAGTCATTACGATGGCTCACCATGGTTGGAGCCTGACAGAAGGCAGTCACCCTGTACCTGAGAGAAAGGGGTCACAGAACCCGAAACAGCCTCCAGACACTGGGGTCTCAGCTCAGAAACTCCCCGGAAAGTTCCGAGGGATGGGAGACACAGAATGGGAAGTGCCCCGGGCCTCCAGGCCCGGGGCTGCTCGCCCCGGGCCTCCAGGCCCGGGGCTGCTCGCCCCGGGCCTCCACGCCCGCGGCTCCTCGCCCCGGTCCTCCAGGCCCGGGGCTGCTCGCCCCGGGCCTCCACGCCCGCGGCTCCTCGCCCCGGGCCTCCACGCCCGGGGCTCCTCGCCCCGGGCCTCCACGCCCGGGGCTGCTCGCCATGGCTCACTATGACTGAAGCCGTTCCTGTACCTGAGAGAAGGGGTCACACAAACACAAACACCCTCCAGGCCCTGGGTTCCCTGCTCAGAAAATCCCGGGCAAGTTCCGAGGGATCGGATTCGCCAAATGGGTTGTGCTCCTGGTCGACCCGGGCCTCCACGCCCGGGGCTCTATCTTTCCATGGCGCATCAGGGCTGAAGCCTCTCCCTGTCAGTGACAGAAACGGGCCAGTGTTTCCCACTCAGAGTCCAGACCTTGGGGTCTCAGCTCAGAAACTTACGGGGAAGGATGGAGAAGTGGGAGACACAGAATTCCAAGCAGCCCTACCAGGGACTATACTACAAGCCTAAAATCCCAAGGAGACATATGCCTGAATCCTGAAAAGCCAACAACCCTTCCTCTCCACTCCGGTACTCCCGGGTCAGGACCGAGGGATGCGAGACCCAGAATCCCAAACACCTGCTACGAGCCCCGGCCTCCAGGCCCTGAGTCATTACGATGGCTCACCATGGTTGGAGCCTGACAGAAGGCAGTCACCCTGTACCTGAGAGAAAGGGGTCACAGAACCCGAAACAGCCTCCAGACACTGGGGTCTCAGCTCAGAAACTCCCCGGAAAGTTCCGAGGGATTGGAGACACAGAATGGGAAGTGCCACGCTCGCCCCGGGCCTCCAGGCCCGGGGCTGCTCGCCCCGGGACTCCACGCCCGGGGCTACTCGCCATGGCTCACAATGACTGAAGCCGTTCCTGTACCTGAGAGAAGGGGTCACACAAACACAAACACCCTCCAGGCCCTGGGTTCCCTGCTCAGAAAATCCCGGGCAAGTTCCGAGGGATCGGATATGCCAAATGGGTAGTGCTCCTGGTCGACCCGGGCCTCCACGCCCGGGGCTCTATCTTACCATGGCACATCAGGGCTGAAGCCTCTCCCTGTCAGTGACAGAAACGGGCCAGTGTTTCCCACACAGAGTCCAGACCTTGGGGTCTCATCTAAGAAACTTACAGGGAATAATGGAGAAGTGGGAGACACAGAATTCCAACTAGCCCTACCAGGGACTATACTACAAGCCTAAAATCCCAAGGAGACATATGCCTGAATCCTGAAAAGCCAACAACCCATCCTCTCCACTCCGGTACTCCCGGGTCAGGACCGAGGGATGCGAAACCCAGAATCCCAAACACCTGCCAGGAGCCCCGGCCTCCAGGCCCTGAGTCATTACGATGGCTCACCATGGCTGGAGCCTGAGAGAAGGCAGTCACCCTGTACCTGAGAGAAAGGGGTCACAGAACCCGAAACAGCCTCCAGACACTGGGGTCTCAGCTCAGAAACTCCCCGGAAAGTTCCGAGGGATGGGAGACACAGAATGGGAAGTGCCCCGGGCCTCCAGGCCCGGGGCTGCTCGCCCCGGGCCTCCACGCCCGGGGCTCCTCGCCCCGGGCCTCCACGCCCGGGGCTCCTCGCCCCGGGCCTCCACGCCCGGGGCTCCTCGCCCCGGGCCTCCACGCCCGGGGCTGCTCGCCATGGCTCACTATGACTGAAGCCGTTCCTGTACCTGAGAGAAGGGGTCACACAAACACAAACACCCTCCAGGCCCTGGGTTCCCTGCTCAGAAAATCCCGGGCAAGTTCCGAGGGATCGGATACGCCAAATGGGTAGTGCTCCTGGTCGACCCGGGCCTCCACGCCCCGGGCTCTATCTTACCATGGCGCATCAGGGCTGAAGCTTCTCCCTGTCAGTGACAGAAACGGGCCAGTGTTTCCCACACAGAGTCCAGACCTTGGGGCCTCAGTTCAGAAACTTACGGGGAAGGATGGAGAATTGGGAGACACAGAATTCCAAGCAGCCCTACCAGGGACTATACTACAATCCTAAAGTCCCAAGGAGACATATGACTGAATCCTAAAAAGCCAACAACCCTTCCTCTCCACTCCGGTACTCCCGGGTCAGGACCGAGGGATGCGAGACCCAGAATCCCAAACACCTGCTACGAGCCCCGGCCTAGGGCCCTGAGTCATTACGATGGCTCACCATGGCTGGAGCCTGAGAGAAGGCAGTCACCCTGTACCTGAGAGAAAGGGGTCACAGAACCCGAAACAGCCTCCAGACACTGGGGTCTCAGCTCAGAAACTCCCCGGAAAGTTCCGAGGGATTGGAGACACAGAATGGGAAGTGCCCCGCTCGCCCCGGGCCTCCAGGCCCGGGGCTGCTCGCCCCGGGCCTCCAGGCCCGGGGCTGCTCGCCCCGGGCCTCCAGGCCCGGGGCTGCTCGCCCCGGGCCTCCAGGCCAGGGGCTGCCTGCCCCGGGCCTCCAGGCCCGGGGCTGCTCGCCCCGGGCCTCCAGGCCCGGGGCTGCTCGCCCCGGGCCTCCAGGCCCGGGGCTGCTCGCCCCGGGCCTCCACGCCCGGGGCTGCTCGCCCCGGGCCTCCACGCCCGGGGCTGCTCGCCCCGGGCCTCCACGCCCGGGGCTGCTCGCCCCGGGCCTCCACGCCCGGGGCTGCTCGCCCCGGGCCTCCACGCCCGGGGCTGCTCGCCCCGGGCCTCCACGCCCGGGGCTGCTCGCCCCGGGCCTCCACGCCCGGGGCTGCTCGCCCCGGTCCTCCACGCCCGGGGCTGCTCGCCCCGGGCCTCCACGCCCGGGGCTGCTCGCCCCGGGCCTCCACGCCCGGGGCTGCTCGCCATGGCTCACTATGACTGAAGTCGTTCCTGTACCTTAGAGAAGGGGTCACACAAACACAAACACCCTCCAGGCCCTGGGTTCCCTGCTCAGAAAATCCCGGACAAGTTCCGAGGGATCGGATTCGCCAAATGGGTAGTGCTCCTGCTCGACCTGGGCCTCCACGCCCGGGGCTCTATCTTTCCATGGCGCATCAGGGCTGAAGCCTCTCCCTGTCAGTGACAGAAACGGGCCAGTGTTTCCCACACAGAGTCCAGACCTTGGGGTCTCAGCTCAGAAACTTACGGGGAAGGATGGAGAAGTGGGAGACACAGAATTCCAAGCAGGCCTACCAGGGACTATACTACAAGCCTAAAATCCCAAGGAGACATATGCCTGAATCCTGAAAAGCCAACAACCCTTCCTCTCCACTCCGGTACTCCCGGGTCAGGACCGAGGGATGCGAGACCCAGAATCCCAAACACCTGCTACGAGCCCCGGCCTCCAGGCCCTGAGTCATTACGATGGCTCACCATGGTTGGAGCCTGACCGAAGGCAGTCACCCTGTACCTGAGAGAAAGGGGTCACAGAACCCGAAACAGCCTCCAGACACTGGGGTCTCAGCTCAGAAACTCCCCGGAAAGTTCCGAGGGATTGGAGACACAGAATGGGAAGTGCCACGCTCGCCCCGGGCCTCCAGGCCCGGGGCTGCTCGCCCCGGGACTCCACGCCCGGGGCTACTCGCCATGGCTCACAATGACTGAAGCCGTTCCTGTACCTGAGAGAAGGGGTCACACAAACACAAACACCCTCCAGGCCCTGGGTTCCCTGCTCAGAAAATCCCGGGCAAGTTCCGAGGGATCGGATATGCCAAATGGGTAGTGCTCCTGGTCGACCCGGGCCTCCACGCCCGGGGCTCTATCTTACCATGGCACATCAGGGCTGAAGCCTCTCCCTGTCAGTGACAGAAACGGGCCAGTGTTTCCCACACAGAGTCCAGACCTTGGGGTCTCATCTAAGAAACTTACAGGGAATAATGGAGAAGTGGGAGACACAGAATTCCAACTAGCCCTACCAGGGACTATACTACAAGCCTAAAATCCCAAGGAGACATATGCCTGAATCCTGAAAAGCCAACAACCCATCCTCTCCACTCCGGTACTCCCGGGTCAGGACCGAGGGATGCGAAACCCAGAATCCCAAACACCTGCCAGGAGCCCCGGCCTCCATGCCCTGAGTCATTACGATGGCTCACCATGGCAGGAGCCTGAGAGAAGGCAGTCACCCTGTACCTGAGAGAAAGGGGTCACAGAACCCGAAACAGCCTCCAGACACTGGGGTCTCAGCTCAGAAACTCCCCGGAAAGTTCCGAGGGATGGGAGACACAGAATGGGAAGTGCCCCGGGCCTCCAGGCCCGGGGCTGCTCGCCCCGGGCCTCCACGCCCGGGGCTGCTCGCCATGGCTCACTATGACTGAAGCCGTTCCTGTACCTGAGAGAAGGGGTCACACAAACACAAACACCCTCCAGGCCCTGGGTTCCCTGCTCAGAAAATCCCGGGCAAGTTCCGAGGGATCGGATACGCCAAATGGGTAGTGCTCCTGGTCGACCCGGGCCTCCACGCCCCGGGCTCTATCTTACCATGGCGCATCAGGGCTGAAGCCTCTCCCTGTCAGTGACAGAAACGGGCCAGTGTTTCCCACACAGAGTCCAGACCTTGGGGCCTCAGCTCAGAAACTTACGGGGAAGGATGGAGAATTGGGAGACACAGAATTCCAAGCAGCCCTACCAGGGACTATACTACAATCCTAAAGTCCCAAGGAGACATATGACTGAATCCTAAAAAGCCAACAACCCTTCCTCTCCACTCCGGTACTCCCGGGTCAGGACCGAGGGATGCGAGACCCAGAATCCCAAACACCTGCTACGAGCCCCGGCCTAGGGCCCTGAGTCATTACGATGGCTCACCATGGCTGGAGCCTGAGAGAAGGCAGTCACCCTGTACCTGAGAGAAAGGGGTCACAGAACCCGAAACAGCCTCCAGACACTGGGGTCTCAGCTCAGAAACTCCCCGGAAAGTTCCGAGGGATTGGAGACACAGAATGGGAAGTGCCCCGCTCGCCCCGGGCCTCCAGGCCCGGGGCTGCTCGCCCCGGGCCTCCAGGCCCGGGGCTGCTCGCCCCGGGCCTCCAGGCCCGGGGCTGCTCGCCCCGGGCCTCCAGGCCCGGGGCTGCTCGCCCCGGGCCTCCAGGCCCGGGGCTGCTCGCCCCGGGCCTCCAGGCCCGGGGCTGCTCGCCCCGGGCCTCCAGGCCCGGGGCTGCTCGCCCCGGGCCTCCAGGCCCGGGGCTGCTCGCCCCGGGCCTCCAGGCCCGGGGCTGCTCGCCCCGGGCCTCCAGGCCCGGGGCTGCTCGCCCCGGGCCTCCAGGCCCGGGGCTGCTCGCCCCGGGCCTCCAGGCCCGGGGCTGCTCGCCCCGGGCCTCCAGGCCCGGGGCTGCTCGCCCCGGGCCTCCAGGCCCGGGGCTGCTCGCCCCGGGCCTCCAGGCCCGGGGCTGCTCGCCCCGGGCCTCCAGGCCCGGGGCTGCTCGCCCCGGGCCTCCAGGCCCGGGGCTGCTCGCCCCGGGCCTCCAGGCCCGGGGCTGCTCGCCCCGGGCCTCCAGGCCCGGGGCTGCTCGCCCCGGGCCTCCAGGCCCGGGGCTGCTCGCCCCGGGCCTCCAGGCCCGGGGCTGCTCGCCCCGGGCCTCCAGGCCCGGGGCTGCTCGCCCCGGGCCTCCAGGCCCGGGGCTGCTCGCCCCGGGCCTCCAGGCCCGGGGCTGCTCGCCCCGGGCCTCCAGGCCCGGGGCTGCTCGCCCCGGGCCTCCAGGCCCGGGGCTGCTCGCCCCGGGCCTCCAGGCCCGGGGCTGCTCGCCCCGGGCCTCCAGGCCCGGGGCTGCTCGCCCCGGGCCTCCAGGCCCGGGGCTGCTCGCCCCGGGCCTCCAGGCCCGGGGCTGCTCGCCCCGGGCCTCCAGGCCCGGGGCTGCTCGCCCCGGGCCTCCTCGCCCCGGGCCTCCAGGCCCGGGGCTGCTCGCCCCGGGCACCCAGGCCCGGGGCTGCTCGCCCCGGGCACCCAGGCCCGGGGCTGCTCGCCCCGGGCACCCAGGCCCGGGGCTGCTCGCCCCGGGCACCCAGGCCCGGGGCGGCTCGCCCCGGGCCTCCAGGCCCGGGGCGGCTCGCCCCGGGCCTCCAGGCCCGGGGCTGCTCGCCCCGGGCCTCCACGCCCGGGGCTGCTCGCCCCGGGCCTCCACGCCCGGGGCTGCTCCCCCCGGGCCTCCACGCCCGGGGCTGCTCGCCCCGGGCCTCCACGCCCGGGGCTGCTCGCCATGGCTCACTATGACTGAAGCCGTTCCTGTACCTTAGAGAAGGGGTCACACAAACACAAACACCCTCCAGGCCCTGGGTTCCCTGCTCAGAAAATCCCGGGCAAGTTCCGAGGGATCGGATTCGCCAAATGGGTAGTGCTCCTGGTCGACCCGGGCCTCCACGCCCCGGGCTCTATCTTACCATGGCGCATCAGGGCTGAAGCTTCTCCCTGTCAGTGACAGAAACGGGCCAGTGTTTCCCACACAGAGTCCAGACCTTGGGGCCTCAGTTCAGAAACTTACGGGGAAGGATGGAGAATTGGGAGACACAGAATTCCAAGCAGCCCTACCAGGGACTATACTACAATCCTAAAGTCCCAAGGAGACATATGACTGAATCCTAAAAAGCCAACAACCCTTCCTCTCCACTCCGGTACTCCCGGGTCAGGACCGAGGGATGCGAGACCCAGAATCCCAAACACCTGCTACGAGCCCCGGCCTAGGGCCCTGAGTCATTACGATGGCTCACCATGGCTGGAGCCTGAGAGAAGGCAGTCACCCTGTACCTGAGAGAAAGGGGTCACAGAACCCGAAACAGCCTCCAGACACTGGGGTCTCAGCTCAGAAACTCCCCGGAAAGTTCCGAGGGATTGGAGACACAGAATGGGAAGTGCCCCGCTCGCCCCGGGCCTCCAGGCCCGGGGCTGCTCGCCCCGGGCCTCCAGGCCCGGGGCTGCTCGCCCCGGGCCTCCAGGCCCGGGGCTGCTCGCCCCGGGCCTCCAGGCCCGGGGCTGCTCGCCCCGGGCCTCCAGGCCCGGGGCTGCTCGCCCCGGGCCTCCACGCCCGGGGCTGCTCGCCCCGGGCCTCCAGGCCCGGGGCTGCTCGCCCCGGGCCTCCACGCCCGGGGCTGCTCGCCCCGGGCCTCCAGGCCCGGGGCTGCTCGCCCCGGGCCTCACGCCCGGGGCTGCTCGCCCCGGGCCTCCACGCCCGGGGCTGCTCGCCCCGGGCCTCCACGCCCGGGGCTGCTCGCCCCGGGCCTCCACGCCCGGGGCTGCTCGCCCCGGGCCTCCACGCCCGGGGCTGCTCGCCCCGGGCCTCCACGCCCGGGGCTGCTCGCCCCGGGCCTCCACGCCCGGGGCTGCTCGCCCCGGGCCTCCACGCCCGGGGCTGCTCGCCCCGGGCCTCCACGCCCGGGGCTGCTCGCCCCGGGCCTCCACGCCCGGGGCTGCTCGCCATGGCTCACTATGACTGAAGTCGTTCCTGTACCTTAGAGAAGGGGTCACACAAACACAAACACCCTCCAGGCCCTGGGTTCCCTGCTCAGAAAATCCCGGACAAGTTCCGAGGGATCGGATTCGCCAAATGGGTAGTGCTCCTGCTCGACCTGGGCCTCCACGCCCGGGGCTCTATCTTTCCATGGCGCATCAGGGCTGAAGCCTCTCCCTGTCAGTGACAGAAACGGGCCAGTGTTTCCCACACAGAGTCCAGACCTTGGGGTCTCAGCTCAGAAACTTACGGGGAAGGATGGAGAAGTGGGAGACACAGAATTCCAAGCAGGCCTACCAGGGACTATACTACAAGCCTAAAATCCCAAGGAGACATATGCCTGAATCCTGAAAAGCCAACAACCCTTCCTCTCCACTCCGGTACTCCCGGGTCAGGACCGAGGGATGCGAGACCCAGAATCCCAAACACCTGCTACGAGCCCCGGCCTCCAGGCCCTGATTCATTACGATGGCTCACCATGGTTGGAGCCTGACCGAAGGCAGTCACCCTGTACCTGAGAGAAAGGGGTCACAGAACCCGAAACAGCCTCCAGACACTGGGGTCTCAGCTCAGAAACTCCCCGGAAAGTTCCGAGGGATTGGAGACACAGAATGGGAAGTGCCACGCTCGCCCCGGGCCTCCAGGCCCGGGGCTGCTCGCCCCGGGACTCCACGCCCGGGGCTACTCGCCATGGCTCACAATGACTGAAGCCGTTCCTGTACCTGAGAGAAGGGGTCACACAAACACAAACACCCTCCAGGCCCTGGGTTCCCTGCTCAGAAAATCCCGGGCAAGTTCCGAGGGATCGGATATGCCAAATGGGTAGTGCTCCTGGTCGACCCGGGCCTCCACGCCCGGGGCTCTATCTTACCATGGCACATCAGGGCTGAAGCCTCTCCCTGTCATTGACAGAAACGGGCCAGTGTTTCCCACACAGAGTCCAGACCTTGGGGTCTCATCTAAGAAACTTACAGGGAATAATGGAGAAGTGGGAGACACAGAATTCCAACTAGCCCTACCAGGGACTATACTACAAGCCTAAAATCCCAAGGAGACATATGCCTGAATCCTGAAAAGCCAACAACCCATCCTCTCCACTCCGGTACTCCCGGGTCAGGACCGAGGGATGCGAAACCCAGAATCCCAAACACCTGCCAGGAGCCCCGGCCTCCATGCCCTGAGTCATTACGATGGCTCACCATGGCAGGAGCCTGAGAGAAGGCAGTCACCCTGTACCTGAGAGAAAGGGGTCACAGAACCCGAAACAGCCTCCAGACACTGGGGTCTCAGCTCAGAAACTCCCCGGAAAGTTCCGAGGGATGGGAGACACAGAATGGGAAGTGCCCCGGGCCTCCAGGCCCGGGGCTGCTCGCCCCGGGCCTCCACGCCGGGGGCTGCTCGCCATGGCTCACTATGACTGAAGCCGTTCCTGTACCTGAGAGAAGGGGTCACACAAACACAAACACCCTCCAGGCCCTGGGTTCCCTGCTCAGAAAATCCCGGGCAAGTTCCGAGGGATCGGATACGCCAAATGGGTAGTGCTCCTGGTCGACCCGGGCCTCCACGCCCCGGGCTCTATCTTACCATGGCGCATCAGGGCTGAAGCCTCTCCCTGTCAGTGACAGAAACGGGCCAGTGTTTCCCACACAGAGTCCAGACCTTGGGGCCTCAGCTCAGAAACTTACGGGGAAGGATGGAGAATTGGGAGACACAGAATTCCAAGCAGCCCTACCAGGGACTATACTACAATCCTAAAGTCCCAAGGAGACATATGACTGAATCCTAAAAAGCCAACAACCCTTCCTCTCCACTCCGGTACTCCCGGGTCAGGACCGAGGGATGCGAGACCCAGAATCCCAAACACCTGCTACGAGCCCCGGCCTAGGGCCCTGAGTCATTACGATGGCTCACCATGGCTGGAGCCTGAGAGAAGGCAGTCACCCTGTACCTGAGAGAAAGGGGTCACAGAACCCGAAACAGCCTCCAGACACTGGGGTCTCAGCTCAGAAACTCCCCGGAAAGTTCCGAGGGATTGGAGACACAGAATGGGAAGTGCCCCGCTCGCCCCGGGCCTCCAGGCCCGGGGCTGCTCGCCCCGGGCCTCCAGGCCCGGGGCTGCTCGCCCCGGGCCTCCAGGCCCGGGGCTGCTCGCCCCGGGCCTCCAGGCCCGGGGCTGCTCGCCCCGGGCCTCCAGGCCCGGGGCTGCTCGCCCCGGGCCTCCAGGCCCGGGGCTGCTCGCCCCGGGCCTCCAGGCCCGGGGCTGCTCGCCCCGGGCCTCCAGGCCCGGGGCTGCTCGCCCCGGGCCTCCAGGCCCGGGGCTGCTCGCCCCGGGCCTCCAGGCCCGGGGCTGCTCGCCCCGGGCCTCCAGGCCCGGGGCTGCTCGCCCCGGGCCTCCAGGCCCGGGGCTGCTCGCCCCGGGCCTCCAGGCCCGGGGCTGCTCGCCCCGGGCCTCCAGGCCCGGGGCTGCTCGCCCCGGGCCTCCTCGCCCCGGGCCTCCAGGCCCGGGGCTGCTCGCCCCGGGCACCCAGGCCCGGGGCGGCTCGCCCCGGGCACCCAGGCCCGGGGCGGCTCGCCCCGGGCACCCAGGCCCGGGGCGGCTCGCCCCGGGCACCCAGGCCCGGGGCGGCTCGCCCCGGGCCTCCAGGCCCGGGGCGGCTCGCCCCGGGCCTCCAGGCCCGGGGCGGCTCGCCCCGGGCCTCCACGCCCGGGGCTGCTCGCCCCGGGCCTCCACGCCCGGGGCTGCTCCCCCCGGGCCTCCACGCCCGGGGCTGCTCGCCCCGGGCCTCCACGCCCGGGGCTGCTCGCCATGGCTCACTATGACTGAAGCCGTTCCTGTACCTTAGAGAAGGGGTCACACAAACACAAACACCCTCCAGGCCCTGGGTTCCCTGCTCAGAAAATCCCGGGCAAGTTCCGAGGGATCGGATTCGCCAAATGGGTAGTGCTCCTGGTCGACCTGGGCCTCCACGCCCGGGGCTCTATCTTTCCATGGCGCATCAGGGCTGAAGCCTCTCCCTGTCAGTGACAGAAACGGGCCAGTGTTTCCCACACAGAGTCCAGACCTTGGGGTCTCATCTAAGAAACTTACGGGGAATAATGGAGAAGTGGGAGACACAGAATTCCAAGCAGCCCTACCAGGGACTATACTACAAGCCTAAAATCCCAAGGAGACATATGCCTGAATCCTGAAGAGCCAACAACCCATCCTCTCCACTCCGGTACTCCCGGGTCAGGACCGAGGGATGCGAGACCCCGAATCCCAAACACCTGCTACAAGCCCCGGCCTCCAGGCCCTGAGTCATTACGATGGTCACCATGGCTGGAGCCTGAGAGAAGGCAGTCACCCTCTACCTGAGAGAAAGGGGTCACAGAACCCGAAACAGCCCCCAGACACTCGGGTCTCAGCTCAGAAACTCCCCGGAAAGTTCCGAGGGATGGGAGACACAGAATGGGAAGTGCCCCGCGCCTCCAGGCCCGGGGCTGCTGGCCCCGGGCCTCCACGCCCGGGGCTGCTCGCCCCGGCCTCCACGCCCGGGGCTGCTCGCCCCGGGCCTCCACGCCCGGGGCTGCTCGCCCCGGGCCTCCACGCCCGGGGCTGCTCGCCCCGGGCCTCCACGCCCGGGGCTGCTCGCCCCGGGCCTCCACGCCCGGGGCTGCTCGCCCCGGGCCTCCACGCCCGGGGCTGCTCGCCATGGCTCACTATGACTGAAGCCGTTCCTGTACCTTAGAGAAGGGGTCACACAAACACAAACACCCTCCAGGCCCTGGGTTCCCTGCTCAGAAAATCCCGGGCAAGTTCCGAGGGATCGGATTCGCCAAATGGGTAGTGCTCCTGGTCGACCTGGGTCTCCACGCCCCGGGCTCTATCTTTCCATGGCGCATCAGGGCTGAAGCCTCTCCCTGTCAGTGACAGAAACGGGCCAGTGTTTCCCACACAGAGTCCAGACCTTGGGGTCTCAGCTCAGAAACTTACGGGGAAGGATGGAGAAGTGGGAGACACAGAATTCCAAGCAGCCCTACCAGGGACTATACTACAAGCCTAAAATCCCAAGGAGACATATGCCTGAATCCTGAAAAGCCAACAACCCTTCCTCTCCACTCCGGTACTCCCGGGTCAGGACCGAGGGATGCGAGACCCAGAATCCCAAACACCTGCTACGAGCCCCGGCCTCCAGGCCCTGAGTCATTACGATGGCTCACCATGGTTGGAGCCTGAGAGAAGGCAGTCACCCTGTACCTGAGAGAAAGAGGTCACAGAACCCGAAACAGCCTCCAGACACTGGGGTCTCAGCTCAGAAACTCCCCGGAAAGTTCCGAGGGATTGGAGACACAGAATGGGAAGTGCCACGCTCGCCCCGGGCCTCCACGCCCGGGGCTGCTCGCCCCGGGCCTCCACGCCCGGGGCTACTCGCCATGGCTCACAATGACTGAAGCCGTTCCTGTACCTGAGAGAAGGGGTCACACAAACACAAACACCCTCCAGGCCCTGGGTTCCCTGCTCAGAAAATCCCGGGCAAGTTCCGAGGGATCGGATATGCCAAATGGGTAGTGCTCCTGGTCGACCCGGGCCTCCACGCCCCGGGCTCTATCTTACCATGGCGCATCAGGGCTGAAGCCTCTCCCTGTCAATGACAGAAATGGGCCAGTGTTTCCCACACAGAGTCCAGACCTTGGGGTCTCAGCTAAGAAACTTACGGGGAAGGATGGAGAAGTGGGAGACAAAGAATTCCAAGCAGCCCTACCAGGGACTATACAACAAGCCTAAAATCCCAAGGAAACATATGCCTGAATCCTGAAAAGCCAACAACCCTTCCTCTCCACTCCGGTACTCCCGGGTCAGGACCGAAGGATGCGAGACCCAGAATCCAAAACACCTGCTACGAGCCCCGGCCTCCAGGCCCTGAGTCATTACGATGGCTCACCATGGCTGGAGCCTGAGAGAAGGCAGTCACCCTGTACCTGAGAGAAAGGGGTCACAGAACCCGAAACAGCCTCCAGACACTGGGGTCTCAGCTCAGAAACTCCCCAGAAAGTTCCGAGGGATTGGAGACACAGAATGGGAAGTGCCCCGCTCGCCCCCAGGCCCGGTGCTGCTCGCCCCGCTCGCCCCCAGGCCCGGGGCTGCTCGCCCCGCTCGCCCCCAGGCCCGGGGCTGCTCGCCCCGCTCGCCCCCAGGCCCGGGGCTGCTCGCCCCGCTCGCCCCCAGGCCCGGGGCTGCTCGCCCCGCTCGCCCCCAGGCCCGGGGCTGCTCGCCCCGCTCGCCCCCAGGCCCGGGGCTGCTCGCCCCGCTCGCCCCCAGGCCCGGGGCTGCTCGCCCCGCTCGCCCCCAGGCCCGGGGCTGCTCGCCCCACTCGCCCCCAGGCCCGGGCTGCTCGCCCCGGGCCTCCAGGCCCGGGGCTGCTCGCCCCAGGCCTCCTGGCCCGGGGCTGCTCGCCCAGGGCCTCCAGGCCCGGGGCTCCTCGCCCCGGGCCTCCACGCCAGGGGCTCCTCGCCCCGGGCCTCCACGCCCGGGGCTGCTCACCCCGGGCCTCCACGCCCGGGGCTACTCGCCATGGCTAAATATGACTGAAGCCGTTCCTGTACCTGAGAGAAGGGGTCACACAAACACAAACACCCTCCAGGCCCTGGGTTCCCTGCTCAGAAAATCCCGGGCAAGTTCCGAGGGATCGGATACGCCAAATGGGTAGTGCTCCTGGTCGACCCGGGCCTCCACGCCCGGGGCTCTATCTTACCATGGCGCATCAGGGCTGAAGCCTCTCCCTGTCAGTGACAGAAATGGGCCAGTGTTTCCCACACAGAGTCCAGACCTTGGGGTCTCAGCTAAGAAACTTACGGGGAAGGATGGAGAAGTGGGAGACAAAGAATTCCAAGCAGCCCTACCAGGGACTATACAACAAGCCTAAAATCCCAAGGAAACATATGCCTGAATCCTGAAAAGCCAACAACCCTTCCTCTCCACTCAGGTACTCCCGGGTCAGGACCGAGGGATGCGAGACCCAGAATCCCAAACACCTGCTACGAGCCCCGGCCTCCAGGCCCTGAGTCATTACGATGGCTCACCATGGCTGGAGCCTGAGAGAAGGCAGTCACCCTGTACCTGAGAGAAAGGGGTCACAGAACCCGAAACAGCCTCCAGACACTGGGGTCTCAGCTCAGAAACTCCCCGGAAAGTTCCGAGGGATTGGAGACTCAGAATGGGAAGTGCCCCGCTCGCCCCCAGGCCCGGGGCTGCTCGCCCCGCTCGCCCCCAGGCCCGGGGCTGCTCGCCCCGCTCGCCCCCAGGCCCGGGGCTGCTCGCCCCGCTCGCCCCCAGGCCCGGGGCTGCTCGCCCCGCTCGCCCCCAGGCCCGGGGCTGCTCGCCCCGCTCGTCCCCCAGGCCCGGTGGCTGCTCGCCCCGGGTCTCGCATCCCTCGGTCCTGACCCGGGAGTTTCGGAGTGGAGAGGAAGGGTTGTTGGCTTTTCAGCATTCAGGCATATGTCTCCTTGGGATTTTAGGCTTGCTGCATAGTCCCTGGAAGGGCTGCTTGGAATTCTGTGAATCCCTCTTCTCCATCCTTCCCAGTAAGTTTCATAGCTGAGACCCCAAGGTCTGGAGTCTGTGTGGGAAACACTGGCCCGTTTCTGTCACTGACAGGGAGAGGTTTCAGCCATGATGAGCCATGGTAAGATAGAGCCCCGGGCGTGGAGGCCCGGATGGACCAGGAGCACTACCCATTTGGTGTATCCTACCCATTGGAACTGCCCCGGGAGTTTCCGAGCAGAGAACCCAGGGCCTGGAGGGTGTTCGTGTTTGTGTGACCCCTTCTCTCAGGTACAGGAACGGCTTCAGCCATAGTGAGCCATAGCGAGCAGCCCCGGGCGTGGAGGCCCGGGGCGAGCAGCCCCGGGCGTGGAGGCCCATGGCGAGCAGCCCGGGGCGTGGAGGCCCGTGGCGAGCAGCCCCGGGCGTGGAGGCCCGGGGCGAGCAGCCCCGGGCGTGGAGGCCCGGGGCGAGCAGCCCCGGGCGTGGAGGCCCGGGGCGAGCAGACCCGGGCGTGGAGGCCCGGGGCGAGCAGCCCCGGGCGTGGAGGCCCGGGGCGAGCAGCCCCGGGCGTGGAGGCCGGGGGCGAGCAGCCCGGGGCGAGGAGGCCCGGGGCGAGCAGCCCCGGACGCGGAGGACCGGGGCGAGCAGCCCCGGACGTGGAGGCCCGGGGCGAGCAGCCCCGGGGGTGGAGGCCCGGGGCGAGGGGCCCCGGGGCGAGGAGACCCGCGCGTGGAGGCCCGGGGGGTGGAGCCCCGGGCCCGGAGGCCCGGGGCGAGCGGGGCACTTCCCAATCTGTGTCTCCAATCCCTCAGAACTTTCAGGGGAGTTTCTGAGCTGAGACCCCAGTGTCTGGAGGCTGTATCGTGTTCTGTGACCACTTTATCTCAGGTACAGTGTGACCGCCTTCTCTCAGGCTCCAGCCATGGTGAGCCATCGTAATGACTCAGGGCCTGGAGGCCGGGGATCGTAGCAGGTGTTTGGGATTCTGGGTCTCGAATCCCTCGGTCCTGACCCGGGAGTACCGGAGTGGAGAGGATGGGTTGTTGGCTTTTCAGGATTCAGGCATATGTCTCCTTGGGATTTTAGGCTTGTAGTATAGTCCCTGGTAGGGCTGCTTGGAATTCTGTGTCTCCCACTTCTCCATCCTTCCCCGTAAGTTTCTTAGCTGAGACCCCAAGGTCTGGACTCTGTGTGGGAAACACTGGCCTGTTTCTGTCACTGACAGGGAGAGGCTTCAGCCCTGATGCGCCATGGTAAGATAGAGCCCCGGGTGTGGAGGCCCAGGTCGACCAGGAGCACTACCCATTTGGCGTATCCGATCCCTCGGAACTTGCCCGGGATTTTCTGAGCAGGGAACCCAGGGCCTGGAGGGTGTTTGTGTTTGTGTGACCCCTTCTCTCAGGTACAGGAACGACTTCAGTCATAGTGAGCCATGGCGAGCAGCCCCGGGCGTGGAGGCCCGGCGCGAGCAGCCCCGGGCCTGGAGGCCCGGGGCGAGCAGGGCACTTCCCATTCTGTGTCTCCAATCCCTCGGAACTTTCCGGGGAGTTTCTGAGCTGAGACCCCAGTGTCTGGAGGCTGTTTCGGGTTCTGTGACACCTTTCTCTCAGGTACAGGGTGACTGCCTTCTCTCAGGCTCCAACCATGGTGAGCCATCGTAATGACTCAGGGCCTGGAGGCCGGGGATCGTAGCAGGTGTTTGGGATTCTGGGTCTCGCATCACTCGGTCCTGACCCGGGAGTACCGGAGTGGAGAGGATGGGTTGTTGGCTTTTCAGGATTCAGGCATATGTCTCCTTGGGATTTTAGGCTGGCTGCATAGCCCCTGGTAGGGCTGCTTGGAATTCTGTGTCTCCCACTTCTCCATCCTTCCCCGTAAGTTTCTTAGCTGAGAACCCTGAGGTCTGGAGTCTGTGTGGAAAACACTGGTCCGTTTCTGTCACTGACAGGGAGAGGTTTCAGCCCTGATGAGCCATGGTAAGATACAGCCCCGGGCGTCTAGGCCCGGGTCGACCAGGAGCACTACCCATTTGGTGTATCCTATCCCTCGGAACTTCCCGGAGAGTTTCTGAGCAGGGAACCCAGGGCCTGGAGGGTCTTTGTGTTTGTGTGACCCCGTCTCTCAGGTACAGGAACGGCTTCAGGCATAGTGAGCCATAGCGAGCAGCCCCGGGCGAGCAGTCCCGGGGCGAGCAGCCCCGGGCCTGGAGGCCCGGAGAGGATCAGCCATGATGAGCCATGGTAAGTGACAGCCCCGGGCGAGGAGGATGCTCAATTGCAGGGTTAGGGATCGAGGCAGGCTTAACTTTCGGTGGAGGGTCCCCGTTCGGGGTACGGTTAGGGTTAGGATTACATCCCATGAGGCTCCCAGCACCGAACACACACCAGGGCAGTGGTCTCCCCGAAGGGCTGAGTTGAGGGCACAAGGGACGGTGCCGGCCAGGATCCGTCTTGGGCTGCTACGGCCACAAACTTCGATCGGCCCCTGGTCGAGGAAACCTCCGGAATCCTCTCGGGCAGGTGCAGCCGGGCGTGGGTAACGACATGGTGAGCTTCCAGGTTCCTTGCCGAGTCAGCGTGCACCGCTTCTGGACCCCAGGCTTGTGTTATTTTCAGACGTTGGAATTGGGTCCCCATGGGGAGAGAGCCTTAGCTAGGGTTAGGGTTCGGTCCAGGGACGTCACCAGGGCTGTAGCGACTCCCGTCTTGTGATCTCTCTGGAGGGGTGAAATGAGAGCCCATGCCAGAAGGTGGCTCAAATGCAGGATTAGGGATCGAGGCAGGCTTACGTTTCAGTGGCTGGTCCCGGTTCGGGGTAGGCTTCAGGTTAGTGTTAGGACACAGGATGTTCCAGGCGCCGAACCCACAGCAGGGCAGTGGTCTCCCCGAAGGGCTGAGTTGAGGGCACAAGGGATGGTGCCGGTCAGGATCCCTCTTTGGCTGCCAAGGCCACACACGTTGATAAGCCCCTGGTCGAGGAGGCCTCCGGAATCCTCTCGGGAGCTGCAGCCGGGCCTGGGAAACGACATGGTGAGTTTCCAGGTTCCTTGCCGAGTCAGCCTGCACCGCTTCTGGACCTCAGGCGCGTGATGCTGTCAGACGTTGGAATTGGGTCCCCATGAGGAGAGAGCCTTAGATAGGGTTAGGGTTCGGTCCAGGGACGTCCTCAGGGCCGAAGCGACTCCGGTCTCCTGATCTCTCGAGGGCTGAAGTGAGGGCCCATGCCAGAAGGCAGCTCAAATGCAGGATTAGGGATCGAGGGAGGCTTAGGTTTTGGTGGAGGGTCCTGGATCGGGGTATGGTTAGGGTTAGGGTTAGCTCCCAGGAGGTTCCAGACGCCGAACCCACAACAGGGCAGTAGTCTCCCCAAGGGCTGAGATGAGGGCACAAGGGACGGTGCCTGTCAGGGTGTGGCTTTGTCTGCAAAGGCCACACACGTCGATCAGCCACTGGTCGAGGAGGCCTTCGGAATCCTCTCGGGCAGCTGCAGCCGGGCCTGGGAAACGACATGGTGAGCTTCCAGGTTCCTTGCCGAGTCGTTCTGCACCGCTTCTGGACCCCAGGCACGTGGAGTTGTCAGACATTGGAATTGGGTCCCCATGGGGAGAGAGTCTTAGCTATGGTTAGGGTTCGAACCAGGGATGTCGCCAGGGCCGAAGTGACTCTGTTCTCATGATCTCCCTCAAGGGCTGAATTGAGGGCCCATGCCAGAAGTCAGCTCAATTGCAGGGTTAGGGATCGAGGCAGGCTTAGGTTTCGGTGGAGGGTCCTGGTTCGGAGTAGGGTTAGGGTTAGGGTTAGGTCCCAGGAGGTTCCAGGTGCCGAACCCACAGCAGGGCAGTGGTCTCCCCGAAGGGCTGAGTTGAGGGCACAAGGGATGGTGCCGGTCAGGGTTCCTCTTTCGCTGCCAAAGCCACACGCGTCGATCAGCCCCTGGTCGAGGAGGCCTCCGGAATCCTCTAGGGCAGCTGCAGTGGGCCTGGGAAATGATATGGTGAGCTTCCGGGTTTCATGCCGAATCAGCCTGCACTGCTTCTGGAACCCAGTTGCGTGGTGTTGTCAGACGTTGGAATTGGGTCCTCATGGGGAGAGAGCCTTAGCTAGGGTTAGGCTTTGAACCAGGGACGTCGCCAGGGCCGAAGTGACTTTGGTCTCGTGATCTCCCTCGAGGGCTGAAATGAGGGCCCATGCCAGAAGGCGGCTCCATTGCAGTGTTAGGGATCGAGGCAGGCTTAGGTTTCGGTGGAGGGTCCCAGTTCGGGTTATGGTTAGGGTTAGGTCCCAGGCGGCTCCAGGCCCCAAACCCACAGCATGACAGTGGTCTCCCCGAAAGGCTGAGTTGAGGGCACATGGGACGGTGACGGTCAGGATCCGTCTTTGGCTGCCAAGGCCACAAACTTCGATCGGCCCCTGGTTGAGGAGTACTCCACAATCCTCTCGGGCAGCTGAAGCCAGGACTGTGAAACATCATGGTGCGCTTCCATGTTCCATGCCGAGTCAGCCTGCACCGCTTCTGGACCCCACGCGCGTAGTGTCGTCAGACGTTGGAATTGGGTCCCCATGGGGAGAGAGCCTTAGCTAGGGTTAGGATTCAGTCCAGGGACGTCGCCAGGGAGGTGGCGTAGGGGGATGGTTAAAATGGGTGATGGGGTATGGAGGGCACGAGTAGTGAGGATCCCTGGGTGTTGCATGTAAGTGAATGATGACTATATTCTTTACCTGAAGCTAACATTACACTGTATGTTAACCAACTGGAATTCAAATAAAAACTTGAAAAAATGAATACTAAAGAAATACATAAATACATTTAAACTAAACTAAATAAATACATGTTAAAAAGGAAAAAGAAAACTCATGTGATGATGTCAATAGACACAGAAAAAGCGTTCTTAGAAAATTTGGTGTCCATTTGTGGTAAAAATCTGTAAAATTCTGTGCAGAAGGGTCAAATCTCAACATAACAAAGGCCACGTATGTGAAGCCCACAGGTAATGTCATACTCAGCAGTGAAATTGTGAAAGATTTTCCACTAAGATCAGGCACAAGACAAGGATGCCCTAGATATGTGAAGGGGATTGGGTGATGCAGGCTTCTGGTTATGCAATGAATGAATCACAGATAGAAGATATAGCATAGGGGACATAGAGAATGGTACTGGAGTAGGGATGCATGGTGACAGATGATAGCTACACCTGTGTTAGCGTACCAGAATGTATACATTTGTGCAATGACTAGGTTGTTCATCTGAAACTAATATAACGTAGTGTGTCAATATTCCCAAATAACATGGTTTTTTTTATTTTTTTTTTCAACGTTTTTTATTTATTTTTGGGACAGAGACAGAGCATGAACGAGGGAGGGGCAGAGAGAGAGGGAGTCACAGAATCGGAGAGAGAGAGAGATCGTGACCTGGCTGAAGTCGGACGCTTAACCGACTGCACCACCCAGGCGCCCCTAACATGTTTTTTTTTTAATAGGTAAAGCGCTAAAATAAAAAGTTTAATGTAAAAGAACCTGTTAATATCTAACCAAGAAATGCAGTGAAGTTTTAAACTAGAAAGTCACCATATCAAATTCTGTATCATTCCGATACACTAACCCAATCATCTAAGAAGAAGTAAAGAAAACAATCCCATTTACAATAGCATCAAAAACAATAAAAATTAAAGCAATACATTTAACCAACGAAATGAAAATCTCTCTACAGAAAACTATAAAACCTGTGTGCAGGAATGGAAGAAATTCAATTTGGGTGAAAGAAAGGGGAGAACACACAAGTCAGTGAAAAGCCATCCCATGTCCAACTTTCGGAGGAATTAATACAGATACAATGTCCATATTACCCAAAGCCATCTAGAGATTCAGTGCAATCTCTATCAAGACTCCGATGCAATATTTATGCAATTAGAAAATCATAACCTAAAATTTATTTGGAACCACAAAAAGGCCCCATGTAGCCAACGCAAGAAAGGACAAAACAGGAAGCATCCCCCTTCTTGATTTCAAGCGTCATTCTAACACAAAGAAATCAATGATGTCACTGGCATAAGCACACACACAAGACAATGGAACAGAAATTGAGAGCCCAAACTAAACCCATGCATCACAGTCACCTAGTATTCGACAAGGGAGTCAATAATACACAGTGGAGAAGAGTAGTCTTTTGAATAACTGGTGCTGGGAAAATTGGATATTCCCATGTATAAGAACAAAGTTTAGCACCGTATACTACACCACTCCCTAGAGAGTGAAAGGAAGAAATAGAGAGAGATGTGGTTAGAGAGAAACAGAGACAAAGAGGAAGTACAAGAAGGAAAGTAGAGACCTGTTCCGGGTATGTGGACACGGTTAGATGGGCCAGGGGAGAGGGGATGTAGGAAGTGGCTCTGAGTGCTGGGGCAGAAAGGGCTTCTATCATGGGAATCAGGGTTCCATGGCCCCAAGACTCCAACATCCCTGGGTCCAAGTTCTGCAGAGGCCATTGGAATTGAAAAGATGGGTAGCCCTCATTTCTTCTGGAATTGTGAGGTTCAGCCTCACGTTCTGTCATGGAGAGGGATGTCTTGAGGGAGAGTGTGCTGCTCTTTGGCAGGTAAACTCCATACCCTGCTCTGCGGGGAGGTGTCCCAGGGCCATCTCCCTCACTGCCCCAGGCTCTGTTGGATTTCCCCCCTCCCCCATCAGCTGGCCTTCCTCAAGTTCTGAACCCAGGCATCAGGCATTGTGTTGCCCCCAGGTCATGCAGTCTGGACCTGGCAGAGGTGGACTAGTAATATTGGTAAAATATATATATATATCTATATTTGACAATAAGGTACACATCCTCCCTCTGGGACTAGCGGTGTGCATCCAAATCATAGGTTGCTATCCTCCTCTCCACAACCAATCTGAGGAATCCAGAAGGTAGGTGGACCCTTTCAAACACCCTAGTCTTCTCTTACATGAAATTCAAAGACATTTTCTTGACCCAGCTTTCTCTTAATTCTGAAGAGATGGCAATCAGTAATTGAAGGCATAATAGTCCTATAGGAAATTGACCTATATGACGGATGGACATTATTTCATCCATCCGTATCCCTAAAGCACATTTCAGTGTAAATATTAGCCAAGGATACACACTGTGAATTCACAACTGATGTGTAGCTCCCTGTAAGTTGCATTCTGACATTGTCACATATGTGTCATCAAAGATATTATTCATGACTTTTCAGATAAGCTTTCAACACCAAGAAGGTGATGTTAGAGAATCTGGTATGAATGGAAATTCGCAGATTCTCAATGAGGAATGATTTTTCCTTTTTAATGTTTCTTTTTTTGAGAGAACCCAAGCTGGGGAGGAGGATAGAGTGGGAGACACCGAATATGAGGCAGGCTCGAGGCTCTGAGCTCTCAGGACAGAAGCTGATGTGGGGCTCAATCTCATGGACTGCCAAATCCTGACTTGACTCAAAGTCGGACGCTTAACTGACTAAGCCACCCAAGCGCCCTAGGAAAGATAGTTTAGTGGCAAAGAAGAAGAAATTAAAGATAGTGTAAAGGATGTCTATTTTTAATTGAAATATTGTTCACACATTCGTTGTGTTAGTTTTAAGCATACGTTGTAGTCATTCCATATGTGTCTACATTATGTTGTACTCAACCACAAGTGTAGCTATCCTGTGAAAGCATGCAACAATATTGTTACAGGATTGACTCCATTCCATTGGCTGTCCCTTGTATCCCTAGGACTCATTCACTCCATCGCTGGACGCCAGTATCTCTCTCTCTCAAAGGTGTCCATTCTTTATCTAACCTAAGTATTTTGGTAGTAAACAACATTACCTCTTGTTCAGCATGTGTAAATCGGTGGTCTATTTTTCTGTGAATATTGCTTAAAACATTACAAATGATGTCGTTACGTTAATAAATTCGGTTTCATTCTTCACTCACAAGAAAGAGAAGGAAAAGATTTTGTGTCCCAGGCCCTGTCACTAAGAACTTCCCAACGAGGAGAACGGGCTTAGTTGCCCAGAGCACCTTCGGTCTCTCAGCTGAGCAACCAGGGCCTTCCACATTGAAGGAATTCCCATGGTGGCCAGCAGAGAGAGCTCAAGCACCACAGACCCCCGAGGGGCGGGTTCCTCTGCTGGGCAGTGATAGCCAGCAGAGGGCGCACCATCGGCTTTTCTGACCCAGGGCACCTCAGAGCAGGAAGGGCTTCGATTGCTCTCAGGCCTCTGCTGGTGCCTGAGTACAGAGAGCAGAGCTGCATTTCCAGCAGGTTCTGCCACCCGCCCCAGGGGAGACCTTGGGAGCTTAGCAGCAACTTGGCATCTCCTGAGTCGCCAGAGAGAAGCTGCCTTGTTGTACTGAGTGCTGAGGAGGGGGCGCCAGGTGGCTTCCCTGGTCAAGCTGGTCGCTGAGCTGCACAGGCCTTTGCATTTTCTGGGCTGTTCCCGTGTTTCATTTCACCCCTTCCCGGACAGTGTTTGCACAAGACGTATTTTACTAAAGGACTTGTGGATTGCGGGGTCCCACGACATCACCTCATAGATGCAGTCGATGGTGTGTTCCAGATCCAGGCTTGTTTCCGGGAAGGAACCCTAACAGAAATTCAGAAGCACGGGAGCTGCATTCAATTAGGACGTGGATCCATGAAATGCTCGTCTCACGACCTTCTAGAAGAAGGAGCTGGGACCCATGTTCCGAGTCCTGCTGGACCCAGAGACCAAGGTAAGAGCACAAACTGTCCCACACATCATACATGCTTTTTAAAAAATTTCATGGTTATTTTTCCAACCTAGTGAAGTGATTGAACACTACCGAAAACACGGTAGGTAAGTCTCATTAACCTTATGTTATCTTTTAATTTAAATTCCACTGAGCGAAGACACAGTGTAATATTAGTTTCAGGTGTCCAATATAGAGCAACACTTCCACACGTCACCCGGTGCTCATCCCAGGTGCACTTCTTAATCCCCATCAGCTGTTTCACCCATACCCTCACCTCGCTGTGGAACTCCTCAGTTTGTTTCCTAGTTAAGAGTCCGTTGGTCTCCTCCCCCCGCCCCTTTCTTTTGTTTTCTTGCCATGTGTTAGTGAAATCATTGGGTATTTGTCTTTCTCCGACAGGCTTATTTCACCCAGCATAACATTCTCTCTCTCCATCCACCTCGTGGCAAATGGCAAGATTTCACGTTTTTACGGCTAAATCATATTACATTCCATAGACCACATCTCAATTTATTCATCCGTTGATGGGTGCTTGGATAGTTTCTGTCATTTGGCTTTTGTAGAAAATGCTGCTGTAAACATCACGGTGCATGTATCCCTTTGAAGATTTTGTATTCTTTGTGGAAATACCTTGTAGTGAAGTTGCTGGATTGTAAGGTACTTCTATTTCTAGTTTTGTTTTGTTTTTTGACATCTCCATGTGGTTTTCCAGAGTGGCTGCACCAGTTTGCATTCCTACCCACAGTGCAAGAGGGTTATTCTTTCCCCACATCCTTGGAAACACCTGCTGTGTCATCCTTCATTGATTTTAGTCATTGTGACAGATGTGATGTGTTCTCTCATTGTACTTTCGAATTGTATCTCCCTGAAGATCAGTATTGTTGAGCATTTTTTCATGTGTCTCTTGGCCATGTATATGTCTTCCTTCGGGAAATGTCCACTCGTGTCTTCTGCCCATTTTTAATCAGATTTCTCATTTTTTGGGTGCTGGATAACTGTATATATTTTGGACACTAACCCTGTATCCTATGTCGTTTGCAGATATCATTCTGTTGATGTTTTAGTTTTGTTGATTATTTCCTTCGTGACGGAAGGTTTTAATTTTATAAAGTCTCATTATTTTTGCTTGCGTTTCCCTTACCTCTAGAGATATATCTACAAAGACGTTTGTACAGGCAATGTCAAGTAAGATACTACCCGTGTTATCCTCTGGGATTTTTATGGTTTCAGGTTTCACATAGAGGTCTTTGTCCATGTTGGATTTATTTTTGTGTATGTTGTAAGACAGTGGTCCATTGTTTTTGTTTTGTTTTGCAGATTGCAGTCAAGTTTTTCCAAAACCATATGTTGAGGAGCCTTTTTTTAAATTTATGTATTTATTTTTGAGAGACAGAGAGAGCGAGCGAGCATGCAGAAGAGGGGCAGAGAGACATGGAGAGAGAGAATCCCACGCATGCTCTGCACTGCCCTGAGATCATGACCTGAGCTGAACCCACCATCACACACTTTCGTGACTGGGCCACCCATGTGTCCCAAGACTATCTATTTTTTCCATTGGATGTTCTTTCCTGCTTTGTTGAGAATGAATTGACCATAGAGGTGTGAGTTTATTTCTGGGTGTCCATGCTATTGATCTATGCGTATGAGTTTGTTGTTGTTGTTATGTTTTGTTGTTGTTTTGTCAGTACTGTTCAGTACGGACATACGGATCATACTGTTCTGATCAGTATAGCTTTGTAATATAACCTAAAGTCTGGAATTGTGATGTCTCCAGCTTTGCTTTTCTTCTACAAGTTTGTGTTGGCTGTTTGGGGACTTTTGTCATTCCATACACATGTTGAGATTATTTCTTCTTGTTCTGTGACAAATGTTTTTGTGAGTGTGATATCCCTATCACACTTCATTTCATTATATGTGTAGATTCCTTTGAGGAGTGTAGACATTTTAACAGTATTTTGTGCTTCCCATCCATGAATATGAAATGTATGTCCATTTCTTTGTGTCCTCTTCCATTTATTTCAGCAGTGTTTCATAGTCTTTAGAGTACAGGTCTTTCACCTCTTTGGTTAGGTTTATTCCTGGTTTCTTGTGGTATTTGTGAGCCTGTCAATGGGATTGATCCCTTACTTTCTCTCTGTGTTAATTCATGATTTGTGTTAGAAATTCAATACATCTATGTTCCTTGATTTCTGTAGATTGTGACCTCTCGAATTCATATATAGATTCTAGCAATTTTTAAGAGAACCTTTCATGTTTTTTATAGAACCTATCATGTCAGTTCCAAACAGCGAAAGTGCTACTTCTTCCTTGCCGATTTGGATGCCTCTTATTTCTTTTTGTTGTCTGAGTGCTGTGGTTAGGGTTTCCCGTACTATGTGGGATAACAGTGGTGAGAGGGGTCATTCCTAGCTTGTCCCTGACTTTGGAAGAAAAACTTTCAATTTTTCCCCATTGAGGATGAGATGAGCTGTGGGATTTTCATAGACGACCTTTATTATGTGCAGGTAGGTTGAGTCTCAATGTACTTTGCTGAGGGTTTTTATCATGAATGGATGTGACATTTTATCAAATAGTTTTCCTGCCTCTGTTGATAGCATCGTATTGTTCTTATCCTTTCTTCTATTACTGTGGTGCATCATGTTGATTGATATGTGAATGTGGAACCACGCTTGCAGCCCAGGAATATATCCCACTTGATTATGGTAAATGATTCTATCAATGTATTGTTGACTTTAATTTGAAAGTATTTTAATGAGAATTTCGGCATACATAGTCATCAGGCTATTGCTCTGCAGTTTCATTTAAAATTTTTTAAACATATTTTTAAATGCTTATTTCTTTCCTTAGATAGAGTACATAAAAGTGAGGGAGGGGCAGAGAGACAGGGAGAGAGAGAGTCCTGGCCATGCCCCACACTGTCATGGCAGGGCCCAACGTGGGACTCGAACCCACGTACCGCAAGATAATGTCCTCATCCAAAATTAAGAGTTGGACAGTAAACCGACCGACCCACACAGGCGCCACTGCAGTTTTCGGTTTTAGTGGAGGCTTCATCTCGTTTTGGTATCAGGGTAATGATGGCCTCATACGATGAATTTGTCAGTTTTCCTTCTTTTTTTATTTTTTGTAATAATTCGAGGAGAATACCTATTACCTCTTCCTTGAATGGATGGTAGAATTCATCCATGAAGCCATCTGGCCATGAACTCTTGTGTTGGGGGGAGATTTTTTTAATTACTGATGGGGTATCTTTCTGTTTTCAGCTTTTAGGTATCTTCCTGTTTCAGTTTTGGTAGTGTGTGTGTTTCTAGGAATTTGTCCATTTTTCTCAGAGTGTCCAATTTGTTGCATATAGTTGTTCGTAATATTATCTTCTAATTGTATTTTTGTGGTGTTGACTGTCATTTCTCCTTTCTTATTTGTGATTTCATTTATTTGGGTCCTTTCTGTCTTCTTTGTGAAGAGTCTGCCTAGGAGGTTTTCAAGTTGATTACTGCTTTCAATGATCCAGCCCCTGCTTTCATTGATTTGGTCTAGTGTCCTTTTGGTTTCTATATTCCTTATTTCTGCCCTAAACTCTATTATTTCCTTCCTTCTTTTGCTCTTTTTCTCATTCCTTCAGGTGTAAGTTAGGATTCTTTGAGAGTTTTCTTGCTCTTTAAGGTAGGCTTGTATTGCTATATACTTCCATCATAGACTGCTTTTGCCGCATTCCAAAGGGTTTTACCAGTGTATTTTCATTTTCATTTGTTTCAGTGTATTTTCTCATTGATTTCCTGTTTGACTCATTCATTTAGTAGTATGTTACTTAACCTCCCTTTATTTGTGGCCTTCCCGCCCCCCCCACCCTCTTTTTGTGGTTGACTTCAAGTTTCCTAGCTTTGTGGTTAGAAAAGATGCTTGGTCTGTTCTCTGTCGTTGGGTACCTCTTGAGGCCTGATTTGTGACCTAGAATGTGATCAATTCTGGAGAATGCCCCAGGTATGCTTGAAAAGAATGTGTACTCTGGCATTTTAGTATGGAGTGTTCTGAATATATCTGTTAAACCCTTCTGGTCCAGTGTGTCATTCAAAGCCATTGTTTCCTTGTTGACTTTCTGTTTATAGGTTCTGTCCATTGATGTGAGTGATAGGTTAAAGTCCTCTACTATCATCATATTATTATAAATGAGTTCCTTTACGGTTGTTGCTAAATGTTTTGTATACTTGTTGATTGCATGTTGGGTACATCGAAATTTACAATCATTGGATCTTCTTGTTTGGCTGTCCCCTTTAGTATGAGATCGTGTCTGTCTTCATCTCTTGTTATAGCTGTATGTATGTATGTATTTTAATTTAAGTCTTAGTTGACATACAATGCATTCTCGGATTTAGGAGTAGAATTTGGTGATTCATCCTTTACATACAACACCCAGTGCTCATCACAACAAGTGCTCTCCTTAATACTCGTCCTCCATCTAGCCCAGCGCTGACCCATCTCCCTCCATCAACTTTCACTTTTTTTTTCTCTAACATTAAGAGACTCATGTGGTTTGTTACCACGCTTCTCTTTTCCTGGCTCCTTCCTTAGTTTTCATGTGTTTTGTTTCTTAACTTCCACATGAGTGAAATCATATATGTGTCTTTCTCTGATTGACGTATTTCACGTAGCATAATACATTCGAGCTCCATCCACATCGTTGCAAATGGCAAGATTTCATTCTTCTTGAAGCTGAGTTATATTTCATTGTATATACGTATGTATGTATATATGAACATACACATATGTCCATATGCATATACATGCGTATACATACACAGACCACAACTTCTTTACACCTTCCTCAGTTGATGGATACTTGGGCTTTCTCCATAGTTGGGCTACTGTTGATAATTCTGCTATAAATACTGGGTGCATGCAATGTCACTATTAGGTATTTACCCAAAGGGTACCAAAATAGAGTCTCGGTTTTAAAGTTTATTTTGCCTGATATAAGTATGGCTACTGGCTTTCTTTTGACATTATTGGCATGATAAATATTTCTTCATTCCCTCACTTCAAATCTGCAGGAGACTTGGGGCACCTGGGAGGCTCAGTCGGTTAAGGGGCCAACTTCGACTCAGGTCATGATCTCGCGGTCCGTGAGGTCGAGCCCCGTGTCGGGCTCTGTGTTCACAGCTCAGAGCCCGGAGCCTGTTTCAGATTCTGTGTCTCCCTCTCTCTGACCCTCCCCCGTTCATGCTTGGTCTCTCTCTGTCTCAAAAATAAATAAACATTTTAAAAAATTTAAAAAAATAACAAATCTGCAGGAGACTTAAGTCCAAATAAGGCTTTGTAGGCAGCATCTAGATAGACATTGTTTTTTGTTTGCTTGTTTGTTTGTTTGTTTTGTCCATTCTGACGCCCTATCCAATGTCTTTGGATTGGAGCATTTAGTCCATTTATAGTCAGAGTGATTATTGCTAGGTATACATTTAGTCCCATTCTACTAGTTGTTTTGTCATTGTTTCTTGATGTTTTCTCTGATCCTTTCTTGTCTGTAACACTTTTAGTCTTTCCTTTCCACTCAAGAGCCCGATTTAAATATTCTTTTCTTTTGACTGGTGGTACATTTCTTTGCTTATTTTGAATATTTCTTCTTTTTAAAATTGAAGCTCATGTTAGTTACCTTATGGAGGAATACAGTTTCAGCAGTAGAATTTAGTGATCCATCAAGTACAAAATATACCCAATACTCATCCCAAGGTCCACCCCTAATGCCCATCACCCATTTAGCCCATACCCCTATTCAGTAACCCTCCAGGAACCCTGAGCTTCTTCCCTCTATTTAACAGTCTCTTATCATTTGACTCCCTCTCTGTATGTATCTTATTTTTGCTTTCCTTGCACTATGTTCATCAGTTTTATTAAATTCGACAGATGAGAGAAATCATAGGATGTGTGTCGTTCTCTGACATATTTTGCTTAGCTTAATAAAGTCCGGTTCCATCCATGTTGATGCAAAGAGCGAGATTTCATTCTTTTTGGTCGCCGAGTGATAGTCCATTGTATGAATATACCATATCTTCTTTATCCATTCATCTGTCAGTGGTCATTTGGGCTCTTTGCATAACTTAGCTATTGTTGAGAATGCTGCTAGAAATATTGGAGTACACGTGCCACTTCGAGTCAGCGTTAGTGTATCTTTTGGATAAATACGTAGTAGTGCAATTGCTGGGTCCTAATGTAGTTCTATTTTTTGTTTTTGTGACGAATCTCCATACTATTGTCCAGAATGGCTACACCACTTTGCATTCGCACCAGCATTGCAAAAGGGTTCCCTTTCCCTGCATCCTTGCCAACATCTGTCATTTCCGGAGATGCTAATTTTAGCCATTCTGATAGGTGTGAGGGGATATCTCATTGTGGGTTTCATTTGTATTTCAGTGATGACCAGTGAGATTGAGCATCTTTTCATGTGTGACCGATCTGGATGCCATCTTTCTTAAAGTGTCTCTTCATGTCTTTTGCCCATTTCTTCACTGGATTATTTGGTTTCTGGGTGTTGAGTGTGATCAGTTTTTTATAGATTTTGGATACTAACCCTTTATCTGATATGTCACCTGCAAATATCTTCTCCCATTTCATTCAGTTGCCTTTTAGTTTGGCTGATTTTGTCCCCTGCTGTGCAGAAGCTTTTTATCTTCAGGACCCAATAGTTCATTGTGGTTTTTATTGCCCTTGCTTCTGGAGACATGACAAGCGAGAAGTTGCTGCGGCCAGGATCAAGGAGGTACATTGCCTGTTATCTGCTCCAGGATTTTGAATGTTCCTGAATTACATTTAGATAATTCATCCATTATGAGGTGTGTGTGTGTGTGTGTGTGTGTGTGTGTGAGTGTGTGTGTGTGTGTGTGTGTGTGGTTTAAGGACAGTGTCCAGGTTCAACATTCTCAATGTCCAGTATTCCGAGTACCATTTGCTGAAGAGACTCTGATTCCATTCGATATTCTTTCTGTGTTAACAAAGATTACTCACCATATGTTTGAGGGTATATTTCTGGGTTCCATATTCTGTTCCATTGACGTCTGTCTCCGTTTCTCTGCCTGTACATACTGTCTTGATGAATGCAGCTTTCTGATACACCATAAATCCAAAATAGTCATGTTTCCACCTTTGTTTTCTTTTTCAACATGACTTTGGCTTTTGGTATCTTTTCTGGATCCTTACACATTGTAGGGTTGTTTGTTCTAGCTCTGTGGAGAAAGCTCGTGTTATTTTGATAGGGATTGCATTGAGTGTGTCGACTGCTTTGGTAGTATTGACATCTTAACAATGTTTGTTCTTCTAATACATGAGCATGGAATGTTTTCCATTTCTTTGGTTTTTTTCAATTTTTCTCATAGACGATTTATAGTTTGTTGCTTACATCCCCATTGGGAGAGAGTCTGAGCTAGGGTTAGGGTTCGGTCCAGGACGTTGCCAGGGCCAAAGCAACTCCAGTCTCGTGATCTCCCTAGAGGAATGAAGTAAGGGACCAGCAGACAGCGGGGGTCAATTGTTTGATTAGGTTTCAAGATCGGGTTAGGATTCAGTTGAGGTTTTCGGTTAGGGGTAGGGTTTGGGTTAGGACCCAAGAGGCTCCAGGTACTGAACCCACAGCAGGGCAGTGGTCACCCGAATGGGCTAAGTTGAGGGCACAGGGGACAGGGTCGCTAAGGTTCAGTCTTTGGCTTCCTGGCCACGCAAATCTATGGGCCACTGGTCGGGTAGGCCTCAGGAATTCTCTCAGACAACTGCAGCCGGGCCTGCAGAATGACATTGTGAGGTTCCAGGCACCATGCCGAGGGACACTGCGCCGCTTCTGGAACCCCAGGCGCGTGGTGTTGCCAGACCTTGGGATTGGGTCCACAAGGGGAGAGAGACTTAGCTACGGTTAGTGTTTGGACCAGGGACGTAGACAGGATCGAAGTGACTCCAGTCTCGAGATCTCCCTCGAAGATGAAGTGAGGGCTCATGTGAAGGTGAGGTTAAAATGAAGGGATAGGGTTCAAGGGCGGCTTAGGATTCGGAGGAGGGTCCGGTTAAGGTTAGGATTGGGGTTACGTCCCAGGGGGCCCCAAGTGCTGAAGCCAGAACACTTCCGTGGTCTCCACGAAGGACTGAGTTCAGGGCACAAGGGAGAGTGCCGGGCAGGATCCCTCTTTGGCTGCCAAGGCCACACACGTCGATCGGCCCCTGATGGAGGAACCTCAGGAATCCTCTCGGGCAGCTACAGCCGGGCCTGGGAAATGATATGGTGACCTTCCAGGTTCCATGCCGACTTAGCCTGACCACTTCGGGACCCCAGGCGTGTGGTGTTGTCAGACGTTGGAATTGGGTCCCCTTGGGGAGAGAGCCTCAGCTAGGGTTAGAGTTTGGTCCAGGGACGTCGCCAGGGCCGTAGCGACTCTAGTCTCGTAATGTTCCTCGAGGGCTGAAGTGAGGGCCCATGCCAGAAGGCGGCTCAATTGCAGGGTTAGGGATCGAGGCAGGCTTAGGTTTTGGTGGAGGGTCCCGGTTCGTGGTAGGGTTAGGGTTAGGGTTAGCTCCCGGGACCTCCAGGCGCCAAACCCACAGCAGGGTCATGGTCTACGTGAAGGGCTGAGTTGAGTGCACAAGGGACGGTGCCGGTCAGGATCCGTCTTTGGCTGCCAAGGCCACACACGTCGATCGGCCCCTGATGGAGGAGGCTTTGGAATCCTCTCGGGCAGCTGCAGCCAGGCCTGGGAAACGACATGGTGAGCTTCCAGGTTCCCTGCCGCGTGAGACTGCACAGCTTCTGGAACCAGGCGCGTGGAGTTTTTAGACGATGGAATTGGGTCACCAGGGGGACTAAGCGTTAGCTAGAGTTAGAGTTCGTTCCAGGGAAACCTCGAGGGCCTAAGCTACTGCGGTCTCGTGATCTCCCTCAAGGGCTGAAGTGAGGGCCCATGCCAGAAGGCGGCTCAAATGCAGGATTGGGGATCGAGTCAGGCTTAGGTTTCTGTGGAGGTTCCCGGATCGGGGTAGGGTTAGGGTTAGGGTTGGGTACCCGGAGGCTCCAGGCCCCGAACCCACAGCAGGGCAGTGGTCTCCCCGAAGGGCTGAGTTGAGGGCACAAGGGACGGTGCCGGTCAGGATCCCTATTTGGCTGCCAAGGCCACACACATAGATAAGCCCCTGGTCGAGGAGGCCTCCGGAATCCTCTCGGGAGCTGCAGCTGGGCCTGGGAAACAACATGCTGAGCTTCCACGTTCTTTGCTGAGTCAGCCTGCATCGCTTCTGGACACCCGGCGCGTGTTTCTGTCAGACCTTGGAATTGGGTCCCCATGAGGAGAGAGCCTTAGCTAGGGTTAGGATTCGGTCCAGGGACGTCCTGAGGGTTGAAGCGACTCCAGTCTCTTGATCTCCCACGAGGGCTGAAGTGAGGGCCCACGCCAGAAGGCGGCTCAAATGCAGGATTAGGGATCGAGGCAGGCTTAGGTTTCGATGGAGGGTCCCAGATCGGGGTGTGTTAGGGTTAGGTTTGGGTACCTGGAGGCTCCAGGCGCCGAACCCACAGCAGGGCTGTGGTCTCCCCTAAGGACTGAGTTGAGGGCACAAGGGACGGTTCCAGTCAGGATCCCTCTTTGCCTGCCAAGGCCACACACGTCGCTAAGCCCCTTGTCGAGGAGGTCTCCGGAATCCTCTCGGGACTGCAGCCGGGCCTGGGAAACGACATGGTGAGCTTCCAGGTTTCCTTGCCGAGTCAGCCTGCACCACTTCTGCACCCCAGGCGCGTGATGCTGTCAGACCTTGGAATTGGGTCCCCATGAGGAGAGAGCCTTAGCTAGGGTTAGGGTTTGGTCCAGGGACGTCGCCAGGGCCGAAGCGACTCCGGTCTCGTGATCTCCCTCGAGGGCTGAAGTGAGGGCCCATGCCAGAAGGTGGCTCAAATGCAGGATTAGGGAATGAGGTGGGCTTAGGTTTCGGTGGAGGGTCCCGGATCAGGGTAGGGTTAGGGTTAGGGATGGGTACCTGGAAGCACCAGGCGGTAAACCCACAGCAGGGCTGTGGTCTCCCCGAAGGGCTGAGTTGAGGGAACAAGGGACGGTGCCGGTCAGGTTCCCTCTTTGCCTGCTCAGGCCACACACGTCGATAAGCCCCTGGTCGAGGAGGTCTCCGGAATCCTCTCGGGAACTGCAGCTGGGCCTGGGGAACGACATGGTGAGCTTCCAGGTTCCTTGCCGAGTCAGCCTGCACCGCTTCTGGACCCCAGGCGCGTGATGCTGTCAGACCTTGGAATTGGGTCCCCATGAGGAGAGAGCCTTAGCTAGGGTGAGGGTTCGGTCCAGGGACGTCGCCAGGGCCGAAGCGACTCCGGTCTCGTGATCTCCCTCCAGGGCTGAAGTGAGAGACCATGACAGAGGGCGGCTCAAATGCAGGATTAGGGATCGAGGCAGGCTTAGGTTTCGGTGGAGGGTAACGGTTCGGGATAGGGTTAGGGTTAGGGTTAGGTCCCAGGAGGTCCCAGGCGCCGAACCCACAGCAGGGCAGTCGTCTCCCTGAAGGGCTGAGTTGAGGGAACAAGGGACGGTGCCGGTCAGGATCCCTCTTTGGCTGCCAAGGCCACACACGTCGATAAGCCCCTGGTCGAGGAGGCCTCCGGAATCCTCTCGGGAGCTGCATCCGGCTGCTCGCCCCAGGTCTCCACGCCCGTGGCTGTATCTTACCATGGCTCATCAGGGCTGAAGCCTCTCCCTGTACTTGACAGAAACCGGTCAGTGTTTCCCACACAGCCTCCAGACCATGGGGTCTCAGCTCAGAAACTTAGGGGAAAGATGGAGAAGTGGGAGACACAGAACCCCAAGCAGCCCCTCCAGGGCCTATGCAGCGAGCACAAAATCCCAAGGAGACATATGCCTGAATACTGAAAAGCCAACAAACCCTTCCTCTCAGCTCCGAAACTCCCGGTTTAGGACCGAGGGATGCGAGACCCAGAATCCCAAACACCTACGAGCCCCGGCCTCCAGGCCCTGAGTCATTACCATGACTCACCATGGCTGGAGCGCTCCCTGTACCTGAGAGAAAGGGGTCACAGAACCCGAAACAGCCTCCAGACAGTGGGGTCTCAGCTCAGAAACTCCCCAGATAGGTCCGAGGGATTGGAGACACATAATGGGAAGTGCCCCACTCGCCCCGGGTCCAGGCCCGGGGCTGCTCGCCCCGGGCCTCCACGCCCGGGGCTGCTTGCCCCGGGCCTCCACGCCCGGGGCTGTTCGCCCCGGGCCTCCACGCCCGGGGCTGCTCGCTATGGCTCACTGTGGCTGAAGCCGTTCCTGTACCTGAGAGAAGTGGTCACACAAACACAAACACCCGCCAGGTTCTGTGTTCCCTGCTCAGAAACTCCCGGGGAAGTTCGGAGGGATAGGATGCACAAAATGGGTGGTGCTCCTACTCGCCCCGGGACCCCACGCCCGGGGTTGTCTCTTACCATGGCTCATCATGGCTGAAGCCTCTCCCTGTACCTGAGAGAAACGGGTCACTGTATCCTACACAGCCTCCAGAGCATCGGGTCTCAGCTGAGAGACTTACGGGGAAGGTTGGAGAAGTGGGAAACACAGAATCCCAAGCAGCTCCTCCAGGGGGTATGCAGTGAGCACAAAATACCAAGCAGGACATATGCCTGAATCCTAAAAAGCCAACAAACCCTTGGTCTCAGCTCAGAAACTCCTGGGTTAGGACCGAGGGATGCGAGACACAGAATCCCAAACACCTGCTATGAACCCCGGCCTCCAGGGCCTGAGTCATTTTTATGGCTCACCATGGGTGAAGCCGCTCCCTGTACCTGAAAGGGGTCACAGAACCCAAAACAGCCTCCAGACCCTGGGGTCTCAGCTCAGAAACTCCCTGGAAAGGTCTGTGGGATTGGAGACATGGAATGGGAAGTGCCCCGCCGAGCCTCTCCAGGCGCGGAACTGCTCGCCCCGGGCCTCTCCTCGCCCGGGGCTGCTCGCCCCTGGCCTCCTCACCCGGGGTGTACTCCGTGGCCACAGCAATGCAACCTCCAGTGAACCCAGTATTTGTGGCACTGCAGCCTCCTGTGAACCCAGTGCCTGCAGCACTGCAGCCTCCAATTATCCCAGGGACCGGTGCTCAGCAGTCTGCAGTCAACCTAGTGCCCTCGGCAATGCACCCTCCAGTGACCAAGTTCCCACTGCACTGCAGCCTCCAGGGAACCCAGTGCCCGCGGCACTGCAGCCTCCAGTGAACCAAAGGCCCACGGCACTCCACTTCCAGTGAAGGCATTGCCAGCTGTACTGCACGCTCCAGTGAACGCAGTGCCCGGGCCACTTCACCCTCCAGTGAACCCAGGGCCCTCTGCACTGCAGCCTCCAGTGAACCCAGTCGAATTGGCAGTGCAGCCTCCAGTTGACCCAGTTCCCATGGCACTGCAGCATGCAATGTATGCAGTACCCACAGCACTGCAGCCTCAAGTGAATCCACAGCCCACGGCACTGCACCCGCCAGTGAACCCAGTGTCTGTTCAGTGCAGCCTCCCCTGAACCCAGTGCCCATGGCACTCTAGCCTCCAGAGAACACAGATCCCGCCGCACTGCAAGCCTGCGGTGAACCCACTGCACGCGGCACTGCTGGCTCCAATTAATCCTGTGCCTGTGGCACTGTCACCTCCAGTGAACCCACTGTCTGCGGCACTGTGCCTCCAGTGAACCCAGTGCCATCGGCACTGCAGCCTCCAGTAAAACCACTGCCCACCGTGCTGCACTATCCAGTGAACCCAGTGCCCACAGCACTGCACCCTCCATTGAACCCAGTTCCCACCGCACTTCATCCTCCAATGAAACCATTTTCCACAGTGCTGCAGCCTCCAGTGACCACTGCCCACTGCACTGCAGCTTCCAGTGAATCCAGTGCATGTGGCATTGAAGCCTGCAGTGAAACTAGTGCCCATGGCATAGCATCCTGCAGTGAAGACAGTGCCCGCAGCATTGCAACCTCCAGTGAACCCAGTTCCCATGACCTTGCAACCTCCAGTGAACTCAGTGTCTACAACACTGCAGCCTCCAGTGAAGCCAGTGCCCGTGGCACTGCAACCTCAAGTGAAGCTAGTGCCTGCAGCTTTGCAGCCTCCAGTTATCCCAGTGACCAATGCACTGCAGCCTGCAGTGAACCCAGTGTCCGAGGCACTGCAACCTCCAGTGAAGAGAGTGCCCGATGCACTGCTTCCTCCAGTGGCCCCAGTGCCTGCAGCATGGCAGCTTACAGTTATCTCAGTGACCTGTTCACTGCAGCCAGCAATGAATCCAGTGCCTGTGGCACTGCACCCTCCAGTGAACCCAGTTCCCACTGCACTGCAGCCTCCAGTGAACACACTGCCCGCGCCACTGCACCCTCTAGTGAAGGCAGTGCCTGCCGCACTGCACCCTCCAGTGAACCCAGTGCCCACAGTACTGCAGCCTCCAGTGACCCCAGTGCCCGACGCTCTGCAGCCTCCAGTGAACTCTGACCCAGTGGCTCGGCATCCTCCAGTGAACCCAGTACCCGCGGCACTGCAGCCTCCAGTGAAGCCAGTCCTGAGTAAACTGCACCCTCCAGTTAACGCAGTGACCACAGCACTGCACCATGCAGTGAACCCAGATCCCACCACACTGCAGCCTGCAGTGAACCCAGTCCCCATAGCACTGCAGCCTCCAGTGAACCCAGTGCACTCGTCACTGCATCCTGTAATGAACCCAGTGCCCGAGGCACTGCAGTTGGCAGTGAACCCAGGGCCCGCGGCAATGCAGCCTCAACTGAACCCAGTGTCTGCAGCACTGAAGCCTCCTGTGAACCCAGTTCCCGACGCACTGCATCCTCCAGTGCCCCCAGTGCCCACAGCACAGCAGCTTCCAGTTATCTCAGTGACCGGTGCATTGCAGCCTGCAGTGAACCCAATGCCCGCCGCACTGCACCCTCCAGTGAACCCAGGTCCCACTGCACTTCACCCTCCAGTGAACCCACTGCCCACGGCACTGCACCTTCCAGTGAACCCAGTCCCCGCAGCACTGCAGCCTCCAGTGAACCCAGTTTCCACAACACTGCAGCCTACAGTGAAGCCAGTGCCCTCGGCACTGCAGCCCCTGTAATCCCTGTGACCAGTGCACTGCAGCCTGCAGTGAACCCAGTGCCCATGGCACTGTACTCTCCAGTGAACCCAGTGCCCACAGCAATGCAGTCCCCAGTGAACCCAGTTTCTGCGGCACTGCAGCCTCCAGTGAAGGCAGTGCCCGCAGCACAGCAGCCTCCAATTATCCAAGTTACCATTGCACTGCAGCCTGCAGTGAACACAATGCCCGCGGCACTGCAGCCTCCAGTGAACCCAGTGCCAGCGGCACTGCATCCTTCAGTGAAGCCAGTTCCCGCGGCACTGCAGCCTCCAGTGAACCCAGTGCCCGCGGCACTGCAGCCTCCAGTGAAGCCAGTCCTGAGTGCATTGCACCCTCCAGTTAACACAGTGACCGTAGCACTACACCATCCAGTGAACCCAGTACCCGCCACACCGCAGCCTGCAGTGAACCCAGTGCATGCGTCACTGCATCCTTCAGTGAGCTCAGTGACCGTGGCACTGCAGCCTGCAGCGAAGCCAGTGCCCACCTCACTGCAGCCTCCTGTGAACCCATGCCCACCACACTGCAGCCTCCGGTAAGCCCAGTTACCGTGGCACTGAGGCCTCCAGTGGGCCCAGTGCCTGCGGCACTGCAGCCTCCAGTGAACACAGTGCCCACGGCACTGCACGCTCCAGTGAACCCAGTGCATGCGGCACTGGAGCCTCCAGCGTGCCAAGTGCCCGTGGCCCTACACCCTCCAGTGGAGCCAGTGCCCATGGCACAGCAGCCTCCAGTGAAGCCAGTGCACACAGCATGCAGACCCTAGTTAACCTAGTGCCCACAGCACTAAGGCCTCCAGGGAACCCATGGCCAGGTAAATGCTGGCACCATTTAACCAAGTGCCAGCGGCACTGCATGCTCCAGGGAAGCCAGTTCCCGTGGTACTGCACCCTCTACTGAACACAGAGCCCGCGACCCTGGCCCTCCAGTGAACCCAGTGCCCGCAGCACTGCAGCCTGCATTGAACCCAGTGCCTGTGGCACTACAGACTCCAGTGAACCCAAGTTCTGCAGCACTGCAGCCTCCAGATATCCCAGTGAACGGTGCACTGGAGACTGCAGTGAACCTAGTGCCCACAGCACTGCAGGCTCCAGTGAACCCAGTCCTCACGCCACTGCAGCATGCAGGGAACCCATTGCCCATGGAACTGCATCCTCCAGGGAACACAGCGCCTGCAGCACTGCAGCCTCCAGTGAACCCAGTGCCCACAACACTGCATCCTGCAGTGAACCCAGTGCCCACAGTTCTAAGCTTGCATTGAACTCAGTGCCCATGGCATTGCAGCCTGCAGTGAACCCAGTGCCTGCTGCACTGCACCCTACAGTGAAGACAGTGCTGGGTGCACTGCACCCTCCAGTTATCGCAGTGTCAGCAGTACTGCACCATCCAGTGAACAAAGTGTGCGTGGCACTGCAGCCTCCAGTGAACCCAGTGCCCACGATACTGCAGCCTGCCATGAACCCAGTGCCCGTGGCACAGCAGTCTGCAGTGAACCCAGTGCCCGTGGCACTGCACCCTCCAGAGAACAGTTTCTGTGGCACTGCAGCCTCCAGTGAAGCCAGTGCCCGCAGCACTGCAGCCTCCATTAAACTCAGTGCCCGCGGCATAGCACCATCCAGTACACAGAGTTCCCGCAGCATTGCAACCTACAGTGAACGCAGTGTCCACGATACTGAAGCCTCCAGTGAAGATTGTGCCCGCGGCACTGCAGCCTCCAGTTAACCCAGTGCACGTGGCACAGCAGCCTCCAGTTTTCTCAGTGACCAGTGCACTGCAGCCTGCATTGAACCCAGTGCCCGCAGCACTGCACCATCCAGTGAAACCGGTACACACTGCACTGCAGCCTCCAATGAACCCAGTGCCCGCGGCACTGCAGCCTGCAGTGAACCCAGTGCCCGCGGCACAAAACGCTCCAGGGAAGCCAGTTCCCGAGGCACTGCACCCTCTACTGAACACAGTGCCCACGACCCTGCACCCTCCAGTGAACCCATTGACCGCGGCAGTGCACCATGCAGTGAACCCAGTGCCCTGGGCACTGCAACCTCCAGAGAATCCAGTTCCCACAGCACTGTACCCTCCAATGACCCCAGTGCCTGCAGCACTGCAGCCTCCAGTGTACCCAGTGTCCGCGACACTACAGTCTGCAGTGAACCCATTGCCAGTGGCACTGCAGCATGCAGTGAACCCAGTGCCCCCGGCACTACACCCTCCCGTGAACCCATTGCCCATGGCACTGCAGCCTCCAGTGATCCCAGTGACCGGTGCAATGCAGTGAACCCAGTGCCCATGACACTGCACCCTCCAGTGAACCCAGTACCTGCAGCACAGCAGCCTCCAGTGAACCCAGTGCCCGCGGCACTACCGCCTGCAGTGAGCCCGGTTCCCGTGGCAGTGCAGCCTCCAGTGAACCTAGTGTCCGCGGCACTGGACACGCCAGTGAAGCCAGTGCCCGTGGCAGTGCAGCCTCCAGTGAACCCAGTTCCCATGACACTCTACCCTACAGTGAACCCAGTGCTGGTGGCACTGCATCCTCCAGTGAACACAGTGCTTGCGGTACTGCATCCTGCAGTGAACCCAGAGCCCATGGCACTGCAGCCTTCTGTGAACTCAGTGCCCGGGGCACTGCAGCCTCCAGTGATCCCAGTCGCCGGTGCAATGCAGCTTGCAGTGAACCCAGTGCCCGTGGCTCTGCACCCTCCAGTGAACCCAGTTCCCAATGCACTGCAGCCTACAGTGAACCTAGTGCACACGGCACTGCACCCTCCAGTTAACACAGTGCTCATGGTACTGCACCACCAAGTGAACACAGTGCCTGCGGCACTGCACCTGCAGTGAACGCAGTTGCCCCGGCATGGAGCATGCAGTGAATCCACTGCCAACAGCACTGTAGCCTCCAGTGAACCCAGAGCCCATGGCACTGCAGCCTGCATTGAACCCAGTGACCGCAGCACTGCACCCACCAGTGAACCCAGTGCCCGCGGACTACAACCTCCAGTGAACCATGTGCCCGGAGCCCTGTAGCCTCCAGTGAACCCACAGCCTGCGGCACTACACTCTCCAGTGAAACCACAGCACTGCAGCCTGCAGGGAACTCAATGCCAGCGGCATTGCTGCCTCTAGTGAACCTAGAGCCCGGACTACTGCACCTTCCAGTGAAGCCAGTGCTGCGTGCACTGCACCCTACAGTTAACGCAGTGACCACAGCACTGCACCATCCAGTGAACACAGTGCCTGCGGCACTGCAGCCGCCAGTGAGCCCAGGGCCCGTGGCACTGCAGTCCCAGTGAGCACAGTACCGCGGCACAGTAGCCTCCAGTGAGCACAGTGCTCACAGCACTGCAGCGACCAGTGAGCCCAGTGCCTGCGGCTATGCAGCCTCCAGTGAACACAGAGCCCGGCACACTGCACCCTCTACTGAACGCAGTGCCCACGACACTGCACCTTCCAGTGAACAAAGTGCCTGCGGCACTGTATCCTGCAGTGAACCCAGTGCCCGGTGCACTGCAGCCTGCAGTGAACCCACTGCCCGTGGCACTGCACCCTTGAGTGAAGTCAGTGGCGGCGGCACTGCACTTTCCAGTGAACCCAGTGTTGACGTCATTGCATCGTCCAGTGAACCCAGGGCCCGCAGCGCTGCACCCTCTACTTAAACCAGTGCCCACGGCACTGCACCCTCCAGTGAACCCAGTGCCCACATCACTGCATTCTCCAGTGAACACAGTTCCCACTGCACTGCAGCCTCCAGGGAAACCATGCCTGCGACATGGCACCTCTAGTGAACCCAGTGCCCGTGGCACTGCACCATGCAGTGAACCCAGTGCCTGCAGCACTGCAACCACCTCCAGGGAAGCCATGGCCATGGCACTGCACCTGCCAGTCAACTGAGTGCCTACGGCACTGCACCCTGAAATGAACCCAGTACCCAAGGCCCTGCAACCACCATTGAACCCAGTGAGTGTGGCACTGCAGCCTCCAGGGAACCCAGTGCCCATGGCAGTGCAGCCTCCAGTGATCCCAGTGACCGGTGCAATGAGCTTGCAGTGAACCCAGTGCCCATGACACTGCACCCTCCAGTGAACCCAGCTCCCACTGCACTTCAGCCTCCAGTGAACCCAGTGCCCGCAGCACTGCATCCTCCAGTGAACACACTGCCCACAGCACTGCGGCCTCCAGTGAACCCAGTACCCGCACCACTGCAGCCTCCAGTGAACCAATTTCCTGCGGCACTGAAGCCTGCCATGAACCCAGTCGCCACGGCACTGCAGCCTCCAGTGAACCCATTTTCTGCAACACTGCAGCCTACAGTGAAGCCAGTGCCCTCGGCACTTCAGTCCCTGTAATCCCTGTGACCAGTGCACTGCAGCCTGCAGTGAACCCAGTGCCCATGGCACTGCACCCTCCAGTGAACCCAGTGCCCACAGCAATGCAGTCCCCAGTGAACCCAGTTTCTGTGGCACTGCAGCCTCCAGTGAAGGCAGTGCCCGCAGCACAGCAGCCTCCAATTATCCAAGTTACCGTTGCACTGCAACCTGCAGTGAACACAATGCCCGTGGCACTGCAGCCTCCAGTGCCCCAGTGCCCATGGCACTACAGCCACCAGTACCCCAGTGCCCTTGGCCCATATCCTCCAGTTCTTGAAGCCACTCACCATGCCTCAAGGCACTCCCCGTGCCTGAATGCACTCCCATTGCCTGAATGGCATAGGCACTCACTGAAGCTGCACCCCTGCTTAAGGGCATTCTCTGTGTCTCCTTGAGTTCCCTGTGCATGATGGGGCATCTCTTGGTGAGAGTCACATGTGCTCCCCTTGCCCGAATGGCACAGAGGCTCCCCGTGCCTGAATACACACCCCATGCTGAAGAAGCTCCCAGTGCCTGAAGGCAAGCCCCATGACTGAAGGCGCTCCCCTTGACTCAAGGGCACAGGCACTCCCTGAAGGCTTGCACCATGCCTGACAGTGCACCCCTTGCCTGAGGGCGCCCTGTGCCTGATGGCAAGCCCAGTGCCTGATGTCTCGCCCTGTGCCTGAAGAGCACAGAGGTTCCCCGTGCCTGAAGTCATGCCCTGTGCATGAAGCTGCTCACTGTACCTGAAGGTGCTCCCAGTTCCTGAAGACAAGCCCCATGGTTGAAGGTGTGCACTGTGCCTGAAAATGTTCCCTGTGCCTGAAGCCGCTCCCTGTTCCTGAAGGCACGCCTCTTGCCTGAAACAGCTCCACGTGCCAGTACTCAAGCCCCTTGTATGAAGGTGAGCCCCGTGCCTGAAGCCTTGCCCCATGCATGAAGTCCCGCCTAGTGCCTGAAGGCACACCCCTTGCCTGAAGGCACGCCCCATGCCTGAAGGCTTGCCCCATGCCTGAATGGCACAGGCATGCCCAGTGCCAGAGGGCATGCCCAGCGACTGAAGTCAGTCACCCCCAATGACTGAGTCATGCCCAGTGAACGAAGTCACTCCCAAAGTCACTCGCAGTGACTGAAGTCAAAGGCACTCCCAGTGAAGGAAGTTACTCCCAAAGTCCTTCCAAGTGACGGAAGCCTCTCCCGAAGTCACTCCCAGTGATGGAAGTCACTCGCTATGTAACTCCCAGTGAGGGAAGTCTCTCTCGAAGTCACTCCCCGTGACAGAAGTCACCCCCGAAGTCACTCCCAGTGACGGAAGTCCTTTGCGAATTCACAACCAGTGACGGAAATCCCTCTCGAGGTCCCTCTGCCAGTGACGGAAGTCACTCCCAGGGACTGAAGTCACTCCCAGGGACTGAAGTCAAAGCCACTCCCAGTGGCTGATGTCATAGTTATTCCCAGTGACTGAAGTCAAAGTCACACTCAGTGTCTGAAGTTACTCCTAGTGACTGCAGTCGTCACTCCCAGTGCCTGAAGTCTTCACTGCCAGTGCCTGAAGTCGGCACTCCCAGTGCCTGAAGGAATTGCAGGGGAAGGACAGAGAGAGTGAGACACAGAATTCCAAGCAGCCTCCAGGCTCTGTGGTCTCAGCACAGAAATTCCTGGGGAAGGACAGAGACAGAGGGAGACACAGAATCCCTTCCAGCCCCCCGGTGTGTGCTCAAACCAGAGACCTCCAGGGGAAAAACAGAGAGGGAGACACAGAATCCCAAGAAGCCCATCCAGGCTCCAGTGCTAGCGGTACTGGGGCACAGGAGGCCCCAGTGACCGTGGCACTGGAGCCTCCAGTGACCCCAGTGACCACAGCACAGCAGCCTTCAGTGAGCCGAGTGAATGCGGCACTGCAGCCTCCACTGAGCCAAGTGCCCATGTCACTGCAGCTTCCAGTGAGCCCAGTGCACACTGCACTGGAGCCTCCAGTGTGCCCAGTGCCCGCAGCACTGCAGCCTTCATGGGACCAGTGCCACGGCACTGAAGCCTCCAGTGAGCCCAGTGCCCGTGGCACTGGAGCCTCCAGTGAACCCAGTGCCTATGTCACTGCACCCTCCAGTGAACCCCGTACCCGTGGCAGTGCAGCCTCCAGGGAGCGCAGTGCCCGCGGCACTGCAGCCTCGAGTGAGCCCAGTGCCCGCAGCATTGCAGCCTATAGTGAGGTCAGTGCCCGCGGCACTGCAGCCTATAGTGAGGGCAGTGCCTGCAGCACTGCAGCCTCCAGGTAGCCCAGTGCCCGCGGAACTGCAGCCTCCAGTAGCCCAATGCCTGCAGCACTGGAGCCTCCAGTGATAACAGTGCCCACGGCAGTGGAGCCTCCAGTGAGCCCTTTGCCTTCGGCACTGCAGCCTCAAGTGAGCCCAGGGCCTGAGGCACTGCAGTCTCCAGTTAGCCCAGTGCCCGCGGCATTGCAGCCACCAGTGAGTCCAATGCTGCGGCACAGCAGCCTCCAGTGAGGCCAGTGCCCTCGGCACTGCAGCCACCAGTGAGCCCATTCCCCATGGCACTTCAGCCTCCAGTGAGCCCAGTGCCCGCTGCACTGGGGCCTCCAGTGAGCCCAGTGCCTGCGGCACCGCAGCCTGAAGTACCCCAGTGCTCGCGGCACTGGGCCTCCAGGCTCTGTGCTCGTGGCACATTCCCTCCAGTTCCTAAAGCCACTCACCATGCCTGAAGGCCCTCCCAATGCCTGAATGCTCTACCCGTGCCTGAAGGCACTCCCTTCGCCTGAATGGCATAGGCACTCTCTGAGGTGGCACCCATGCCTGAGGGTATTCTCTGTGTCTCCTTGAGTGTCTTTTGCATGATGGGGTGTCCCATGTTGAAAGGCACATGTGTTCCCCTTGCCCGAATTTCACAGGAGCTCCCGGTGCCTGAAGCCGCGCCGCATGTCTGAAGAAGCTCCCATTCCCTGAAGGCAAGCCCCATGCCTGAAGGCGCTCCCCTTGACTCAAGGGCACAGGCACTCCCTGAAGGCTTGCACCATGCCTGGCAGTGCACCCCTTGCCTGAGGCCACCCTGTGCCTGATGGCGAGCACAGGGCCTGATGGCTCGCCTTGTGCCTGAAGAGCACAGAGGCTCCCCTTGCCTGAAGTCGCGCCCTGTGCACGAAGCCGCTCACTGTACCTGAAGGTGCTCCCAGTGCCTGAAGACAAGCCCCATGGTTGAAGCTGTGCACCGTGCCTGAAAACGCTCCCTGTGCTGGAAGCCGCTCCCTTTCCTGAAGGCATGCCTCTTGCCTGAAACACCTCCAGGTGCCTGTACCCAAGCCCCTTGCCTGAAGACATGCCCCATGCCTGAAGGATTGCCCCATGCCTGAATTCTCACCTTGTGCCTGAAGGCTAGCCCCTTGCCTGAAGGGCACAGGCATGCCCAGTCCCCGCGGGCATGCCCAGTGACTGAAGCCAGTCACCCCCAATGACTGAAGTCATCCCCAGTGAATGAAGTCACTCCCAAAGCTACTCCCAGTGACTGAAGTCATAGTCACTCCCAGTGAAGGAAGTTACTTCCAACGTCACTCCACATGACGGAAGTCTTTCCCGAAGTCACTCCCTGTGTCGGAAGTCACTCCCGATGTCACTCCTAGTGACGAAAGTCCCTCGCAATGTCACACCCAGTGACGGAAGTCCCTCTCGAAGTCACTCGCAGTGATGGAAGTCACTCCAGAAGTCACTCCCAGTGACTGAATTCACTTCTGACATCACTCCCAGTGACTGAAGTCAATGTCACTCCCAGTGACTGGTGTCATAGTCACTCCCAGTGACTGTAGTCATAGTCAAACTCAGTGTCTGCAGTTACTCTTAGTGACTGCAGTCGTCACTCCCAGTGACTGAAGTTGTCACTACCATTGCCTGAAGTCTTCACTGCCAGTGCCTGAAGTCAGCACTCCCAGGTCCTGAAAGAACTTCAAGGGAAGGACAGAGAGAGAGGGAGACACAGAATCCCAAACAGCCTCCAGGCTCTGTGGTCTCAGCCCAGAGCCTCCAGGGGAAGGACAGAGATAGAGGGAGACACAGAATCCCATGCAGTCTCCAGGCTCTGTGCTCTCACTAGAATGCCTCCCGAGGAAGGACAGAGAGAGAGGGATTCACAGTATCCCATCAGCCTCGATGCTCTGTGTCTCAGTACAGCGCCTCCAGGGGAAGGACAGAGAGAGAGGGAGACAAAGAATACCACAAAACCTCCAGGCACTGTCCTCATAGCACAGAGCCACCATGGGAAGGACAGAAACAGAGGTGGACACAGAATCCCAAGCAGCCTCAAAAGTTTGTGCTCTCAGCACAGAGCCTCCAGGGAAAGGACAGAGAGAGAGGGAGACAGAGAATCGAAGCAGCCCTTCCAGCATCTGTGCCTGCAGCACAGAGCCTCCAGGTTTAGGATTAGGTTTAGTTTCCAGAAGGCTCCAGGAGCTGAACCCACAGCATTGCAGTTTCCCCCCACCCAGGTCTGACTTGAGGTCACTAGAGAGGGTTTCGGACAGGATTGGTCTTTGACTTCCAAGGTGTCACAACTCTATGGGCCACTGGTCGTATAGGCCTCAGGAATCCCCTCGGGCAGCTGCAGCCGAGCCTGGAAAACAATTGGTGAGCTTCCAGGTTCTATGCTGAGTGAGCATGCACCCTTTCTGGAACCCAGGCATGTGGCATTGTCAGACTTTTGTATTGGGTCCCCATGCGAGAGAGCCTTAACTAGGGTTAGGGTTCGGTCCAGGGACATCGCCATGGCCGTGGTGACTCCAGTCTCGTGATCTCCGTCGAGGCCTGAAGTGAGGGCCCATGCATTGGTGCAGGTCAAGTGTAGGGTTAGGATTGGAGATAGGGTTGGGTTTTGGTTAAGGGTTCTGGTTTGGAGTAGGGTTAGGGATAGGGTTAGGTCCCATGAGGCTCCAGGCGCTGAACCCACAGCAGTGCAGTTGTCTCCCCAAAGGGCTGAGTTGAGGGCACAAGGGAGGGTGCCGGTCAGGATTAGTCTTTGGTTTCCAAGGCCACACAACTCTAAGGGTCCCTGGTCGTGGAGGCCTCAGGTATTCTCTCAGGCACTTGCAGCCGGACCTGGTAAATGACATGGTAAGCTTCCAGGTTCTATGCCGAGTGAGTCTGCATTGCTTCTGCACCCCAGGTGCGTGGTTTTGTCCGATTTTGGTATTGTGTCCCTATCGGGAGAGAGCCTTAGCTATGGTTAGGGTCAGTCCAGGGACGTCGCCAGGGCCAAAGTGACTCCAATCTCGTGATGTACCTTGAGGGCTGAAGTGAGGGCCCGTGCTGCAGTTTGGTCAAATGTAGGGTTATGTTTGGAGATAGGATTAGGGTTCGTTTGAGGTTTCTGGTTAGGGTTAGGTTTATGGTTTGGGTTAGGTCCCAGGAGGCTCCAGGTGCTGAAACCACAGCAGTGCTGTTGTCTCCATGAAGGGCTGAGTTGAGCATACAAGGGAGGGTGCCACACGGGATTTGGCTTTGGGTACTAATGGCAGACAAGTGTATGGACCACTGGTTGGGTAGGGTTGAAATGTGGGCACATGGGTGGGGTGGGTCTGTTGTAGAATTAGTGTGAGAGATTGTGTTAGGTTTAGGTGTATGGTTAGGGTTACGGTTCTGTTTAGGGTTAAGATTCGTCCCCAGGTGTTTCCAGGCCTTGAACCTACAGCAGTGCAGTTGTCTCCCTGGGGGCTGACTGGAGTGAACAAGGGAGGGTACCTGTCAGCATTAGTCTTTGCATCCCAAGGCCAGACATCTATATTCGCACTCTTCGATAGGCCCCAGGAATCGTCCTGTGCATCTGAAGCCCTGCTTTGGAATGACATGATGATGTTCCACGTTTCACACAGAATTATCCTGCACCTCTTTTCAACCCATTGTGCCTGCCGCTGTCAGACTGTGGAATTCTGGCCCCATAAGTAGAAAGCCTTAGCTACAGTTAAGGTTTTGGCCAAGGAAATCTCCAGTGCTGAAGTCACACCAGTCCTGTGATCTCCGTGTATCGATGATGTGAGGGCACATGCATGGTGCGAGTCAGGTGTAGGGTGAGTGTTAAAGATGAGGTGAGGTTTACATTCACGTGTATATGCTGGGTCACCATTAAGATTAGGGGTTGGTCACATGAAGCTCCTGGCGCTATACCCATAGTAGGGCCGTTGTCTCCCCGCAGGGCTGAGTAGAGGGGTCTAAGGAGGGTCCCAGTCAGGCTGAGTTTGGGTGCCAGTGCCACTCCTCGGTTAGACTCAAGAAGTCCCCTGTGGAGCTCCTTCTGGTCTTTGGAAATGACATGGTGATGTTCCAGGTTCCATGCCATGTAATCCTCCTCCGCTTCTGGGCCCCATGTCCGTCATATCCTTAGACTTAGGAATTGGGTCCCCATTAGGAGAAACCTTTTGCAAAAGTTAAGGTTCGTTCCATGCACGTTGCCAGGGCCGAAGCGACACCAGTGCTGTGATCACCCTGGAGGGCTGAATGAGGGTCCATGCGCGGTTACGGGTCATGTGTAGAGTTAGGTTTAGAGTTGGGTGAGGTTTAGTTTGAGCGGTATGTGAGTGTCACAGTTAAGGTTAGGGTTAGGTCCCAGGAAGCTCCAAGCACTGAAACTCCAGCAGGGTAGTGGTCTCCCCTGAGGATTGAGTGTAGGCCTCATCAAAGTAGGCTGTCCAGGCTTAGTTGTTGTGTGCCAGGGCCAGCCTCGTGTGTGTGCCATCTTCAGTTGGGCCTCATCAACACCCTTGTGCACCTCCATGTGGGCATTTGAAACGTCATGATGATGTTTGATGTTCCACGCCGAGTAAGTCTGCACCGCTTTGGCCATTTGTTTGTGGTGTTCTCAGAGATAGGAATTGCGTCCCCATCCAGAGAGATCCTTAACTAGGGTTAATGTTCTGTCCAGTGACTTCACCAGTGCGGATATCACACCATTCCTGTGTGTGGTGTGCATTGGGTTAGGGTTAGGGTTAGGGTTAGGGTTAGGGTTAGGGTTAGGGTTAGGGTTAGGGTTGGTGTTAGGGGTTAGTGTTAGGGGTTAGAGTTAGGTTTATGCATTAGGGTTGGGTTTATGGTTATGGTGAGTGTTTAGTGTTATGTTTAAGGGTTAGGGTTTGGAGTTAGAGTTAGATTTAGGCATTAGGTTTGGGCTTGGGTTAGGCTTAGGTTTAGGGTTATGGTTTCGGTTTGAGAGATAGGGTTATGGTTAGATGGTAGGGTTAGTGTTAGGTGTTAGCATTAGTGTTACAGTTTGCATTATGTTTAGGGTAATGTGAGGTCTAGTTCTAGGACTTGGGTTTGGGTTATGGGTTAGGTAATTGAATTAGGGGTTAGCATTAGGTTTAGTGTTTGAGTTATGGTTAGGGTAGGGTTAGTTTTAGGTTTTATAATTTTAGGTTTAGTGGGTAGAGTTAGAGCATTAGCGTTAGGGTTTTAGGGTTAGAGTTATAGGGTTAGGGTTAGAGGGTTAGGGTCAAGGTTAGGGTTAGGTCGGGTTATGTTTACTTTCGCCGTTAGTTAGGGTTCGGGTTGGGTTTAAGCGCAGGGTAGGGTCAGGGTTTAGTATTAGGGTTATGGTTAGGGTTAGCTCCAAAGTTTAGGTGTGGGATTTGAGTTAGTGTTAGGGTTAGGGCTTGGACAAGAAATAGGTCATGCTTGCACTCCCACTTGGAGAGGGGGATGTTCATGCGTGGACACCGCCCTCTCTCTGGGAGGGATTGCGTTCATTTTATCGTCCCTGTATTTCTGCACATGGAGGTTGTTTTTGCTCACACCATTCCAGCTTGCCTCTGGAATGCTTCACACCGTCATCCTGCCCTCTCTCGGATATGGTAGGATTTCAGGTACTGCCTCATCCGTTTTTGGTGCTTGGGGTGCATAGTTTTAATCTCTATATCATTTATTTCTCCTCTAATTTAATTATTTTCTTTATTATGCTGTTTGGGGGTTTTGTTTGTTGTCCTTTGTCTGGCTTTTATAGTTAAAAAAGTTATGAAGTTTACTTCAGGGTTTTTTTTTTTTACTGAGGCAGACTTGTACTGCTATATACTTCCCTGTTATAACCTTTTTTCCTGCTTTACAGAAGATTGCTTTGTTGTGTTTTCATTTCATTTCTCTCCATGTCATTTTGGATTTTGTCTTTGATATCTTGGTTGAGCCATTGATTGTTTAGTACCATGTTATTTAACTTCCATGTTTGCGCCTTTTCCAGATTTTTTTCTTGTTGTAGACTTCTACATTTATACCATTGTGGTGTGAAAAGACACAGGGTATTGGGTCCATCAGTTTGATTTTGTTTTGGCTTGTTTTATGACCTGTTTTATCGAGTGTGGGGAATGTTCCATGTGCACGCAAAACGAATGTGTATTGTGCTGTTTTAGGATGGAATGTCTAACATATATCAGTCAGGTCCATCTGGTCTACTCTATCATTCAAGGTCTCTACTTCCTTGTTGATTTTCTGATGGATGATCTCTACATTGATGTCACTGTGGTGTTAAAGTGTCCCACTATGATTGTATGACTATCAATTCTATACTTTAGCTTTGCACTGTTTTGTGAATTCAGATGCTCTCAGGGTGAGCGCATATATGTTTACAATTGTTCTATCTTTTTGTTGGATTGTATCTTTTATTAGTATAGTGTCCTTCTTTGTCTCTTGTTACAGTTTTATTTTTAAATCTATTTTGTCTGATAAAGGTATGGCTACTGCAGTTTTATTTTAATACTTTAGTTCTATAGTTAGTCTCTTGTAGGTAGAAGATACATGGGTCCTATATTTTATTCATTCTATCACCCAGTGCCTTTTATTATGAAGAAAGGGAGCACAGGCATGGGATGGCAGGGTGGGGGGGAATGGGGGAAGAGAGAGACAAAGAGAGAGAGTGGAAGAGAGAGAATGAGAATGAGAATGAATCCTCACCAAGTTCCATGCTCAGTGCAGAGCCCAGTTGGGGCTCAATACCATGATCCTGGGATCATAGCCTGAGCCAAAATCATGAGTTGAAATCTCAAGCGATTGAGGCATCTGCTTGCCCCTGTCACCCAGTGCCTTTTATTTGAGCATTTATTCCGCTTCCATTCAAAGCAATTGATAGACATGTACTTGTCCTATTGTTACTTGATGTTGGTTGTTTCTGAATTTTTCTGATCCTTTGTTCTCTTTCTCTTTTTTTGATTTTCTGAGTTTCTTCACAATTTCACAGTTGAAATTGTTTGTCTTTATACTCTGCATATGTATTAGTGGTGTTTGATTTGTGGTTATTATTAGGTTTGTACCTAACCACTTCTGCGTATAGAAGTCTATATTAAGTTGATAGTTGTTTAAGTTTGAACCAGTTCTTTACTCCTCTCCTCCCCGTGTTGTAGTTATGGAGTGTACGTATTTCAAAACCTTTCATATCGTGAATACCTTGACTGATGTTTTACAGATATACTTATTTTTATTGCTTTTGCATTTCGCACTTTAATATTGTCACTTTAGGTGTTTCTTTTCCACTTAAAGAGTCCCTTTAACATTTCTTGCAGGGGTGGTTTGTTGGTTGTGAACTCTCTTAGTATTTATTTGGGAACCTCTTGATCTCTCCTTCCATCTGAATGATAGTTTGCCAGATAGACTCTCTTTGGCTGCAGATGTTTTCCATTCAGCACCTTTACCATACCATGCTGCTTACTTACACTTTCAAACTTTCTTCTGAAATACATCCAGTGATAACCTTATGGGGTTTCCCTTGTAGGTAAATGTCATCTTTGTTTTCCTGCTGTGAAAATTTTTCTTGATCACGACATTTTAGGTTTTAATTACTATATGACTTGGTGTGGATCTGCTTCTTTTGAATATATTGGGGATTCTTTGTGCCTCCTGCTTCTGGATCTGTTTCCTTTCCAGCATTGGGAAAGTTTTCATCTATTGTGTCTTCAAATAAATTTTCTGGTTCTATTTTTCAGAGTTCTGAGAATGAGAAATAGGACAGAAAAGACCTTTGAAGATTCTCTGATGAGTCACTGGATTTGCATGCGTGGAGGATAGATTTGAGACTCAAATGGAAAACCTACCTTTAACTTGAAAGAACTAGAAAAAAACAACAATCTATGTGCAATGTTCTCCAAAGGGAGAATGTAATCCATATGGGAGTGTAAACCAATTAAACCAAGACCATGAAATCAATAGAAAATATAAAGACCAACAGTGGGTTTTCAGAGAGTGAAACAAAATTGTCAGGACTATACATAGGCTATGCTAAGACAGAGAGAGGACCCAATTCAAAAGAATTATAAATAAAAGAGAAGACATTATGCCTTGTACCAAAGAAACATAAAGCAGACAAAGAGGTGACTATGGCCAAATTAGATGCCAGCAAACCGCCTACCTAAAAGAAATGGGTAGGTTCTTAGAAACACACAACCTACCAAGACTGTATCAGGAAGAAATAGAAGGTTTGCACAGACCAATTAAAGGAAGACTGTATCAATACAAGAAGATAACCATTGCAGGTAATTGAATCAGTAATCGAAGTTCTCCCAGGGAAGAAAAGCCCAGGACCAGGTGGATTCAATGGTGAAGTTAACCAAATGTTTGTAGAAGAACTAACAGCAGTCCTCTCACTCATGGAAAAAGAATGGACACCACCAAACTCATTTAATGAGACTGGAATTACCCTGGTAGGAAGCCAGAAAAGGATACTACCTGAACAGAAATCTCTAGGCCAGTTTCCCTGTGATGAATATAGATGAATGATTCCCAATAGTGTACAGGCAAACCAAATTCAGCAGAACCTTAAAAGGATCATTGATCGTGATGAAGGGTTTTTTCCCTGTAAAGGCAGGATGTTTCATAAATGCAAACTAATAAATGTGACCCCTCATATAATTGAATGAAAGAAAAATCAACCATAAACCAGACTCTTAACTATAAATAGCAAACGGAGGGTTACTAGAAAGGAGGTGGGCAGGGGGATGGGTTAAATGGGTGATGGGCTAAGGAGGGAGCTAGTAGTGAGGATCACTGGGAGTTGTATGTAAGTAATGGATAACTACATTCTACACTTGAAACTAACATTACACTGTATGTTAACCAACTGGAATTTAAATAAAAACTTGAAAAAATAAATACTACAGAAATACATAAAAAATTTAAACTAAAACAAATAAATACATTTTAAAAATAAAAATAAAACTCATGTGACAATGTCAATAGACACAGAAAAAGAGTTCTGAGAACATTTGGTATCCATTTGTGTTAAAAATCTCTTTAAAAATTCAGTGTAGAAGGAACATATCTCAACTTAAGAAAGGCTATGTATGTGAAGCCCACAGCTAATATCATATTCAATAGTGAAATTTTGAAAGATTTTCCACTAAAATCAGGCACAAGACAAGGATGCCCTAGATATGTGAAGGGGATTGGGTGATGCAGGCTTCTGGTTATGCAATGAATAAATCACAGATAGAAGATATAGCATAGGGAACATAGAGAGTGGTACTGGAATACAGATGAATGGTGAGAGATGATAGCAACACCTGTGTTAGCATAGCAGAAGGTATACACTTGTCCAATCAGTATGTTGTTCATCTGAAACTAAGATAACATAGTGTGGCAGCTATTCCCAAATAACATGTTTTTTTAAATAAGGTAAAGCAATGAAATAAAAAGTTTAATGTAAAAGAACCTGTTAATATCTAATCAAGAAATGCAGTAAAGTTCCAAAATAGAAAGTCACCATATCAAATTCTGTAGCATTCCTATACACTAACTAAATTATCTAAGAAGAAGTAAAGAAAACAATCCCATTTACAATAGCATCAAAAACAATAAACTTTGTAGGAATAAATTTAGCCAAGGAAGTGAGAGTTCTCTCCACAGAAAACTATAAAACCTGTGTGCAGAAATGGAAGAAATTCAATTTGGCTGAAAGAAACAAGAGAACACACAAGTCACTGAAAAGCCACCCCATGTCGATCTTTCAGAGGAATTAATATAGATATAATGTCCATACTGCACAAAGCTATCTAGAGATCCAGTGCAATCTCTATCAAGACTCCGATGCAATTTTTATGCAATTATAAAATCATATCTTATAATGTATTTGGAACCACAAAAATATCCCAAGTAGCCAATGCAAGAAGAACAGAACAGGAGGCATCACCCTTCTTGATTTCAAGCTGCATTCTAACACAAAGAAATCAGTTATGTCACTGGCATAAGCACACACACAAGACAATGGAACAGAAATTGAGAGCCCAAACTAAACCCATGCATGCACAGTCACCTAGTGTTTGACAAGGGAGTAAAAAATACACAGTGGAGAAGAGTAGTCTCTTAAATAACTGGTGCTGGGAAAATTGGATATTCACATGTATAAGAATTAAGCTTAGCACTGTATGTTATACCACTCCCTAGAGAGTGAAAGGAAGAAACAGAGAGAGAGATGTGGTTATAGAGAAACATAGACAAAGAGGAAGTCCAAAGAGGAAGGTAGAGACCTGGTCCAGGTATGTGGACGGGGTGATTTGGGCCAGGGGAGAGGGGATGTATGAAGTGGCTCTGAGTGCTGGGGCAGAAAGGGCTTGTATCATGGGCACCAGAGTTCCATGACCCCAAGACTCCAACATCCCTGGGGCCAAGCTTTACAGAAGCCATTGCATTTGAAAAGATGGGTATCCCTCATTTCTTCTGGAATTGTGAGGCTCACCCTCATGTTCTGTCATGCATAGGGATGTCTTGAGGGAGAGTGTGCTGCTCTTTGGCAGGTAAACTCCAGAGTCTGCCATGTGGGGAGGTGTCCCAGGGCCATCTCCCTCACTGCCCCAGGCCCTGTTGGATTTCCCCCCTCGCCCCACCAGCTGGCCTTCCTCAAGTCCTGAACCCAGGCATCAGGCATCATGTTGCCCCCAGGTCCTGCAGTCTGGACCTGGCAGAGGTGGACTGCTGATATTGATAAAAAAAAATATTTGACAATAAGGTCTATATCCTCCCTCTGGAAATAGTGGTGTGCATCAAAATTGTGCTTTGATATCCCCCTTTCTGCAACCAATCTGAGGATTCCAGAAGGTAGGTGAATGCTTTAAAACACCATAGTCTTCTCATACATCAAATTCAAAGACATTTTCTTGTCCCAGCTTTCTTTTAATTCTGAAGAGATGGCAATTAGTAACTAAAGGCATAATAATGGTCCTATAGGAAATTGACCTGTATGACTGATGGACATTACTTCATCCATCCATATCCCTAAAGCACATTTCATTGGAAATATTAGGCAAGGATACCTACTGTATATTCACAACAGATGTGTAGCTCCCTGTAAGTTGCATTCTGACCTTGTCACATATGTGTCATCAAAGATATTATTAGTGACTTTTCAGATAAGCTCTAAACATCAAGATGGTCATGTTAGAGAATCTGGTATAAATGGAATTTCACAGATTCTGAATTAGGAATGATTTTTCATTTTTAATGTTTCTTTTTTGAGAGAGCCTGAGCTGGGGAGGGGGAGAGAGTGGGAGACAACGAATCTGAGGCATGCTCCAGACTCTGAGCTCTCAGGACAGAGCCTGACGCGGGGCTCAAACTCATGGACTGCAAGATCATGACTTGAGTCAAAGTTGGACGTTTAACCGACTAAGCCACCCAAAGCCCCAGGAATGATAGTTTATTGGCAAAGAAGGAGAAATTAAAAATAGTGTAAAAGATGTCTATTTTTAATTTAAATATTGTTCACACATTTGTTGTATGAGTTTTAGGCATACATTGTAGTCATTCCATATGTCTATAAATTATATTGTCCTTAAGCACAAGTGTAGCTATCATGTGAAAGCACGCAACAGTATTATTACAGGATTGACTCCATTCAATTGGCTGTCCCTTGTATCCCTAGGACTCAGTCATTCCATAGCTGGATGCTGGTATCTCTCTCAAAGGTGTCCATCCTTAATCTAACCTAAGTATTTTGGTGGTAAACACAATTATCTCCTGTTCAGCATGTGTCAATTGGCGGTCTATATTTCTGTGAACATTGCTTAAACCATTACAAGTGATGTCATTCCGTTAATAAATTCGGTTTCATTCTTCACTCACAAGAAAGTAGAAGGAAAAGATTTCTTTGTGTCCCAGGCCCTGTCACTAAAACCCTTCCCAGTGTGGAGAACAGGCTTAGTTGCCCAGAGCAGCTTCAGTCTCTCAGCTGAGCGACCAGGGCCTTCCGCATTGTAGGAATTCACATCATGGCCAGCAGAGAGAGCTCGAGCACCACACACCCGGAGGGCGATTCCTCTGCAGGGCAGTAACGGCCAGCAGAGGGCGCACCATCTGCTTTTCTGACCCAGGGCACCTCAGAGCAGGAAGGGCTTCTATTACTCCCAGAGGACTCGGGGCTTCTGCCACTGCCTCAGTACAGAGAGCAGAGCTGCATTTCCAGCAGGTTCTGCCACCCGCCCCAGGGGAGACCTTGGGAGCTTAGCAGCAACTTGGCATCTCCTGAGTCACCAGAGAGAAGCTGCCTTGTTGTACTGAGTGCTGAGGAGGGGGCGCCGGGTGACTTCCCCGGGCAAGCTGGTCGCTGAGCTGCACAGGCCTTTGCATTTTCTGGGCTGTTCCCGTGTTTCATTCCACCCCTTCCCGGACAGTATTTGAACAAGACGTATTTTACTAAAGGTCTCGTGGATTGCAGGTTCCCACGACATCACCTCATAGATGCAGTCGATGATTTGTTCCAGATTCAGGCTTGTTTCCAGGAAGAAACCCTGACGGAAATTCAGAAGTACGGGAGCCACATTCAGTTACGACGTGAATACATGAAATGCTTGCCTCACGACCTTCTAGAAGAATGAGCTGAGACCCACTTTCCGAGTCCTCCTGGAACCAGAGACTGAGGTAAGGGCACAAACTGTCCCCCACATCATACATGCTTTTTTGAAAAAATTCATGGTTATTTTTCCAACCTAGTGAAGTGATTGAAAACTACAGAAAATCTGGTAGGTAGCTGTCATTAACCTTAGGTTTTCTTTTAATTTAAATTCCAGTGAGTAAAGACACAGTGTAATATTAGTTTCAGGGGTACAATATAGAGCAACACTTCCACACGTCACCGGTACTCATCCCAGGTGCACTTCTTAATCCCCAGCAGCTGTTTCACCCATTCCCCCACCTCACTGTGGAAGCCCTCAGTTTGTTTCCTAGTTAAGAGCCTGTTTGGGGCGCCTGGGTGGCGCAGTCGGTTAAGCGTCCGACTTCAGCCAGGTCACGATCTCGCGGTCCGTGAGTTCGAGCCCCGCATCAGGCTCTGGGCTGATGGCTCAGAGCCTGGAGCCTGCTTCCGATTCTGTGTCTCCCTCTCTCTCTCTGCCCCTCCCCCATTCATGCTCTGTCTCTCTCTGTCCCAAAAATAAATAAACGTTGAAAAAAAATTTTTAAAAAAAAGAGCCTGTTTGTCACTGTCTCCCCCCACTCCCCACCTTGTTTTGTTTCATTTCCACGTGTTAGTGAAATCATCTGGTATTTGTCTTTCTCTGACAGGCTTATTTCACCCAGCATAACATTCTCTCTCTCCATCCACCTCGTGGCAAATGACAAGATTTCATGTTTTTATGGCTAAATGATAGTACATTGAATTTACTACATCTCAATTTATTCATCAGTTGATGGATGATTGGGCAGTTTCCATAATTTGGCTGTTGTAGAAAATGCTGCCGTAAACATGAGGGTGCATGTATCCTTTGAAGAATTATTTTTTTTATTCTCTGTGTAAATACTTAGTAGTGAAATTTCTGGATTGTAAGGTAGTTCTATTTCTAGTTGTTTGGCTTTTTTTTTTTTTTTGACATCTCCATGATGTTTTCCGGAGTGGCTGCAACAGTTTGCATTCCTACCCACAGTGCAAGAAGGTTCCTCTTTCCCCACATCCTTGCCAACACCTGCTGTTTCATCCTTGATTGATTTTAGTCATTGTGACAGATGTGATGTGTTATCTCATTGTACTTTTGAATTGTATTTCCCTGAAGATCAGTATTGTTGAGCATCTTTTCATGTGTCTGTTGGTCATGTGTATGTCTTCCTTTGGAAATGTCTATTCGTGTCTTCTGCCCATTTTTAATCAGATTTCTCCTTTTTTGGGTGCTGTATAACTGTATATATTTTGGGCACTAACCCTTTATCTGATGTCGTTTGCAAATATTATTCTGTAGGTGTTTTAGTTTTGTTGATTATTTCCTTGGTGACTGAAGGTTTTAATTTTTATGAAGTCCCATTATTTTTGCTTATGTTTCCCTTAACTCAGGAGATATATCTACAAAGACATTTGTATAGGCAATGTCAAATAAGATACTACCCATATTATCCTCTGGGATTTTTATGGTTTCAGGTTTCACACATAGGTCTTTATACATATTGGATTTGTTTTTCTGTATTTTGTAAGAAAGTGGTCCATTGTTGTTTTCGTTTTGTTTTGCAGGTTGCTGTCCAGTTTTTCCAAAACTATGTGTTGAGGAGACTTTTTTTAAGTTTATTTATTTATTTTTGAGAGACAGAGAGAGAAAGAGAGAGAGGGAATGCAGAAGAGGGGCAGAGAGAAATGGAAAGAGAGAATCCCATGCTTGCTCTCCACTGCTCTGAGATCATAAACTGAGCTGAATCCACAATCACAAGCTTTGTTGACTAAGCCACCCATGTGTCCCAAGACTATCTTTTTTTTTCCATTGGATATTCTTTCCTGCTTTGTTGAGAATTAATTGACCATAAAGGTGTGAGTTCATTTCTGGGTTTCCATTCTATTGATCTATGCCTCTGTGTTTTGTTGTTGTTGTTGCTGCTGCTGTAGCTGTTGTTGTTGTTGTTGTTGTTGTTGTTGTTGTTTTGCCAGTAACATACTGTTCTGATCAGTACAGCTTTGTGATATAACCTAAAGTCTGGAATTGTGATGTCTCCAGCTTTGCTTTTATTCTTCAAGTTTGTTTTGTTTTTGGGGGGACTTTTGTCATTCCATACAAATTTTGAGATTATTTGTTCTTGTCACAAATGTTTTTGTTTGTGTGATAGGGATTTCATTACATGTGTAGATTGTTTTGAGGAGTGTAGACTTTTTAACAGTATTTTGTTCTTCCTATCCATGAACATGAAATGTATTTCCATTTCTTTGTGTCCTCTTCCATTTCTTTCATCAGTGTTTCATAGCCTTACAGTACAGGTCTTTCACCTCTTTGGTTAGGTTTATTCCTGGTATCTTGTGGTATTTGTGAAGCTGTCAATGGGATTGATCCCTTACTTTCTCTCTCTGTTGATTCATGATTTGTGTATAGAATGCAATAGATTTATGTACCCTGATTTCTGTATATTGTGACTTGTCGAATTCATATATCAATTCTAGCAATTTAAGGGAGTCTTTCATATTTTTTATAGAGCACATCATGTCAGGTCCAAATAGCGAAAGTGCTACTTCTTCCTTGCTGATTTGGATGTCTCTTATTTCTTTTTGTTGTCTGAGTGCTGTGGCTAGGATTTCCCATACTATGTGGAATAACAGTGGTGAGAGGGGTCATCCCTGTTTTGTCCCTGACCTTAGAGGAATAACTTTGATTTTTTCCCCATTGAGGATGAGATTAGCTGTGGTTTTTCCTAGATGACCTTTATATGTGCAGGTAGGTTGAGTCCAAATCTAATTTGCTGAGGGTTTTTATCATGAATGGATGTGACATTTTGTCAAATGGTTTTCTTGCATCTGTTGAAAGCATCAAATTGTTCTTATCCTTTCTTCTATTACTGTGGTGCATCATGTTGATTGATCTGTGAATGTGGAACAAACCTTGCAGCCCAGGAATATATCCCACTTGAATATGGTAAATGATTCTATTAATGTATTGTTGACTTTAATTTGATGGTAATTTAATGAGAAGTTCTGCATACATACTCATCAGGCTATTGGTCTGCAGTTTTATTTAAAAAAATTTTAACATTTTGTAAATGTTTACTCTTTCCTTAGATAGAGTACATAAAAATGAGGGAGGGGCAGAGAGACAGGGAGAGAGATAATCCTGGCCATGCCCCACACTGTCAACGCAGGGTCCAATGTGGGACTCGAACGCACACACTGCCAGATAATGTCCTAATCCGAAATTAAGAGTTGGACAGTAAACCGACCGACCCACACAGGCGCCGCTGCAGTTTTCGGTTTTAGTGGAGGCTTTATCTGGTTTTGGTATCAGGGTAATGATGGCCTCATACGATGAATTTGTAAGTTTTCCTTCTTTTTTATTTTTTGTAATAATTCGAGGAGAATACATATTACCTCTTCCTTAAATGGATGGTAGAGTTCAACAGTGAAGCCATCTGGCCCTGAACTCTTGTGTTGGGGGTGATTTTTTTTTATTATTACTGATCTGATTTCTTTCTGTTTTCAGATTTTATGTATCTTCCTGTTTCAGTTTTGGTAGTTTGTGTGTTTCTAGGAATTTGTCCATTGTTCTCAGAGTGTCCAATTTGTTGCATATAGTTGTTCATAATATTATCTTCTAATTGTATTTTTGTGGTGTTGACAGTTATTTCTCCTTTCTTATTTGTGATTTCATTTATTTGAGACCTTTCTGTCTTCTTTGTGAAAAGTCTGTCTAGGAGGTTTTCAAGTTGATTACTGCTTTCAAAGAACCAGTCCCTGGTTTCATTGATTTGGTCTAGGTCTTTTTGGTTTGTATATCCCTTATTTCTGCCTTAATCTCTATTATTTCCTTCCTTCTGCTATTCTTCTTCTCGTTTCTTTAGTTGTGAGTTAGAGTTGTTCGAGATTTTTCTTGCTCTTTAAGGTAGGCTTGTATTGCTATATACTTCCATCGTAGACTGCTTTTGCCACATTCCAAAGGTTTTTACAAGTATATTTTCATTTGTTTCAGTGTATTTTCCCGTTGATTTCCTGTTTGACCCATTCATTTAGTAGCATGTAATTTAACCTCCCTTTATTTGTGGCCTTCCCCCACCCCTTTTTTTGTGGTTGACCTCCAGTTTCCTAGCTCTGTGGTCAGAAAAGATGCTTGGTCTGATCTGTCTTTGGGCACCTATTGAGGCCTGATTTGTGACCTAGAATGTGATCAATTCTGGAGAATGTCCCATTTGTGCTTGAAAAGAATGTGTACTCTGCCATTTTAGTATGAAGTGTTCTGAATATATCTGTTAAACGCATCTGGTCCAGTGTGTCATTCAAAGCCATTGTTTCCTTGTTGATTTTCCATTTACAGATTCTGTCCATTGATGTGAGTGATGTGTTAAAGTCCTCTAATATCGTTATATTATTATAAATGAGTTTCTTTATGGTTGTTGTTAAATGTTTTATATACTTGGTGATCACATGTTGGGTGCATCAAAATTTACAATCATTGGATCATCTTGTTTGGCTGTTCCCTTTAGTATGAGATAGTGTCTGTCTTCATCTCTTGTTATAGCTTTATTTATTGTTTTTTTTTTTTAATTTAAGTCTTAGTTGACATACAGTGCATTCTCGGATTCGGGAGTAGATTCGGTGATTCATCCCTTACATACAACACCCAGTGCTCATCACAAGTGCTCTCCTTAATACTCGTCCCCCATCTAGCCCACCACTGACCCATCTCCCTCCATCAACCTTCAGTTTTTTTCTCTAACATTAAGAGACTCGTGTGGTTTGTTACACTCTTCTCTTTTCCTGCCCCCTTCCCATGTTTTCTTCTGTTTTGTTTCTTAAATTCCACATGAGTGAAATCATATATTTGTCTTTCTGATTGACATATTTCACTTAGCATAATACATTCTAGCTCCATCCACATCATTGCAAATGGTAAGATTTCATTCTTCTTGAAGTTGAGTTATATTTCATTATACATATGTATGTATGTATATATGAACATACACATATGTACATATGTATATATGCGTATACATATGTACACACACACACACACACCCCACAAGTTCTTTATACCTTCATCAGTTGATGGATACTTGGGCTTTCTCCATAGTTAAGCTACTGTTGATAATGCTGCTATAAATATTGGGGACATGCAATGTCACTATTAGGTATTTACACAAAGGGTACCAAAATAGAGTCTCGGTTTTAAAGTTTATTTTGCCTGATATAAGTATTGCTACTGGCTTTCTTTTGACATTATTGGCATGATAAATATTCCTTCATTCCCTCACTTTATATCTGCAGGTGACTTAAGTTCAAATAAGGCTTTGTAGGCAGCTTCTAGATAGGTCTTGTTTTTGTTTGTTTGTTTGTTTGTATGTTTGTTTGTTTGTTTTGTCCATTCTGATGCCCCATCCACTGTCTTTTGATTGGAGCATTTAGTCCATTTACATTCAGAATGATTACTGATAGGTATTTATTTAGTCCCATTCTACTAGTTGTTTTGCCATTGTTTCTTGATGTTTTCTCTGATCCTTTCTTCTCTGTAACACTTTTAGTCTTTCATTTCCACTCAACCCGATTTAAACATTCTTTTATTGTGACTGGTAGTACATTTCTTTACTTATTTTTAATATTTCTTCTTTTTAAAATTGAAGCCCAAGTTAGTTACCTTATAGAGGAATACAGTTTCAGCAGTAGAATTTAGTGATCCATCAAGTACAAAATATACCCAATACTCATCCCAAGTGCTGCCCCTAATGCCCATCACCCATTTAGCCCATATCCCTATTCAGTAACTCTCCTGGAACCCTGAGTTTCTTCTCTGTATTTAAGAGTATCTTATCATTTGACAAGCTCTCTGTTTGTATCTTATTTTTGCTTTCCTTACACTGTGTTCATCAGTTTTATTAAATTCCACAGATGAGAGAAATCATATGATGTGTGTCTTTATCTGACATATTTTGCTTAGCGTAATAAAGTCTGGTTCCATCCACGTTGTTGCATATAGCAAATTTCACTCCTTTTGATGGCCGAGTAATATTCCATTGTATGAATAAACCACAACTTCTTTATCCATTCATCTGTCAATGGTCATTTGGGATCTTTGCATAATTTAGCTACGCTAATTATGCTATAAACATTGGAGTGCTGCTATAATAATGCTACTATAAAAATTGGAGTGCATGTGCCACTTCAAGTCAGCGTTAGTGTATCCTTTGAATAAATACCTAGTAGTGCAATTGCTGGGTCCTAGTGTAGTTCTATTTTTAGTTTTTGTGAAGAATCTCCATACTATTTTCCAGAGTGGCTACACCACTTTACATTCCCACCAGCATTGCAAAAGGGTTCCCTTACTCTGCATCCTTGCCAACATCTGTCATTTCCTGAAATGTTAATTTTAGCCATTCTGATAGGTGTGAGGGGATATCTCATTGTGGGTTTGATTTGTATTTCAGTGATGACGAGTGATATTGAGCATCTTTTTATGTGTGGCCAATCTGGATGTCATCTCTCTTAAAGTGTCTCTTCATGTTTTTTCCCCATTTCTTCACTGGATTATTCAGCTTTTGGGTGTTGAGTGTGATAAATTCTTTATAGATTTTGGATACTAACCTTTATCTGATATGTCACCTGAAATATCTTCTCCCATTTCATTCATTTGCCTTTTAGTTTTGCTGACTGTGTCCCCTGCTGTGCAGAAGCTTTTTATCTTGATGTCCCAATAGTTCATTTTGGTTTTTATTGCCCTTGCTTCTGGAGACATGTCAGGCACGAAGTTGCCGCAGCCAGGATCAAGGAGGTAGATTGTCTGTTTTCTCCTCTAGGATTTTGATGGTTCCTGTCTTACATTTAGATCTTTCATCCATTTTTAGGTGTGTGTGTGTGTGTGTGTGTGTGTGTGTGTGTGTGTGTGTGTGTGGTTTAAGAACATAGTCCAGGTTCATTCTTCTCACTGTCCAGTTTTCCCAGTACCATTTGATGAAGAGACTTTTGTTTTTCCATTGGATATTCTTTCCTGCGTTATCAAAGATTACTTGGCCATAGGTCTGAGGGTCCATTTATGGGTTCCCTATTCCATTCCATTCATGTCTGTGTCGGTTTGTGTGCCTGTACCATACTGTCTTGATGATTGCGGCTTTCTAATACACCATAAAATCCAAAATTGTAATGTCTTCAGCTTTGTTTTCTTTTTCAACACGACTTTGGCTATTTGGGGTCTATTCTGGCTCCTTAAAAATTTTAGGTTTGTTCTACCTCTGTGAAAAATGCTGGTGTTATTTTGATAAGGTTTGCATTGAATGTGTCGATTGCTTTGGGTAGTATTGATATTTTAACAATATTTGTTCTTCTAATCCATGCGCATGGAATGTTTTTCCATTTCTTTGTATTTCTTCAGTTTCTTTCATATATGTTGTATGGTTTGTTCCTTTATTTTTTTAATGTTTATTTTTGAGACAGAGTGACAGAGAGAAAGAGAGAGCGCATGAGCAGGGGAGGGGCAGAGAGACAGAGAGACACAGACTCGAAAGCAGGCTCCAGGCTCCGAGCTGTCAGCACAGAGCCCATTGCAGTACTCAAACCCACAAGTGAGGGATCATGACCTGAGCTGAAGTCAGTGCTTAACTGACTGAGCAACCCAGGCGCCCCTCTATTGTTTTAAGTGTACCGATCTTTTACCTCTTTGGTTAGGTTTATCCCTGGGTATTTTATGTTTTTCAGTGCAGTTGTAAAGTACATCAATCCTAGATTTCTCTCTGCTGATTCATTATTGGTGTATAGAAATGCAATCAACTTCTGTATATTGATTTTATATCCTGAGACTTTCCTGAATTCCTGTATCAGTCCTAGCAGTTTTTCAGGGGAGTCTTCTGGATTTTCCATGGAAAGTATCATGTCTGCGAAGACGGAAAGTTTGACCCCTCCTTGCCAATTTGGACACCTTGTATTTCTTTTTGTTGTCTGATTGCTGAGGCTAGGACTTCCAACACTTTGTGGAATAACAGTGGTGAGAGTGAACATCCCAGTCGTGTTCCTGACCTTAGGGGGAAAGCTCACAGTTTTTCCTCATTGATGATGATATTAGCTGTAGGACACTCATATCTGGACATACTGATATTAAGTCAAGATCCTTCTATCCCTCCTTTCATGAGTGTTTTTTTTTCATCAACAAAGGATGCTGCATTTTGTCAAATGTTTTTTCTGCATCTATTGAGAGGATCATGTGGTTGTTATCTTTTCTTTTATCAATGGGATGTATCGGATCAGTTGATTTGCAGATACTAAATCGGTTGTGCATCCAAGGAATAAATCCAATTCATTGTGGTGAATAATTATTTGTATGTATTGTTGGTCCCGGTTTTGGTTGAGAAATTTTGCATCCAGGTTCATCAGGGAAATTGGTCTGTAGTTTTCCTTTTTAGTGGGGTCTTTGTCCAGTTTGGACTCAAGGCCAAGCTGGCCTCATAGAATGAGTTTGGAAGTGTTCCTTCCATTTCTCTGGCCATGACCTTATCTTGTTCTTTCATTTGGGATGTATTACTCTTGTCTTGGCATTTTAGCTGAGTATTTGTCTTCTCTCTGTTACCAAACCTCATTGTGTTACCTGCTTGTGAGATGAATGGCTTTATCGAGAGTAGGTCATCTAGTGTCCAGGGCCTGACACATCAGAGAGTGTCTGTGGTGTGTGTTTCATGCACTGTTTTGTGCTCTGGCTGCACTATCCTTCAGGCCAGTTGTATGGCCAATGTATGGTCCTTGACCAGAATGTGAGTCAAGGAGTTTTGTCTAGGTCTTCTCTGATCTTCTTGTTAAATGAGACTTGAAACGACTGCCACTCAAAGTGAGGCCCTGCAGAACTGTCTGGTCAAGAGAGGTGGTGTGGTCATGGGCTTCTGCTGGTCTTCTGGGGAAGGAACACCTCCATTGGGACTGAGGCAAGCCTGATTGACCTAGAAGGCCAGTCTCTTCAGAGCACAGGAATGTGGGGTTGGTGTAAGCAGCTTAGGCAGCCAGTGTGGGGATGACCTTGTTTCCAGCAGATGGCTCTGTGTTTATGCTGTGGGGAAGAGGAGGAAAAGGGCATTACCCAGATCCTCTGTCCTAGCTCCTTTGTCTCCTCATCATGAACACTGCCTCTCAGGGATGCTCTCCATGATTAGTGTATAATCTCCCCACTGTGTGCACCAGGCAATGTACAGATCACTGTTTCAATGCCATCTGCCTGCAAGTAGTTTGCTGCCTTCTCTCAAGGAGTAGTCCAGTACCCTCATGGCTGTATCTCAGCCAAGCCTGCTAAATTTTGAAACTCCACATTCTCGGGGTGCCTCGATGGCTTGGTTAAGTGTCCGAGTCTTGATCCTGGCTCAGATCATGACCTCGTTGTCATAGAATTCTCTCTCTCCCTCTATTTCTGCCCCTCCTTTGCCTGTGCACTCTTTCTCTCTCTCTCTCTCAAAATAAATAAAACAAATTTAGTGGCATGGAATACCTTATTTAGGCAAGATTTCCTCCCTGAGGGGAATGGCAGTGTTCTATCAGTTAAGTTTCCAGCACTGACTAGGAAATTCTTTGCTTACCGGTTAAAGGTTACATTTCTGCAGGAATGAAATAAGGTTTGGTGACATGGAACCTTAACGTAAGTAACTCCATGATGGTCCTGTGAGTTTTCTTAACATTCCAAACCCATATTTTTACACATTGATTTTTTTTTAATATTTAGCCATTTATTAATAATATTTAACCATCTACTGCTGGCCCAATGATCATATCCTGTAAAACTGTGACCATCTCCTAATCATAGATGATCAACTCTGTGGCTCTAAGATTTTTGTGACTGTAAGTTACATTGATGTATGTTACTAAGATCTTTGTGAGTCTAGGTTACTGCTGCCCTTCTGAAATCTTTGACTCAGGGACCCCTGCCAGGTTGCTGAGCCATCACTTATGCACAGAAGCACCCTTTCCAAGTCACCTCTTTCTAAAGCGTTGTCTTTGCATTTGTACTTCTGGGTCTTACCCTTTTGCAGATCACATGCTGTGATGGACATCCTCTCATGGAAACCTGTCAAAATGGACCAGAGAAAGCTGCTTGCCTATGACTGCCACTTCATTGTCACACCTTTTCCTTCTGAAACCCCTTGAACACCCTATCATTCTTCCAGCCTTTGAATATCTCTTTGATTTGGAAATATTTCATTCTCTTGTATTCCTGCTAAAAATATGCATGAAAATATTAAAGCAAGGATTCTTTACAATAAGTGAGCCAGTCACAATGATCCATCTAGCCGTGTGTATGTATGTTTTCTTTTTTGGACACTGTCCGGCATGATGTGAAGTACATCCTGTAAAATTTGAGTATCATTCATTATCTAGGATAACTGCCTTTATGGAAAGCCATTTAATGACATGTTCATTCAAGATCCGAAAAACAGTTAATTTACATACCACATAATACAGTTGTGTATACATACGTTATTGTCTTAAAATATGTAAAGTAGATGTTTCTATGAAGTGTATATCATGAATTCAGTTTTCTGTACCATGAATGCTATTATTTAAATTACACAATAGTAAGAACAACAAGAATAGGTACATGGCCATCACTAGTAACTAATACTAGAACTAGTCATATAATATTATGTGTTGAAAACATAAAACCATGATTCCTAATAATCTTTTCAATCATGATGGGTTTCTAGTTACCAGAAAAATTGGGAAGATATTATTGAGTCTCCACATACATCAGACTGTTTTCTGACTATTGATGTCCTCTAAGTTGATACATGATCACAATCAATATCCCAAAGAGATATGGTAGTATTAACTAATTTTATATTTGTATTCAGATTGCTTCGGTTTTAACCTCTTCTGTCCCAGACTCATCCCAGCTGGCACATTACAGTCATCCTGTCTCCTTAGGCTCCACTTAGCCATGACGATTTTTAGATTTTTCCATATTTTTCATAATCTGCAAAGTTTTGAGGGTACGTTTGTAGAATGTATTTTGTAGAATGATCCTTGGTTAGGATATGTCTAACGTTTGTTCAAATGCTTAGGCCAGAGTTACTGTGTTTTGGAGCAGAAGATCCAGAGGCATAGTGCCATGCATAATTATCACTTCACATGAAGGTTGTTTACTCTGAAGATTGGGGTCTTTTGTGGTTCCGTACAAATTTTAGGACTGTTCTAGTTCTATGAAAAATGTTGTTGCTATTTTGATGGCGATTGCATTAATTGTGTCAGTTGCTTTGGGAGGTATAGACATTTCCATTAAATTTGTACTTCTGATCCATGAGTATGGAATATCCTTCCATTTCTTTGTGTCATCTTGAATTTCTTTCATCACTGTTTTATAGTTTTCAGAGTATAAGTCACTCACCACTTTGGTTAGATTTATTCATAGATATGTTATTATTTGGTGTACAACTGCAAATGGGACTGCTTTCTTAATTTCTCCTCTGCTTCATTATTGTTGTCTAGAATTGCAACAGATTTCTGTACAATGATTTTGTATCCTGTGACATTGCTGAATTCATTTATCAGTTCTAGCAGTTATTGGGTGGACTCTTTACTGTTTTCTATATATAGTGTCATGTAATCTACAAAGTGTGAAAGATTCACTTCTTCCACATTTGGATTTGTTTGTATTTTATTTTATTTTATTTTATTTTACTTTATTTTATTTTATTTTATTTTATTTTATTTTATTTTATTTTATTTTTACTTTACATTGTTTTGTTTCATTTTGTTTATCTGCTTGCTGTGACTTGGACTTCCAGTGCTATGTTTATTAAAAGTGGTAGGAGTAAACATCCTTGTCTTCTTCCTGACCATATAGGAAAAACTCTCAGATTTTCTCCATTAAGGTTAATTATAGCTGCGGGGTTTTCACAGAAAACATTTATTACATTGATGTATGTTCCCTGTAAACCTACTTTAGGGGTTATAATCATGAATGGATGTTGTACTATGTCAATGCTTTTTCTTCATGTATTGAAATGACCATATGGCGCTTTCCCTTAACGTTTATTAATTTTGAGAGAGACAGAGTGTGAGCAGGGGAGGGGCAGAAAGAGAGTGGGAGACACAGAATTCGATGGAGGCTCTTGGCTCTGAGCTTTCAGCACTGAGTCCGATGTGGGACTTGAACTCACAAATCATGGGGTCATAAGCTGAGCTGATGTTGGACTGTTAAAGGATTGAGCCACCCAGGCGTCCCGATCATATGGTTCTTATCCTTTCTCCTGTTGATATATTGTATCACATTGACTGATTTGCGAATATTGAACCACCCTTGCAGCTTGGGAATAAATCCCACTTAATTGTGGGATATATTTACGGTTGTTATATCTTCTTTTTGGATTGTACCCCTTACTGTTATATAACATCCTCCTCTGTCTCTTGTTATTTACTTTTTTTAAGTGCATTTTTTCTGATACAAGTATTGCTACTCCAGCTTTTGTTTTTTCATCCCTTCTTACACCCTATGTCTCTATAATGGAGCATTCATTCCATTTACCTTCAAAGAAATGATCGCTATGTATGTATGTATTGCCATTATACTACCTGTTTTCTTGTGGTTTCTAATGATTTTCTCCGATCCTTTCTTGTCTGTCTTTCATGTTTTGCTTATTTTCTTTAGTGATGTATTCTAATTTCTTTATATTTATTGTTAGCATATTTGTGACTGTTGTTTGATATATGGTTACTGCTGGGTTATTTATATAACCTCTTCTGCGTTTAGCAGTTTGTATTAAGCTGATGGTCATTTACCTTGGAATCCATTATTTTCTCCTCCCTAGGTTTTTGGTAGGTGTTATTATATTTCAAATCCATATCTCTGAGTTCCTTAACTATTTTTTACAGAAATATTCATGTTTTACTTGATTTGTGTCTTTTACCTAAACTATCACTTCTGGTCTCTCCTTTCCACTCAAAGAGTCCCTCTTAATATTTCTTGCAGGACTGGTTTAGTGGTACAAACACCTTTAGTTTTTGTTTGGGAAATCTGTGTCTCCTTCCATTCTGAAGGATAGCCTTCCTGGATCGAGTATTCTTGGCTGCTGATTTTTCCATTCAGTACTTTGAATATGTGATGTCACTCGCTTATGGCTTGCCAAGTTTCTGTTCAGAAATCTGGTAGCTAGCCTTATGGGTCTTCCCTTGTAAGTGAAGGTCTCTTGTCTTGCTACTTTTAAGAGTTTTTCTTTATTGTCACTGTAATTTGCAAGTTTGCTTACAATATGTCTGGGTGTTGGCCTGATTTTGTTGATTTTGATGTGAATTCTCTAGTCTCCCGGATGTGGATGTTTGTTTCCCTCCCCCAATTAGGGAAGTTTTCAACTATTATTTCCTCAAATAAATTTTCTTCCCCATTTTCTCTTTCTACTGGAACTCCTACAATATGAATATTATGTTTGCTGCACTCACTGAGTTCCCTTAGTCTCATCTCACGTTGCACAATTCTGTTCTATCTCTTTGGTTCAGTGTGATTAATTTCCATTACTCAGTCTTCAAGGTCACTGGTTTGTTCCTCTGCTTCTCCATTCCTCTTTTCTTTCCAGCAAACGTGTTTCTCCTTTATTGTGTCCTCAATATCTACTGTATTATTTCTTAACTCTAGTCAGGGGTCTCACTCTTCTACTCATTTCACAACTCCAGTGAGTATCCTTATGATCATTTATTTAAATTCTGTATCAGATATGTTACTAATATCTCTTTGGCTTAGATCTCTGTCTGTGGCTTTGACTAGATCTTTCATTGTGGATAAGCATCTCTGTGTGTCCATTTTGTCTGTCTCTCTGGCTCTATTTCTCTGTGTTAAGAAAGTCAGCTGTGCCTTCTGATCTTGAAATTAACGACAGTATGAAAAAGAGGTCCTGGATACCTCAGTGGTGAACCTCTCAATTTATAGGACCTGGACCTTCAGGAGGATATCATATGGGTATTGCTCACGGCCTGCTGTTGTGTCTGGGTTACTTTTTCTTTCAGTGCAGGTGTCTGCACTGATTGCGTGCCTGTTGTGGGCTGTGCTTGCTCTCAATGGTGTTAGTGGGACCTAGGCAGGCCAGCTGTGGGGTGTTATGCCCACTGGGTAACTTGGGAGCAGGGCAGGTTAGCAAAATTGCACAGGGCTACCAGTCCTAAGCCAGATTTCCCAAAATCCTTGGTGGCTGGGGACTGTGGACCAGTGGAGGAAGCTAGGGGCTTGAGGATATCACAGAGCATGTCTGTGCCTGGGGACATGTGGCTGGGTGAGACAGATGAGGGTGCTGGATGTGCACAGTTGGGTGAGGTGCAGATGTGCACAGCATGCTGTGGCAGCTATGCATGCAGCTTGTCGGACAGGGTACCCTTATGGTTTTAAGAATGTTTGCCCTGACCCCACATACCATGTAATTCAGAAGGAAGCCAGGTTTTACTATCCTTGAAGAAGAGTGGGGGATCCTGGGAAGATGGCGGCATAGGAGGATGCTGGGCTCACTGGGAATCCTGCTGATCACTTAGATTCCACCTACACCTGCCTAAATAACCCAGAAAACCGACAGAAGACTAGCAGAATGGAGTCTCTGGAGCCAAGCGCAGATTAGAGGCCCATGGAAGAGGGTAGGAAGGGCGGAGAGGTAGTGTGCACTCCACAGACTGGCGGGAGGGAGCTGGGGCGGAGGGGCGGACCGCCGGCCAAGCAGAGCCCCCGAGTGTGGCTTGTAAAAGCAGAGGGGCTGGACGGAGTGTGTTCCAACAGCAAGCGGGACTTGACATCTGGAAGGTTATAAGTTAACAGCTCTGCTCGGAGAACGGTAGGACTGGAGGACAATGGGAGGGAAAGTTGTTGAGCCCCAGATGACAGAGCTCAGCTTGGTGGGGAACAAAGGCGCTCGCCAGCGCCACTTCCCTTGTCCATCCCCCAGCCAAAATCCCAAAGGGAACCAGTTCCTGCCAGGGAACTTGCTTGTACCGCGCAAACACCCAACGCTGTGCTTCTGCGGATCCATTCCTCCGGCGGGTCTGACTCCCTCCTGATGCCGCAAGGCCCCTCCCGAAGCAGATCTCCGAAGGGAAAGCGTGCTGAGCCTGCTCCTCCCGCCCTGTGCACCTTGCCGATCCATTCCCAGCTAATACACCAAATCCCCAGCACCACAAGCCTGGCAGTGTGCAAGTAGCCCAGACAGGCCACGCCACCCCACACTGAATCCCGCCCCTAGGAGAGGGGAAGAGAAGGCACACACCAGTCTGACTGTGGCCCCAGCGGTGGGCTGGGGGCAGACATCAGGTCTGACTGCGGCCCCGCCCACCACCCCAAGTTATTCAAGACAGCACAGGGGAAGTGCCCCACAGTCCCGCACCACTCCAGGGACTATCCAAATGATGAAACAGAAGAATTCCCCTAAGAAAAATGTCCAGGAAATAACAACAGCTAACGAACTGATCAAAAACGATTTAAACAATATAACAGAAAGTGAATTTAGAATGGTAGTCATAAAATTAATCGCTGGGCTTGAAAACAGTATAAAGGACAGCAGAGAATCTCTTGCTACAGAGATCAAGGGACTGAGGAACAGCCAGGAGGAGCTAAAAAATGCCATCAATGAGCTGCAAAATAAAATGGAGACAACTACGGCTCAGATTGAAGAGGCAGAGGAGAGAATAGGTGAACTAGAAGATAAAATTATGGAAAAAGAAGAAGCTGAGAAAAAGAGAGATAAAAAAAAATCCAGGAGTATGAGGGGAAAATGAGAGAACTAAGTGATGCACTAAAGAGAAATAATATACGCATAATTGGTATTCCAGATGAGGAAGAGAGAGGGAAAGGCGCTGAAGGTGTACTTGAAGAAATAATAGCTGAGAACTTCCCGGATCTGGGGAAGGAAAAAGGCATTGAAATCCAAGAGGCACAGAGAACTCCATTCAGACGTAACTTGAATCGATCTTCTGCACGACATATCATAGTGAAACTGGCAAAATACAAGGATAAAGAGAAAATTCTGAGAGCAGCTAGAGATAAACGTGCTCTCACATATAGAGGGAGACCTATAAAACTCGTGACTAATCTCTCTACTGAAACTTGGCCGGCCAGAAAGGAATGGCAGGAGATCTTCCATGTGATGAACAGAAAAAATATGCAGCTGAGAATCCTTTATCCAGCAAGTCTGCCTTTTAGAATAGAAGGAAATATAAAGGTCTTCCCAAACAAACAAAAACTGAAGATATTTGTCACCACTAAACCAGCCCTATAAGAGATCCTAAGGGGGAATCCTGTGAGACAAAGTACCAGAGACATCGCTACAAGCATGAAACCTACAGACATCACAATGATTCTAAACCCATATCTTTCTATAATAACACTGAATGTAAATGGATGAAATGCTCCAACCAAAAGACACAGGGTATCAGAATGGATAAAAAAACAAGACCCATCTATATGCTGTATACAAGAGACTCATTTTAGACCTGAGGACACCTTCAGATTGAGAGTGAGGGGATGGAGAACTATTTATCATGCCACTGGAAGTCAAAACAAAGCTGGAGTAGCCATACTTATATCAGACAAACTAGACTTTAAGTTAAAGGCTGTAACAAGAGATGAAGAAGGCCATTATATAATAATCACAGGGTCTATCCATCAGGAAGAGCTAACAATTATAAATGTCTATACACTGAATACGGGAGCCCCCAAATATATAAAACAATTAATCACAAACATAAGCAACCTTATTGATAAGAATGTGGTAATTGCAGGGGACTTTAACACTGAACTTACAAAAATGGATAGATCACCCAGACACATGGTCAATAAAGAAACAAGGGCCCGGAATGATACATTGGATCAGATGGACTTGACAGATATATTTAGAACTCTGCATCCCAAAGCAACAGAATATACTTTCTTCTCGAGTGCACATGGAACATTCTCCAAGATAGATCACATACTGGGTCACAAAACAGCCCTTCATAAGTATACAAGAATTGAGATCATACCATGCATACTTTCAGACCACAATGCTATGAAGCTTGAAATCAACCACAGGAAAAAGTCTGGAAAACCTCCCAAAGCATGGAGGTTAAAGAACACCCTACAAAAGAATGAATGGGTCAACCAGACAATTAGAGAAGAAATTAAAAAATATATGGAAACAAATGAAAATGAAAATACAACAATCCAAATGCTCTGGGATGCAGCGAAGGCAGTCCTGAGAGGAAAATACATTGCAAACCAGGCCTATCTCAAGAAACAAGAAAAATCCCAAATACAAAATCTAACAGCACACCTAAAGGAAATAGAAGCAGAACAGCAAAGACAGCCTAAATCCAGCAGAAGAAGAGAAATAATAAAGGTCAGAGCAGAAATAAACAATATAGAATCTAAAAAAAACTGTAGAGCAGATCAATGAAACCAAGAGTTGGTTTTTTGAAAAAAATAAACAAAATTGATAAACCTCTAGCCAGGCTTCTAAAAAAGAAAAGAGAGAGGACCCAAATAGGTAAAATCATGAATGAAAATGGAATTATTACAACCAATCCCTCAGAGATACAAGCAATTATCAGGGAATACTATGAAAAATCATATGTCGACAAAATGGACAACCTGGAAGAAATGGACAAATTCCTAAACACCCACACGCTTCCAAAACTCAACAGGAGGAAATAGAAAGCTTGAACAGACCCATAACCAGCAAAGAAATTGAATCAGTCATCAAAAATCTCCCAACAAATAAGAGTCCAGGACCAGATGGCTTCCCAGGGGAGTTCTACCAGACGTTTAAAGCAGAGATAATACCTATCCTTCTCAAGCTATTCCAAAAAATTGAAAGGGAAGGAAAACTTCCAGACTCATTCTATGAAGCCAGCATTACTTTGATTCCTAAACCAGACAGAGACCCAGTAAAAAAAGAGAACTACAGGCCAATATCCCTGATGAATATGGATGCAAAAATTCTCAATAAGATACTAGCAAATCGAATTCAACAGCATATAAAAAGAATTATTCACCATGATCAAGTGGGATTCATTCCTGGGATGAAGGGCTGGTTCAACATTCACATATCAATCAACGTGATACATCACATTAATAAAAGAAAAGATAAGAACCATATGATCCTGTCAATCGATGCAGAAAAGGCCTTTGACAAAATCCAGCAACTTTCTTAATAAAAACCCTCGAGAAAGTCGGGATAGAAGGAACACACTTAAAGATCATAAAAGCCATTTATGAAAAGCCCACAGCTAACATCATCCTCAATGGGGAAAAACTGAGAGCTTTTTCCCTGAGATCAGGAACACGACAGGGATGTCCACTCTCACCGCTGTTGTTTACAATAGTGTTGGAAGTTCTAGCATCAGAAATCAGACAACAAAAGGAAATCAAAGGCATCAAAATTGGCAAAGATGAAGTTAAGCTTTCACTTTTTGCAGATGACATGATATTATACATGGAAAATCCGATAGACTCCACCAGAAGTCTGCTAGAACTGATACATGAATTTAGCAAAGCTGCAGGATACAAAATCAATGTACAGAAATCAGTTGCATTCTTATACACTAATAATGAAGCAACATAAAGACAAATAAAGAAACTGATCCCATTCACAATTGCACCAAGAAGCCTAAAATGCCTAGGAATAAATCTAACCAAAGATGTAAAAGATCTGTATGCTGAAAACTATAGAAAGCTTATGAAGGAAATTGAAGAAGATATAAAGAAATGGAAAAACATTCCATGCTCATGGATTGGAAGAATAAATACTGTCAAAATGTCAATACTACCGAAAGGTCTACACATTCAATGCAATCCCAATCAAAATTGCACCAGCATTCTTCTCGAAACTAGAACAAGCAATCCTAAAATTCATATGGAACCACAAAAGGCCCCGAATAGCCAAAGTAATTTTGAAGAAGACCAAAGCAGGAGGCATCACAATCCCAGACTTTAGCCTGTACTACAAAGCTGTAATCCTCAAGACAGCATGGTATTGGCACAAAAACAGACACATAGACCAATGGAATAGAATAGAAACCCCAGAACTAGACCCACAAAAGTATGGCCAACTAATCTTTGACAAAGCAGGAAAGAATATCCAATGGAAAAAAGACAGTCTCTTTAACAAATGATGCTGGGAGAACTGGACAGCAACATGCAGAAGGTTGAAACTAGAACACTTTTTCACACCACTCACAAAAATAAACTCAAAACGGATAAAGGACCTGAATGTGAGACAGGAAACCATCCAAACCCTAGAGGAGAAAGCAGGAAAAGACTTCTCTTACCTCAGCCATAGAAATTTCTTACTTGACACATCCCCAAAGGCAAGGGAATTAAAAGCAAAAATGAACTACTGGCACCTTATGAAGATAAAAAGCTTCTGCACAGCAAAGGAAACAACCAACAAACCTAAAAGGCAACCAACGGAATGGGAAAAGATATTTGCAAATGACATATCGGACAAAGGGCTAGTATCCAAAATCTATAAAGAGCTCACCAGGGGCACCTGGGTGGCACAGTCGGTTAAGTGTCCGACTTCAGCCAGGTCACGATCTCGCGGTCCGGGAGTTCGAGCCCCGCATCGGGCTCTGGGCTGATGGCTCAGAGCCTGGAGCCTGTTTCCGATTCTGTGTCTCCCTCTCTCTCTCTGCCCCTCCCCCGTTCATGCTCTGTCTCTCTCTGTCCCAAAAATAAATAAAACGTTGAAAAAGAAAAAAAAATTAAAAAAAAAACAAAGAGCTCACCAAACTCCACACCCGAAAAACAAACAACCCAGTGAAGAAATGGGAAGAAAACATGAATAGACACTTCTCTAAAGAAGACATCCAGATGGCCAACAGGCACATGCAAAGATGCTCAACGTCGCTCCTCATCAGGGAAGTACAAATCAAAACCACACTCAGGTATCACCTCACGCCAGTCAGAGTGGCCAAAATGAACAAATCAGGAGACTATAGATGCTGGAGAGGATGTAGAGAAACGGGAACCCTCTTGCACTGTTGGTGGGAATGCAAACTGGTGCAGCCACTCTGGAAAACAGTGTGGAGGTTCCTCAAAAAATTAAAAATAGATCTACCCTATGACCCAGCAGTAGCACTGCTAGGAATTTACCCAAGGGATACAGGAGTACTGATGCATAGGGGCACTTGTACCCCGATGTTTATAGCAGCACTCTCAACAATAGCTAAATTATGGAAAGAGCCAAAATGTTCATCAACTGATGAATGGATAAAGAAATTGTGGTTTATATACACAATGGAGTACTACGTGGCAATGAGAAAGAATGAAATATGGCCATTTGTAGCAACATGGATGGAACTGGAGAGTGTGATGCTAAGTGAAATAAGCCATACAGAGAAAGACAGATACCATATGTTTTCACTCCTATGTGGATCCTGAGAAACTTAACAGAAACCCATGGGGGAGGGGAATGAAAAAAAAGAGGTTAGAGTGGAAGAAAGCCAAAGCATAAGAGACTCTTAAAAACTGAGAACAAACTGAGGGTTGATGGGGGGTGTGAGGGAGAGGAGGGTGGGTGATGGGTATTGAGGAGGGCACCTTTTGGGATGAGCACTGGGTGTTGTATGGAAACCAATTTGACAATAAACTTCATATATTGAAAAAAAAAAAAAAAAAGAATGTTTGCCCTGAGACCAGCAGGCTTGGTGTGGTGAGTCCCCCAGCGAACCCTTGGGACTTGCGCACTGGTAACGGGTTATGTAGCAAGTGTCTGTGCAGCCTCACCCTCTGGTGGGTGTTTCTATCCTTATTCTGGGAGGCTGGGGGAGAAGAATGGTGCCTGTGTGCTCCCTCATTTTTGGAGAAGTCCTCCAACACACTCAGGAATCAGCATGAATACATCTGTCTCCTGTTGCCTCCGCATTGCGTAAAATACCATGTTTACATTGCCTCTCTACACAGGCAGGGACCTGGCTAGCACTCATCCTCTTGGATCACCCAGTGCTGGGTCAGCTGACCTCCAAAGCTCCAGGATCTAAACTTAAGGGAATTAAGCCCCTCTACGTTTTAATGCCAAATGTTATGGAGATTAGTCTTCCGTGTGTGAGCTCCCTGGGGTGAGGGCTCTTTTTTTCTGCCCATTCTGCAGGCAGCCAGCCTTCACCTTTCTGACCTTCCTAACCTTTCTGATGCAGCTTCTATTTAGGTGTGGAGTTTGTTCTGCCAGTCTTTGAATTACTCTCTGCTTCATGGACTTGGATGTGGATGTTATGCAGTTGAAAACATGGGACAGGGTGAGCTCAGAGTCCTCCTACTCTGCTATTATTAACTTTTTAAATGTCTTCTTATTTTGGATTTTTGAGACATGGGAGGACAGACTCATAGCACCCATGTACTTCAGGATTGGACAGGAAATTTCCCACATTTGCTTCTAGTATTTTATGTTTTGAAACTCTCTTTAATGAGGTATAATTACATATAACAAATAGCCTGAAGGTAAAGGGTATAATTTGATGAGACTTGAGGGTACTGGACCATGGGTACAGCACCATGAAATAATATGGTTTCTCCGTAAACCTTCCATCACGATTCCTTTGTGTCTAATGCTAATGTTGCTTTTGAAGTAAGGACTACTTTTTTTTTTCATGTTTCTGGATATTGCCCAGGTGTCTGAAAGCCGGCATTGGGGTACCTCCTTTTCCGTTAATCTATATTCCCATAAATATTGCAGTCGGTCTACCTTTGGACTTTTGCTTCTATTGTATATCTCTGTATGTTCACATACTTTTGTTGCACTACTTTAATGTTGAGTTTTTCATCATCGCTTTAATTTTCACTAAATGTATGAGCTGCAGTTCCGCTTATGACAGAAGGCACAGGCTTCCTGTGTTAGGTATTCAAGAGCAAGGCAGATAACCTGAGCACTTCAGCTGAGAATGTCACTCTGTCCTTCTGCCAGCCCTCTTCCCTTCCCTTGTTCTCCCCAGGAGACAAGAATCTCCTGTTGTTCACACAGAAATGGGGGTGAAGTCAGTAGAAAACATTCCCTTCTCTCCTCTTCCCTTTATCTCTCAAACTCCCTGTTACTACCTTCTGCCTTTCCCTTTCTCTGACAATCCCCCAAGCCAACTGCTCCACTCTAGCCATGATCATGGTGTCCTCCAGCTGCTGGCCTCTGCCCTGTCCATCCCTCAGTGAGAAATCTGGAGTAGGATTATGCAGTTCACAGGACTGATCAAGAAATATGTGGTTCTCAGAGCCCTCCTGCACAAAGTTGCTGTCTGTGGAGACTTGGCATCCTCGGGGAGGATCTGACTCCATGTGTGGCCTCCTCACTCATCTCCCACAGTCACTGCTGGTCCCTGATCCTTACCCACCATTAGAAATCAGCCATATGCTAGGGTCAGGTACCTGTCTATCTGACCCCAAGCACCAGGAGTCAGTGAATATTTCTAAAATAAATGAGCACAAGCACCCCATGCATCTAGATATAGGAAGTTACCATCACCCCAGAAAACTCTCTTGGGCCCCTTTGCAAAAAGGGTGATCTTGCTACTCTCCTCCATCACCGCAGTTTCTGCTAGTTTGTTACCTGTGTGTATAGGAACCACAGTGTGTGCATTCGATGGGGGGTGAGAGTAGGTCCTCTTAGAAGCAAGCACTGAAACAGAGACAGAACAGTGAAAGTAGTATTAAGGGATACTAAGAAAAACAAAGTGGAGAGCTCAGGGTTAGCAGAGAAAGCATGCAGGCAGATCTGACACATTTTGAAGACATATAATCACCATACTCTGTCAGCTCACACAGTCCTCTTCAAATTTCAAAATAGTTGTCATATAAGGCAGTGAGATTTATGAGATTTGGGGTTATTTCCCTATGGTCTTATGTTTTCCTACATGCATTCTGTCTTATGTAGTTTATCTGTGGCCTCAGATGAACACTTTAGTGTGTGGCTGCATCTGTGAGTCTTTATGTAATGGAAAAGGATTGTCTTCAGATCTCAGATGTAGATCTCTGATATACACATTCTCGTAAATATCTTTTCTTTCTTCGTCTGGTATGGCCTGAATTTTAATAGAAAAAGCGTGTCTTTGTCTTATTGACAAGTAGGGGAGTGGTCTAGGTAGGGTCCCAGTCAGGCTGAGTTTTGGGTGCCAGGACCACTCCTCGGTTAGGCCTGAAGAAGTCCCCTGTGAAGCTCCTTCTGGTCTTTGGAAATGACATGGTGATATTCCAGGTTCTCTGCTGTGTAATCCTCCTCCGCTTCTGGGCCCCATGTCTGTCATATCCCCAGACTTAGGAATTGGGTCCCCATTAGGAGAAAGCTTTTGCTAAGGTTAAGGTTCGTTCCATGCACGTTGCCAGGGCCGAAGCGACACCAGTGCCGTGATCACCCTGGAGGGCTGAATGAGGGTCCATGCACGGTTGCGGGTCATATGTAGGGTTAGGTTTAGAGTTAGGGTGAAGTTTAGTTTGAGCGGTATCTGAGTGTCAAGTTAAGGTTAGGGTTAGGTCCCAGGAAGCTCCAAGCACTGAAACTCCAGCAGGGTAGTGGTCTCCCCTGAGGATTGAGTGTAGGCCTCATCAAAGCGGGCTGTCCAGGCTTAGTTGTTGTGTGCCAGGGCCAGCCTCATGTGTGTGCCATCTTCAGTTGGGCCTCATCAACCCCCTTGTGCACCTCCATGCGGTCATTGGAAATGTCATGATGATGTTTGATGTTCCATGACGAGTAAGTCTGCACCACTTTGGGCCATTTGTTTGTGGTGTTCTCAGAAGTAGGAATTGTGTCCCCATCCAGAGAGATCCTTAACTAGGGTTAATATTCTGTCCAGGGACTTCACCATTGCAGATATAACACCTTCCTGTGTGTCGTTAGTGTTGGGTTAGGGTTTTGGTTTAGGTTTGGTGTTAGGGTTACGGTTATGGTTAGGGTTGGTGTTAGGGGTTAGTGTTAGGGGTTAGAGTTAGGTTTATGAATTAGGGTTGGGTTTATGGTTATGGTGAGTGTTTAGTGTTATGGTTAGGGGTTAGGGTTTGGAGTTAGAGTTAGGTTTAGGCGTTAGGTTTGGACTTGGGTTAGGCTTAGGTTTAGGGTTATGGTTTGGGTTTGAGAATTAGGGTTATGGTTAGGTGTTAGTGTTAGTGTTAGGTTTTGCATTAGGTTTAGGGTTAAGGTGAGGTCTAGGTCTAGGACTTGGGTTTGGGTTATGGGTTAGGGGTTTGGATCAGGGGATAGCGTTAGGTTTAGTTTTTGAGATTTATGGTTATGGTTAGGGTTAGTTTTAGGTTTTATAGTTTTGGCGTTGGCTGGTAGAGTTAGAGCTGTGTTTATTATTAATGTATGGTTAGGGTTAGGTGTTAGGTTCAGGTGTTGACCTTTTGGTTAGTGACACAGTTACTCCTAGGGCAAGGAGTCGGTCATGCTTGCCCCTTTCTTGGAGCGTGAGGGTGTTCATATTTGGACACTGCCCTCCATCTGTGTGGGAATGTGTTAATGATATTGCCAATGTCTCCCTGCACTGGAGGTTGTTCTCCCCTCATCTCATTCTCACTTGACTCTGGATTCTTTCACACTGTCACCCCTCCCTCTCTCCATATGGTAACAATTCATGTACTGCTCCATCCATTTTTGATGCATGGGGTGCATTCACACATGTGTCCCTCCACACCCTTTGCGTGTGACGGTATCACCCCTGTGCCACGCCACTCCTTAGACTGGGATTTGTGATGCCAGTTTTCAATCTGATGTTTCATGAATGGCTCTTTTCGCTTGCACATCTGAAGAAGCAGTCATTTCTTAAGGTAAGGGTTATGGTTAGGATTAATATTAGGTGTCAGTGTAAGGTTTAGGTCATGGTCGCAATCCCCTTTGGTGCGGGAGTGCTTCTCGAATGTGTCCCATCTGCTCCCCTTTATCCGCGATGTAGCAGTGATATTCCTTTTAATTCAGGTGTTTTCTTTGGCGCCTGGGTGCCTCATTGTGTTAATTGTCCCACTTGGTCTCAGTTCGTGACCTCTTGGTTTCTGGTTTTGAGCCCTGGTTGGCCTCTGTGCTGATGGCTCTGAATCTGGAGCCTCCTTCAGATACTGTCTGTCTCTCTCTCTCTCTCTGCCCCTGCCCCACTTGTGTTCTGTCTTTGTATCTTTCAAAAATTCATGTACCTAAAAACATTTTCAATCTGATATTTCCTGGATCGCTCTTTTCACTTTAATTCCTAAAGAAGCAGGTACCTGTATCATCCATTGTTCTCTTGTTATCTTTGGCATAGCTGACGACATATACGACATTTCCCCAGCCAGCATCAGGGATGTGCATTTCTACCAGCCGGACACTTCTCATCCACTATAACACTGCATTCCTGTTAACCAGTAAGGAAATCAAATTAGTAATAAAAAATCGGCCAAAAACCAAGAGTCCAGAGCCAGATGGCTTTCCAGGGGGAATTCTACCAAACATTTAAGGAAGAGTTAACACCTATTCTCTTGAAACTGTTCCAAAAAAATAGAAATGGAAGGAAAACTTCCAAACTCTTTCTATGAAGCCAGCACTACCTTGATTCCAAAACCAGACAGAGACCCCACTAAAAAAGGAGAACTATAGACCAATTTCCCTGATGAACATGGATGCAAAAATCCTCAACAGGATATTAGCCTACCGGATCCAACAATATATTTAAAAAATTATTCACCACGACCAAGTGGGATTTATACCTGGGATGCAGGGCTGTTTCAATATCCGCAAAACAATTAACGTGATTCATCACATCAAGAAAAGAAAGGACAAGAACCATATGATCCTCTCAATATATTCAGGGAAAGGATTTGACAAAATACAGCATCCTTTCTTGATAAAAACCCTCAAGAAAGCAGGGATAGAAGGAGCATATCTTGAGATCATAAAAGCCATATATGAACAACCCAACGCTAATATCACCCTCAATGGAGAAAAACTGAGAGCTTTCCCCTTAAGGTCTGGAACAAGACAGGGATGTCCACTCTTGCCACTGTTATTAAACATAGTATTGGAAGTCTTAGCCTTTGCAATCAGACAACACAAAGAAATAAAATGCATCTAAATCAGCCAGGAAGAGGTCAAAGATTCACTCTTCACAGATGGCATGATACTCTATATGGAAAAGCCAAAAGATTCCGCCAAAAAACTGCTAGAATTTATTCATGAATTCAGCCAAGTTGCAGGATATAAAATCAATGCACAGAAATAGGCTGCATTCCTATACACCAACAATGAAGCGACAGAAAGAGAAATCAAGGAATCGATCCCATTTTCAGTTGCACAAAAAACCATAAAGTACCTAGGAATAAATCTAACCAAAGAGGTGAAAAATCTATATACTGAAAACTATAGAAAGCTTATGAAAGAAATTGAAGAAGACACCAAAAAAGGAAAAAAAGATTCCATGCTCGTGGATAGGAAGAACAAATATTGTTAAAATGTCGATATTACCCAAAGCAATCTACATATTCAATGCAAAATCTATCAAAGTAACACCAGCATT